>NC_066877.1:2920798-3283298 GCF_022985175.1 Labeo rohita | reverse complement strand
AATATAATAATTGTACCCTACACTTGCACCTCTTTATATTAAACACGCAGCGATATTGTAACACTCTAAAGTTCTTGACAGCTGTTACTCTACGAGAAGTGCAGCAGCTTTGCGCTCTAATTCATGAGCAGTCTGTCAGTCTCGCCGTTAGTTTCCATTTTACTAAAACAGAGAGTAGAGTCTTTTGCTTAAAATGACTACCACTGACAGTGGTCAATGATAGGCATGCACTGTAAATACTCAGCTTATCAGTATTCACAATACATGATCATTTTCACAGATTTTCAAGGAATGTAGTTTTGTTTTCAAAGTGAAATGACCAAATGCTTTATATCACACAATTATAATCAATATTCATACTGAAAACAGACCCCATATTAGAGCAAATATTGATATTGAATCTGAGATGTCTGAATCAGCTTTACTGAAGGCATTACAAAGTGTATTGGGTTGAATAAAACTCAAAAGCAATCTGTATGTTTGAACTCAGTAATAAGCAATAGAAAACAGTGCCTACAATGCAATACAATATACTTCTAAATGCATGAAATGTGCAGCTTTCAAAGAAGAACAAACTCTCTCTCTCTCTCTCTCTCTTTCTCTCTTCTAGTGTGTGTGTGTTTGTATCAGTGTGTTTAATTTGCTTCAAATATTGAATGAAGAGAATCTCTTAATGAAGATGCTGCAGCCCATTTACAATTACATTATTTAGTATTAAACATCATTCAGCAATGATTTCAGAAACAAATGTGCAAAAGAAAAGTGTCATCATAAAAAGATCATTATAATCTATGCACTCAGTCAGCCTTGAATGTATCTTTTAAAGATTTTATGTTGTGTGACAAGTGGTGGGCAACACAGCAACCCCACTGCCAGAGTATTACAAAGCTTGTAGAAATATGCAAGCCAATAAAATATAAAGGTTTCGCTCCACAATGACTTATTGTGGATGTGTTATATGGATAGTTGACGCAGAAATGAAAAATTCTTTCATTTACTCACCCTCATGTCAGTCCGAACGTGACTTACTTTCTTCTGCAAACACAAAAGAAGGTATTTTGAAGAATTTTGGCAACCAAATAGTTTTCAAACAGTGGTTATAATTGGCTTCCTTCATCTAAAAATAATAATAAAAAAATAATTATGGCATAATAGTCAAGGGGTTGTTTTTAGATCTTAGTCCAGTTTGTGGTCACCAGCCAACACTGAGACCATGTTTACTTTTGATCCAGTAACATATTGTACAACTGGGATCAATGGAAGATGCATTATTGCTTTACAGCTGCACACATACTGGGGTTAGGTGAAGTGAACTGGGCACTGGATTCAATCTACTCACACTGTGTTGTGAGAGTTGTAGTAAGTGCAGTTGCTGTCCGTGGTGCTGATCTTCACTATTCCAGCTGAGGCAGTATAGTCGTCTAGCACTCATGCTAGATCTAGATTTTATGATGAATACCCCATTCTCTCTCCAGTTTAGAGTTATCAGATTTCAAAGAAAGAGCACCAACCATTAAGAAGCATTGGCAGTTTTCTCACAAAATATTTGCTGTACTTTTTAACATGCAGTTTTGAAATGGTTTCATAGCAATGCAATGTTCCACTAACGCTAATTTTTACCTTTTTTTATTTTAAAATAAAATTTCAGATGAACACTTTGCAAAGTGCTGCATCGGAAAATTTAGCTTTTGTGATATTTCAGGCCAGTTGTATTTAAGGCATTCAATTAGCAGAATTATTTACAAATACTGGGATACTGTAAAAATTAAATTAATTAATGCATGTCAAAATGCACAAATAATCTAATATATATTATTACTTAAACATTACAAAACAAAAATTATGTGGACTCACTATTAATCATGCAATGTATTACTAATAAATGGTAAAGTAATGCACATTGTTACTCTCTTTGATGGCAAAACATACATTCCTGTTGTATGTTTCTGTTTTGTCAGCTCTGAGCAGTTGACAAAAATAATAACCTAAAAATGTGCTTCACTGATTTTAAGTTATATTTTCACCATCACTGAATCTACCAAAAAAACATTAACAAAACTAAATGTAGGTAGAAACAGTTTCTTAGAGTAACAATAACAGTTTATCACTGTTTACTGTGCACACTGAAAAAATAAAATGTTAACGTAAAAATGTGCCTCATGAGTTAAGATCTAAATTAACTGATATTAAACCACACTGAACTTAAATAGATAAATATTAGGTTACATTAGCAAAACTATATTTAGGAGTAAGATGATGCTAAAATAGCTTCTAATATGCCCTATGCTTTGCTTCTCTACAAGGACATCAAATTTTCTCCTCATAAGCTATACTGTACAAAAACAAAGACAACCATCACTATTATATACTAACATTTAAAGGAGAACTCCACTTCCAGAACAACAATTTACAAATAATTTACTTACCCCCTTGTCATCCACGATGTTAATGTCTTTCTTTCTTCAGACATAAAGAAATTATGTTTTTTTGAGGAAAACATTTCAGCATTTTTCTCCATATAATGGACTGATATGGTGCCCCGAGTTTGAACTTCCAAAATGCAGTTTAAATGCGGCTTCAAATGATCCCAAATGCGGTTGTAAACAATCCAAGCTGAGAAAGAAGGGTCTTATCTAGCATAACGATCGGTTATTTTAATAAAAATAATACAATTTATATACTTTTTAATGCCAAATACTCATCTTGTCTTACTCTGCCTGGACTGTTTCTGTTCCTGTTCATGACAGTTAGGGTATGTCGAAAAACTCCCATCTCATGTTCTCCCTCAACTTCAAAATCGTACTGTATCGCTGTTTTGCCTTTTGTTAAGGGTGTTTGATCTTCTTTGCATGTTTATTTTGCAAAGACTGGGTCGGTACTTCTGCAGCGATGTAGGATGATTTTGAAATGATTTTTGAAGGGAGGGGGAAAATACGGTCAGAGTTTTTTGACATACCCTAACTGTCTTGAGCCAGAATACACAGAGTTCAAGGACTGCAAGGCAAGATGAGCGTTTGAGAATAAAAAGTATTTAAATTGTATTTTTTAAATGAAAATAACTAATCGTTTCGCTAGATAAGACCCTTCTTCCTCAGCAGGGATCGTTTACAATTGCATTTGGGATCGTTTAAAGCCACATTTAAACTGCATTTTGGAAGTTTAAACTTGGGGCACCATAGCAGCCCATTATATGGAGAAAAATGCAGAAAGGTTTTCCTCAAAAAAACATAATTTCTTTACGAATGAAGAAAGAAAGACATGAACATCTTGGATGAAAAGGGGGTGAGTACATTATACATGAATCTTTGTTTTGGAAGTGCACTTCTCCTTTGAGCCATTTGTTTAATCAAGGGTACTGGAATTAATGGAACTGACTATAGTACAGGCTCATTTTTAAGCTAAACAAAACAAAACAAAACAAAAAAAGTGCATTTCACATATTTGCAATGTACATTTCACCACCTCATGCAGATCTTTCAAGTTCTCCCTTTCTCCATAAAAATAAGTCATAAGTCAGTAGTGACTTACTGAACAGATGTTGACTTATTAAGTACTCCCCCTTAAACATTAACAACATGTGCTCTACATTTCTGGTACCATTAATAGCATAAGTCCATGAAGAGTTCAGATGCAAAACCAGCAAAAAGCCATCTCGGTCAAAAATGAGATAAAGATATTGAGTGAATGCTCCTGACACATAGTATACTTCCACTTCAAAAGTATAATTTTACTTCAAAAACGTGCTGTAGAGAATGTTAAAACACTTCTATGAGCATTTTTAACACAATGCAATATTAACAAATAATAGTTTGTACTATCTATTGTAGCATTGTAATCAAACCACTGAATATGAGCCAAATATATGTAATTGTCTTGCCATAAATCATTTGTTTCCGTACTGACGCGAGCTCTGCGGAAGCACTGCATGCAGCTCATTCTATTTTCCCGCGCTTTGAGAGAGAAAGTACTTGATCACGTGACCAAGGAGAGGCGTGCCGTGCCGCGTGGGGTTGTGGGAACAGTTTGATGACGTAGGCTGTTGAAGTTGGAGAATAATAACGCTCTTCTGGATATCTTATTTGCGGGTAAGGCATCCTGAATTATGTCTTGTCGTGTCGGTTTTCGGCGTGTTTATGCACAATAAAGCTGCGTACCAATGCGTGCATGAAAGAGAGCACAACACGTCGTCTGATCATGTCCGCTGTATCAGTTGACAGTGGCGAGTTAGACTGTCTCAAAGTGATTCTTGTTAAATATGCAATGAAAAGTTAAAGCATTCCTGATATTTAAGTTGAAGGAAACATAATCAGTCGTTAAACCTATGCTATGCTAAAAGCATATATTGCTACCTACTATATTTAGCTAACAGAATGAGATTAGTAACTCGTGAAGTTTTTTTTCTACATTCATTTCTTCATTGTCATTGCTTCAAGCATATCGTGCGAATTTATTTTAAGGGTTTTAAAGCATCACAACCGACCTGACGTTTCTTGATATATAAGAGCTTGAGTTTATTTTATTATTATTATTATTATTTTTTAAATATTAAAACTCATTTGTAAGCTGGAAGGGTGAGGCTGAATGAAGTTATAAATAAACTGACTTCCATTGGTCCTCCTTGCAGTTTTTCTCACCACTGTCCACATTTGTACAGTCTCAAACAAGTTTGGGGTTGAAGGGCCCACTGTCTGAGCTCTTGAGGACGCTGCAGTTTAAAATAGAGGAGTGTCTTGTTACTTTTCAGAGCCTCCAGATTTTATGTGAGCTGTGGTGATACTTGATATCACTGATCTCATGCATCTAACCCTGCATGTGTGAGATACAGTGGGTTCAGAAACACACATGTAAGCCACGATTTCTGAATATCACTGCAACTGAAAACAAAACATCTATTTGGAAAATAAGATAAAGATAGCACAAATACACTCTTTAAGGAAAGCATTTCTTGAAAAGAAGTTTGTTTGGTTTGAAATGACTAAGCAATAGATGTACTGTTGAAAAACAAGACAAGAAGTATTGAAACATTAGTAGGCCATGTTGCTACTTAATGTGATTTTCTACACCTGTGTGAGCTTGAGGACAACTGATTTCATCCACTAAAAATCAAATGGATCAGAAAAATAATTTTGCTTCTAAGAAAAAAACTCAAGTTGCATTTGTTGGAAGATAAACACACGTACAACAAATGTGACTTAAGCATCCAAATGTTTGTAAATTAACGCCTACTGAGGTTTTATAATCCTTTCTCTAATCCACGTGTTTTCCCAAGTGGAAAACATCTATCATGATCTTGTTTTTAACTTAAATATTGTTATTGTTGAAAGAAACCATTGCCTTTATTTGTGAACAGGTGTCTGGCTTTGGCTTGGAGTAACAGAACGCAGGCTTAGAGAGAAGGACTGCCCTCACAAGATGGGGGCTGTAGTGTCTCGGTGGAGGGTAAATGTGCTTCAGTCACTCAAACTGTAGGACGCACACTTGCGTGCAAAGCAATATTAATTTTAAGATCTGCAGTTTGATTTTAATGTGGTTTAAAAGAAATGCAACAAAAATATATGGTGTGCAGTTGTCTTATATGTAAAGCTTTATGGGAATAGTTCACAAATTGAACATTTGTTGAACATTTACTTAATAACCTCAGGCCATCCGAGAATGTAGATGAGTTTATTTCTTAATCCAAGCAGAAATTGTGCTTTACATCACTTGCTCACCAATGGATCCTTTGCAGTGAATGGGTGCCATCAGAATAAGAGTCCAAACAGCTGATAAAACATGACAATAAACCACAAGTAATTTTTTGCAGGACAAAGCTGCATGTTTGTAAAAAAAAAAAACAAATAATTTATTAAAGTGTTTTAACCTTAAATTCTCATTTGTGGACAAAATAGCAGTCTCAATAATAACACTTCCTCCAGTGAAAATGTCCATCAAAATTGCATCTTGGATCAAAATCCACTGAAATACTTGATTGTAACTGGTCTGGACTGTTTCTGATGCTTGATTTTCGTAAGGAGTTCTCATCCGCTGTTTGCCGGCACCTGACGGCACCCATTCACTGCATAGGATCCGTTGGTGAGCAAGTGATGTAATGCTAAATTGCAAATCTGTTCAGATTGAGAAATAAACATCTTGGATGGCATGATGGTGAACAAATTTACAGCAAATTTAATTTCTGGGTCAACTATTCCTTACTATTAAGAAAATAAAAGTCTTACTATTAAGAGTGTGGTTTGATATTTAATGAGTTAAAAAAAAAAAACATGCTGAGGTATATAGAAATCTAAAAAAGAGAAAAATACTTTTTGTACATTTTGTGCATCCTACCAATTTCAACTGCAAAGATTGTTTTATTTTTGGTGAGAGCTTGCTTTATTGTTGCTAACTGTACTGTATTCATTCACAGGCGAAGCCGACCACTGTAGAGGTTTTGGAGGGTCTTGATAAGGTATAAAACTTTCTATGCTTTTCTGACATTATGCATTATCCTTATGCAATTAGAGCATTGAAATACTTGAACTGTTGTTAAATACAGTGCCTGTATATGTGTGCATATATATGTTTGTATGTTTGTGTGTGTGTGTGTATACATAATTATAATTTGGAGGATGACTTTTTTTATTTATTTATTTTTAAAGGTTCAGTTGTGGCTCATAGAATAACACAAGGTTACAGACAGACTCAGATGTCTGCTGCAGTACAGGCACTGTGTAACTGTCATTAGATATTTTAGGATAGAGGTTGTTTAAAAGAAGAAACAGTACTGACTCACTCAGAGAGGTCTGTTCAGTTGACATATCTTAGAGCTTGACTGAGTATTGTGCAAATAACTTGTTTGTACATTTGCAGTTTAGAAGCCAAAGACGTGTTACTTAAACACGTTTGACCTGATTCGTAACACGGCGAGATTAGATCAGCACACAAATTAAATTTTGCGGTTCTAAACAGAGCCTGTCTCTCAAGCTCTGCCTTGGGTATTTAGGTCATGGGGATTTAATTCAAGTTTAGACAAAACAACTTTTCTTTCCTCCACTTTCTGTATTCTGAAGGATATTTTAAAGTTTTGTAGTATTTTGGTGTCCTTAGGCCATCATGCTTGCGTTTATTTGCCATGATCCTGCTAAAAACATACCCCCATATCCCTGAATTTATGTGCTTTCTCTGATAGCACTTGCATGCACACAGTGATATTTGACTTTATTTGTGAAATGTATTTGTAGTTTTGGATTAGTGTTCAATACTAGGTACTGTTTTAAAGATTTCGTGATATTTCTTGCTCCGTATGTGAATGAAACTGACTAATTCCTACCCTGTGGAGTTTTAATTTTAATGGAGTGTTTTAATTGATCTCCCTTAGGATATCCAGGCCCTTGAGGAATACAGAGAGAAGAACCAGAAGCAGCTGAAGTTATGGGTTTACAGGCTGCTGTTGTACTCGGTCCTCTTGTACCTGATAGCCTGTACGGTTGTCTACGCGTGGTACATCCCAGAGCAGATGATGGGAAAATTAATTGTGGCATCACCATTCTTGATATTTCCTCTGTTGTAAGTACTTTGGGTTCAGTTTTTGAATCCAGACCAATAGATGAATGTAAATTATATGCATTTGGTTTTGATTCAAAGTGTACATTTTTAAAATATAATGATGGCTTTATAAATGAGTTTATTTTCCTGCCTGCAGAGTTTGGCTGATGAGGAAACTGCTGATTATTTTATACAACAAACGAACGGAGAGAAACAGTAAGAAATTCTCACTGAACTTAATTGTTTGATGTCATTATAAAGACGTTTATTATGATGAGTTAGTATTAATCGTATATATGCATTCATTTTTCTGTTATTTTTATTTTTTGCATCTTAGATGAAAAATTAGAGGAGCTGAAAGCAGAGAAAAAGAAAATAGTGAGTAATCAGTAGCAGTGTCTATCTTTGAGTGTCACTTCCTGGTGTGTAGTTCATTTTGGCCTAGTTTGCATATGTTTTTTTTTTTTTTTTTTTTTTTTTGTCTGTTCTCACAACTGTATAGAGGACTTGAGAGCTACATGAGCGCAGGCCCTCTCATGTATGTTTAGATGTTTTAATATGAGTGAGTTCACCCACTCAGGGTCCCTTGTGAGTTAGCGCTGTGCTAATGTTAGCACAACAGCGTCCTGTTTTCCTTTCATCATATTGTGTCCCTCTGCTGTCAGTGAGAGAAAGAGATAATTTCTGCTCCTAATAAATAATCTGAAATCAATGAAGACAGCGGGTAATTGGCAAAGAGACTTTACTTGGTAAAGTGCTTGGCTAACGACTTGTCTTTAAATTAATAGTGTTTAGTGATGGGAGGAAATAAATCTGAGAAATTGCTTGTCATCCACTGTCATGTCTAATAACTTTCAATAATTACAGCTGATGGATTTTCACACTCCCCATTATCGCAGTAGGGCTTGTAATTATTCTATTCATTAAAGTTAAATAATTAGCACTATTTGCTCTTTCCCTGATATGAAGTTTTAAAATAAAACTAAGGAGGGGACGGTGAGAAAACAGATTGAGTTTCTTTCTGTTTTCAAATGTGCAGCAGGTCTAGCTCCTTCATTTGACTTTTGAATTTGAAAAGGTTTTTGAAATTCTTAACAATATGTTTTCAGTATTTAATGTTCGTTATTTGACGTCACTGATTGCAATGTTTTCTCAAACAGCTTGAACGGGTGATGGAAACTGAAACCTACAAAAATGCCAAGCTGATTCTGGAACGGTTTGATCCAGACTCTAAGAAAAAGCTTGTAAGTACATTGTCTACAAATGAATGCATTACATATGCAAATATTTATGTTCCTGTTTGGTTTTCCTTAAAGGAGTTAGAGGCTCAACCCAGTGGCCCGCCTGCGACTCCAAGACAAGGCCAAGGTGTGCAATTGAATCTATTATCCCCTCTGAAGTTGACCCCAAATGTAGACTTAAGCTTATCAGGTTTCATATTTCACTATTGAGAATCATGTAATTTCTTTCTCAGAGCTGCGTCAGCGGCATGTGACCCCTCGTCCTGCTGGACGTCCACCTCCTGTTCCTTCCCCTGCAGTTCCCCCTACTCCATTGTCTGCCCCGGGAGGGCCACCTGAAAAAGGTCTGCTTAGTACCTCAACCCCACATGGTCTGATCAGGAGGCCTGGAACCCCGGCTGGCACACCCGGACCAGCGATGGGTGAGTCTCACATCCTCACTAAACATCTGGCTTTGGTTGACATAGATGGGTTAATAAGGATTTTTCGTCACAGATCTGTATTGATTTCCTTTATTGTTTAAAGGACAACCAACAAGTTATATAACCACACTCCTAAAATCAGAGGGATGTTGGTGGTTGATGCCAGTGCTTATTTATTTATTTATTGCAAGCTAGCATGTGGATTTTTATTTTATTTTTTATTTATATTTTTTTATAGATGATTTACCTACTATATTTGCCAAAATTCACAGTAATCAGAGCGCACATTGCAGTCTGCGTGACTAGAACTTTCATTTCCTCTCTGACAAATGAAGTGAAAGTAATCATTGTTTTGTAAATACATTTTCTTCCTCATTCATTATTGCTAAATTTTTGGGAGTTGTTGTTATGCATTTTACCTCATCTGAAGAGTAAATGAATTGAGGCTTTTAGTAATGAAGAGTTTGAGAATTGGATCAGAAAAAAACAGACAAGAAGATCTTTGAGTCTGTTGTTGTTAATTAAAACTAAAATTATTAAAATTTATTTAAAGCATTTAAAAAAATCCATTAAAAATTAGTTTTATTTTCCCCCCAAATTCTGTTTAATTTTTTTCCATTTAATTTTTTTTCTTCTGTTTACATTTTTCTAGACTCCGTTTTAATGGTTACAAAAATAAATAAATAAACAAAAGAATTAAAATAATAAGGCATGTCTAATTAATTGAAATCGTAAACCTTACATAATTTAACTACAATTGATTAAATGTTTCACAAAAATTTATTTTTAAGACCCTAGTAAATCTGATTTACTTTTTTCTCAATTTCTGTTTTATTTATATTGGTATACTTTTATATGTGCTATAATTTTGTTTATTCTTTTTTCATTCATTTTCTTGGTTCCATTTTAATGAATTTATTAAATTTTAACAAAAAGTCTATCCCATGATGCAATGCACTCAACTTTCCATTTGCAGTGTGACTATGAACAAAAGAAATTGCAGTCTTAATTTTTAACCTGTATTTTAACTTTTAATCAACGATTTAAAGATGTTTGCCCAAAAAGGCTCTAGTAAATCAGTTTTAATTTTTTTTTTTTTTTTGTTTTGTTTTGTTTTGTTTTGTTTTGTTTTTCCCTCAAATTCAGTTTTATTTGTACTGCTATACTTGAATGTGCTATACTTTTATTTATTCTGTGTTTTATAATAATTTTCTGGATTCCATTTTAAAAATTTCATTAAAGTTTAATAATCAATGTCTAATTAGTTTTTTTTTTTTTTTTTTTTAAATAAAAAAAAAAAAAAAGTATTCATTAATTTATTCATTCATTCTATTAATACTGTGTTGTGTAATTACATTTTTCTGGTAAATAATTATTCTGGAAAACATCCTATAATAATGTTTTAATAACAATTTCATTATTAGTAGTACTATCATTAATTTAAGTAATAAACTTTTGTTATTGAGGAGAGTGAAAACCGTATAAAACCTTTGCCGTTCATTCACACACAAAGATGCAGAACATTCAGAATTCATATTTTAATAGTAATTTAATGCAGCTTAATATTTACAGACACTAGACTAAAACTTAGACTAAATTTATAATAAACGTTGAAAATATAGTAAATTCCAAATATTAATAAATGCTATATTAGTGTATAACTATTGCTAAAATAACAAAGGAGCGGTTGCAGTCTGTTTTAACTTTATTCTTTGGATGGAGAGCACTTTTTTTTTTATTATTATTTTTTTTTTTTATCCCAGTCGACTACAAACATCTGCTAGCAGTGACTGACAGGTGACACAGGCCCTGCTGTTTTAGTCGTGCGAGTTTTACTGTGTGCAAACAGCTCTGGGTCCTGTTCAAGCAAACACCTTCAGGAAGAAATTGGAAGTGAAAAGCACCTTGGTCCACTGCGGCGTCTCCATATGCCGGTAAATGAGTAAGCAGCAGGGATTCCTGGCTATGCCAAGTCTGGCAGAAATGACCAGTCTTCTCGCTATGATTGCTCTTGATGTTAAATTATATTAATTATGAGTGTGGATCGCAGCGGGCATGAGGAGGGAGGTCCATATCAGTGTCGTTATTAAAAGCTGTCCCTCTTATCATTCATCATCGGCCACGCAGCACTGAGCCACAGATACCGTCACACGTCTGCAGAGCGCGCTGACACGTGCGTGTGTGTGTGTTCGCAGGAATGCACCCTCCAGGTCCTCCGCTGGCCAGACCCGTCCTCCCCAGAGAGCGAGGTGCCATGGACAGGGTCATTGAGTACCTAGTGGGTGATGGACCTCAGAACAGGTGAATGGTCTATTGCAAAATCATGATTTATATCTTTACACTGAGCAAAATCAAGGTGTGATATGATTTCCGAAAAAGAAAAATCACCATATAATACTGAGAAGTTCAGCTTCGGTTCAGCCAAGCCCACAGAATAAATATCAGTTTGCCTGCTACATTTTGGAGGGGGAAAAATTGATAAGAAAACCTGAAAACTGTTAAATGCATTTTAGCTTCTGTAATAAGATACATTTGCAAGTAAAACATTGTTTCTCAGGCCTTGTATTTTATTAGGATTGGTTTATAGAATATACTTTTATTATTGCTCAGAGTATTGTGAAATGTTGTGTATCCTTATCCATTATGTGCTACACACATAAATGATACGCAAAACTCGAGTAGACATATTTGCCTAAGCGATCAAACTTTAATTGGGCCTGGCATAAAAATAATATGGATGGAAAAAAAATCCATAGTTTTTTGTTAATGGGACTAAATAAATAAACTAAATAAATGTTTACATTTGAAGGTTTCTGTCTATAAAATAATATACACAGTAATTCAAACACACTGCAGTTCAGAAGTAAATGCTACCGTTTTAATTTATCAAAGCATCCTGAAAAAAGCATCACAGGTTACAAAGTAAATGAATAAATAAATATGAAGCAGCACAAGGTTTCCAACACTGACAGAAAATTAGCATATTATAATGATATCTGAAGGATCATATGACACTGAAGACTGTAATGATGCTGATGAAAATTCAGCTTTGCATCACAGAATTATATTTTTAATTATATTAAAATTGAAAGAAGTTAATTTTAATTGAGTGATAATTAAAGCATTTAAAACATTACAAAATGTTTCTATTTCTAATAAATACTTGTATTTTGAACATTCTATTTATAAATGCAAAATAAATAACAGTAATAACAATAATAAAATACAGTTTGAACAAAAATATTTTCCATAACTGTTTTAACTGTTAACTGTATTGGGAAAATAAATAAATAAATAAATACATTTATGAAATAACATTTGTTTTTTGATTACCAAATCATTAGAATGATGTCTGATGGATCACATGATGCTGAAAATTCTGCTTTGCAGCACAGAAATATATTACATTTTAAAATCTTTAATCCCACATGTCCCTTTAAAATAGAAGACAGTTATGTAAAAAATTTGGAATTTAATTTTACATGACCATTTCCCAGCTGTTTTGCAATTTAGCTTGAGTTAAATGGTCTGGATGGACATGTATGAAGCTTTGAGGTGTGAAGCCTAAGCTATGTTTATCAGACCAGCGACATATATTTAGAGTGTAAATATGGTCGATTTTAGTGTCATGTGGTTTCATAACTCTTTATGGTGTGTGCACATCCAAAAGCATATTGAATTATTAGCTTAAGTAAATTACATACAATGTCAATACAAAGATGCAAATAGTCGCAAATTTGTGGCAAGTGACATGAATGACATGAATTTGATCGACGTGTTTGCCTGACCGAACAATATTCGCCTTAATCGGAAAATCAGGCGGAAAATTTATGACGCATTGTTGAGCAAGCCAATCAGCGAAGACTATATTGACACATCCATTTTGACAGCTGTGTCATAATGTTTTTATTTTTATTTTATTTTTTTCACAAAACATCCCACAAGTAATCTAACGCGAGTAATGCAGTGCCAATATTCGCTTCGCTTTTGGTGTGAACACACCATTAGAACCAAAACAATGCTTTAAGATTTTCATTTGAAATAATTTCTCTCTCTTTATATTGCAGATATGCTCTGATATGCCAGCAGTGTTTGTCTCACAATGGCATGGCTTTGAAGGAGGAGTTTGAATATATTGGTAAGAATTTGACTGACGTTTAACTGTTCAGTATGTCACTGAGCTCTTTAAACCAGAAGAGGACTTTTTTTTCCAAATGTAAGTAAGTGTGAACGCATTGTCCCTCTGATGCGTTCGCAAATCGTTAATGTGCCGCATGTTTATTTTCATATTCATGTGTCTGAGAATCATTCAGATGAGTTGAGTTTATTTATTAATTAATTTATTTTATTATTTTTTTTTTTTATCACTTATGATTAGCATTCAGATGTGCCTACTGTTATTTCCTGAACCCGGCCCGGAAGACACGTCCCCAGGCCCCGCGTCTCCCAGAATTCACTGCAGAAACCAAGACGAGCCAAGACCCCCCTGCTGTTGCCATGGAGACAGACCTGTCTAGCTCTCCACCTGCCCCAGGTACCAGATCTCCTCCAGAGTTCACCTGAGCAGCAGGAGGAGATGATTTTTAGATGCTCCTGATATTCTGAGGACTTGTGTGCAGTATTGAAGGATGATTTTTGAAGGGGTGGGTTTGTTTACTGCAGGTCTGTTGTGAGTGTGAGATGAGACGTGTGTGTATGTGTGTGTGAGTCCCTGCTGCTCGTGCCCTCTGAGAGGACATTTGCTGATGTGCTGAGAGCAGATCTGTGAGGTGATTAAAGGCTTTAGAGTCTTATATTCCCCCCCACAGTGATGCCTAGTTAGTAGGGCTTTACCCTGTGTCTCTACCTGCCGCACTCTCTCTCACACACACACACACACACACACACACACACACACTCCTGTCTTGCTCTCTCTTCTGTTATTATGTGCTCAGTCAATAGCAAGTGGTGACTGATGATACATTGAGTGTGTGTGTGTGCATACAATCATGTATCTTTCTGGAATTTAGTTGTTAGTTATTATTATTATTTATTTTTTAAATGTAAAAATTGTAATTTATTTAATTTGAGTAATTTTGCGTTGTGATAACTCTAGCCAGTATTTTATGATTTAAAAGTCCCATATTATACACTTTTATATATATATATATATATATATATATATATATATATATATATATATATATATATACTGAAATCGTATCGAACCGTGACCCCCGAACCATATTTTTATATATATATATATATATAAAAATATGGTTCGGGGGTCACGGTTCGATACGATTTCAGTACAACAGAAACAAAAAAAACAACAAATTTACTATGCTAAGTTTCTTTTCATATATTTTGAACAGACTGAAGTACAAATTATTTGTGTTTTCCACCTAGATGTGAAAACACTAAATATCAAATTATAATGTTAATTATAAAGTTTGAGGTCAGTAAGATTTTTAAATATTAAGTTATATGTTTACCAAGGCTGCATTTATTATATAAAAAATACAGTAAAAACAGTAATTCTGTGAAATATTTTTTCTTTTGGGACTAAAGATTTTAAAATGTAATATTTCTGTGATGCAAAGCTGAATTACTCCAGTCTTCAGTATCACATGATCCATCAGACATCATTCTAATGATTTGGTAATGAAAAATCACTTATATTATATTATATTATATTATATTATATATGTGTGTACACACTACTGTTCAAATGTTTGGGGTCAGTAAGGTGTTTTAGAAACACTTTACAATAAGGTGTCATTTGTTAACATTAGTTAATGTATTAACTAACATGAACAAACAATGAACAGTACATTCATTACAGTATTTATTCATTTTTATTAATTGTTTGTTAATAAAAAGTCATTCATTGTTTTTTCATGTTAGTTCACTGTACATAAAAGTTAACAATCATTGTTTGTGATTTTAATAATGCATTAGTAAATAATGAAATTAATATGAACTAACAATAGTAAATGGTGTTTAAGTGTTGTTCATTCTTAGTTCATGTTAACTAATGTAGTTAACTAATGTTAACTAATGATCCTTATAAAGTGTTACCAGTGTTTTTTTTATTTTTAATTATATTAATTAATACATGGAAACTTTAAATTGATCAAAAGAAGCAGTAAAGACTTTTAAATTGGTACACAAATTCTATTTTAAGTTTTTATTTTTTTATTTATTTTTAACTTTCTATTCGTCAAAAACCCCTGGTTCAGTCTGCAACACTGATATTATAATAATTATAAGTAAGCATTGAAGAATGTTTTTTGAGCAGCAAATCAGCATATTAGTATGATTTCTGAAGGATCATGTGACACTGAAAACTGGAGAAATGATGCTGAAAATTCCGCTTTGAGCACAGGAATACATTTTATTTTAAAGTATATTTAGATGGAAGACAGTTGTTTTAAATTCTAAAAATATTTCACAGATATGTGTGGTCACTTTTTTTTTTTTTTAAATAAATGCTGCATTGGTTAGCATAAGATACTTATTTCAAAAATATAATACATCTTACCGACCCCATAACTTTTAAATGGTAGCAAGTCCATACTTTTGTTTTTTGGTAGTAATTTAATTTTACATTAATCCACCCTCTGACTCTCATCATGTGCTTATGGTTGTGTCGCCATAGCCAGTTTTTGAATTAGCCGTTTTGCAGTTTAGTTTGAGTAGATGGTCTGGGTGGACGTGGATGAAGCTTTCAGTTGTCATTGTTAGCCTAAGTTAGGTCTACAATATTATTAAACAACAAAGACAACCAAACTTACTGTAATTTTCAAAGCAGCTTTACAGAAAGTAATATTATGTCTACAATGCCTTAATGCTTTAACTTTGAGCACTTTTAGGTTATGATGGTATGAATGGTGGTATAAATAATGATGCTCCAAATTTAGATCTAGCCATGTTGTATTTACTTTTTCCATCTAAATCCAATTATATGCCTATTTTCGCACTGAATTGAATCTTGCTAAAAAGCACTCATTTTGTTTGTTCATTAGAGGGTAAAGCAGCCAGTCCAGGGCATGTAAAAGGAGAACCTGGAGAGCAGCAAACAGAAGAGAGCCTCTTAGAAGAGAAGAAGCCAGAAGATCCAGATCTCCACACCAGCCTCCCTGACAAATCAGATGACGAGCACAACGTGTCCGCCATGGAAGTGGAATAAAGTGAGAGAGAATTTGCCAATATGAACCTGTCTGTTCATCTTGTGTGGTTTGATTTTTCCTATTCTTTACCTTTAGTTTGTTTCCTTTTAATTTGTACACATTATAATTGCAGTGTTATTTCATAGATTAGTAAAGTAAAGTTAAGTAGAAAGGAATTAGTGGTCAGTGGGATTTTTGTGAGGGTTTTTTTTTCTACCTGTTAGAGCTGTGAATCTGCAATAATTAGTTACATTATTGGGTTAAATAGTCATGTGTTTGTTTACAATAGAATCTGTATGTAAAAGCTAAACTTTTTAAGTTTCAGCAAATAACTCTTTTGTTATATTATTAGTTGGCAAGAAAAGCAGCTATTTATGTTCATTTCATGCTCCATGTAAGCACTGTTTTGTGACAGAATGTATTTAATATTATTATTTACAATATGGAATAATGCAAAAATGTCCTGGTCAAAAGTATATTTATGATATTTATAGTTATTAATATCCTCTCAGTGCCTGATATTGAAGTGTAGCATACATTAGGTGCTGTGCAACGAGAGATTCGTCCCATGTTTACATGTCTGTTCAGGAACCGCCATAGGAATGTCTGGCTATTTATTACAGCGTAAAAACAGCCCTTCAGTGTTCTCAGCCTTATGTGCCTTTATGTTGACTTGCTTCAAGATGGAAGAAAACCAGATGAATTGTCTAATGGTTATTAAGCATAGCATAATGTGTGAAAATGCAGTGCTGTTTTTATTTTGTCTACAAGGTAAAATATGAGAAATAAAGTTTTTAAAACAGTATGCTGATGTTGCAGATTTTTTTTTTTTTAATTTAAAAAAATACGGTTGAAGTCAAAAGTTTACATCCCCCCCCCTTTCAGAATCATTAAAAATGTTATTTTACCAAAATAAGAGGGGTTATGTTGTTGTTTATTTAGTACTGACCTGAATAAGACATTTCACATAAAATATGTTTACATATAGTCCACAAGAGAAAATAATACAATTTTTACAAAAATGACCATGTTCAAAAATGTACACACCCTTGATTTCTTAATACTGTGTTGTTACCTGAATGATCCACAGCTGTTTTTGTTTGTTTGTTTGTTTGTTTTGGTAGTTGTTCATGAGTCCTTGTTTGTCCTGAACAGTTAAACTGCCTGCTGTTGTTCTTCAAAATAAATTTAAAAAATCCTTCAGGTCCCTCATATTCTTTGGTTTTCCTGCATTTTCGTGTATTTGAATCCTTTCCAACAATGGACATTGAGGACAACTGAGGGACTCATATGCAACTATTACAAAAGGTTTAAACGCTTACTGATGCTCCAGAAGGAAACATGATGCATTAAGAGCCATGGGGTGAAAACTTTTGAAACATATTTTGTAACATCATGTAACACATTTTGTCTTCCTGGAACATGTAAGTATCTTCTGCAGCCTCTGAAAGGCAGTACTGAATGAAAAAAAAAATATATATATATATATATATATGGCATTTAGGCAAAATAACAAAAAATGTACACATCTCCATTCTATTCAAAAGTTTTCATCCCCAGCTCTTAATGCATCATGTTTCCTTCTGGAGCATCAGTGAGTGTTTGAATCTTCTGTAATAGTTGCATATGAGTCCCTCAGTTGTCCTCAGTGTGAAAAGATGGATCTCAAAATCATGCAGTCATTGTTGGAAAGGGTTTAAATACACAAAAATGCTGGAAAACCAATGAATTTGTGGGACCTGAAGGTTTTTTCTGAAGAGCAGCGGGCAGTTTAACTGTTCAGGACAAACAAGGGACACGTGAACAACTAAACACTAAAATAATAAACAAAACAAAAACAAACAAACAAACAAACAAAAAAACAGCTGTGGATCATTCAGGTAACAACACAGTATTAAGAATCAAGTGTATGTAAACCTTTGAACGGGGTCATTTCATTTTTATAAATTCAATTATTCTTTTCTCTTGTGGACTATATGTAATGTCTTTTTAATGTGAAATGTCTTATTCAGGTCAATACTAAATAAACAACATGCATTTTGTATGATCCCTCTCATTTTGGTAAAATAACATTGTTAATGATTCTGAAAGGGAGGTTTAAACTTTTGATCTCAGCTGTATATATTGTTTTAATTTTATTTTAGTTTTTTTTTATTTGCATTTTATTCATGCATTTATTTTTTAATGTAGCATGACACAATCTTTTCTGCAGTGATTCGTCCCATGTAAAATAAAATCACTTTTTTTATGCCACTGATATAACTGATCTTAAAAAAAAATTCTGTTTCTTTTTTTAAAATCTGTTATTTTCTTGGCTTGAAAGTGAAGGGGTCATGGTTCTTCAGGTAGAGATGTGTAGTTATTGGTCGTCGCTGGTGTTATTTGTGCCGAGAGATTGCCGGTCAGTGGATATGCCACTTGAATGGTTAAGTGACCCTGCTCAAGTGAGCGTGAGAGAGCATCTGTGCGCTGGGCTGAAATAGGCTGTTAGGGCTGTTAGCGGCCTGCGCCATCGCCCTGCCTGCGGTCCATCCGCTCTGACATGGAGAGACATCGAGGAGAACGTGTTAAAACACAGTCCATTTTCATTAGGGAGCCTATTTTAGCTTGTGATCATTTTATTTTAGCTCATTGATCATTTCAGACAGTATTAGATAATGGGAGTGACACACAAGCCCAACTGAGCTTGATTACTTGACCCTCTTGATTTGCAACAAGAGCGCTATCTCTGCCCCTTGACACGCACACGTTTGCGCTGGCGCTCTCTCTCAGGTCAGTCTCTCACATTTGTCTTTGGGATTTTATAATGCATGTTTACAGATACGTGACCCCCTGAGCACAGCAATGCATCACTGTCAGCGGGACAGTGGCACCTGATTCCCATACACTGCGCCTCTCTCTGACCTCTGACGGCACCCTGGCGCTCCAGAAAAAATAACCCGTCAATAGGACATTTGAACCTTTCCCAGCAAATATGATGTAGATCAAGTGTTGGTGAATTACTCGTGAGGTGGGCGCTCAGTAGCCCACCCCAAACGTGGAGCGTTTCATTTCGGAGTCAAACTCCTCACTACATCATGCTGCGAAAGATGACATTTATTTTCCTTGACGTCTTTGGTAGTGCACTGTCAGTAAAATCATTTTGTGTGTTTTGAATTCCCATCCATTTAAAGAGTTTGCGAGCTCGGCGCTCAAAGACGCTTTTTCATGCTTGTGGCACAATCGCTTTTTTATTGAGGATTTCTCTCAGGCAGATGGAGTGATTAGATATGAATCCATCTTGATAGTCTCCTCACTTTCCCCTCATAGAAAGAGTCACATTTTCAGTAGTTCAAACTCATTTTTTTATGCCATCTCTTTCCTACTTGATACATCTGTTCAGTTAAGAATAATATGCTCTCAAAATAGTCATATGGATCTTGCGTGAAATTAAGAAAGGAAATATTGTGCGTTTCAGATCAACAACAACCATAGATTTGAAAGAGATTTACCTTATCTGCCTTATTTTTAATGTAAGAACGAATGCGGCCATTTGTAACTTCTGGTGTCATCCATATTCAGTTATTTTCAGTTGTGCAAAAAATGCTGCTTGATGTTGCAAACTTATAAACATGATGCATTAAAAGCCAGGGGTGAAAACTTTTTAAATTTAAAGATCAGGGTAAATTTAAATTATTTTTCTTCTGGGAAACATGTAACTATCTTCTGTAGCATGTGAAGGGCAGTACTAAATTCATTATGTTCAAAAGTTTTCACCCCCCAGCTCTTAATGCATTGTTTTTCCTTCTGGAGCATCAGTGAGCATTTGTATCTTCTGTAATAGTTGCATATTAGTCCCTCAGTTGTCCATAGTTTGAAAAGATAGATCTCAGAATTATACAGTCATTGATGGAAAGGGTTCAAATACACAAAAATGCTGGAAAACCAAAGAATTTGTGGGACCTGAAGGGTTTTTCTGAAGAACAACAGGCAGTTTAACTCCTCAGGACCAACAAGGGACTCTATACAATTATATACAACTGTTATTTTCTTTTGTGGACTATATGTGAACATATTTTATGTGAAACATCTTATTCAGGTCAGTAATAAATAAACAATTACATGCATTCTGTATGATCCCTCTTATTTTGGTCAAAAAAAAAAAAAAAAAAAAAAAAAAGGGGGTCAACTTTTGACCTCAACTGAACCTACACTGCTGGGCAGTAACTGATTACATGTAATCTGGATTACATAGTCAGATTAAAAAAAATTAAGTACTTGTAATTACAGTATATTACATTTTAAAATGCTTATGACCAGATTACAGTTACTTTTTTATGGATCACATGTTACATATTATTCATATAATTCAGAAATTATTTACTTTATCCTCTTTTTTTCCCTCTTTTAAATTTTCCTTTGTAAAAAAATAAAATAATAATATTTAGATTTGACAATGTTCATAAATGTCATATTAATAAATGTGCAAACCATTCTTTTGAATTTGGGTAAAACAAACAAACAAACAAACAAACATACAAACGTACAAAACCATGTATGAAACAAATAATTATGCAATATGTCTGTAAAACACAATGTCGTCATGTCGTCAATGTCATGACCTTTAGCTTTAGCTCTTGATTAATATGGAATATGAAATCAAATATGGAAGACTTTGGGCATGTAATGTCTTAGTAGTTTTCATGATTATTAATATTTATTCATATAATGCAGGGATTCCCAAACATTTTTTTTTTTTTTTTTTTTTTTCAGATAAACCCCTTTGACATTAAATATTTATTTTAAGTATCTCTGTGACATAAGATATTTCAAAAATTAAACAACACATATGCATGTTCACAGTTCTCTGATATCAGATGGTCACACTGACATGAAAGTAAACCAATAAAATATAGCAATTTTAGTGTTCAAACGTGTACATAATTTTTATGGTACATTTTTATGATTTAATTATTCATTTTTTTTATCTCACTGCTGTTCTTACATTAAGCCCATTTTATGTATTAAAGTATTTATGATGTTGATATAAAAATTGAATATATTTTCTTTCTCCTTGCTTGTTTTGTATCAATATTGTACATTCATTGGTAAGTTTAAAATGAGTTTGCTTTAAAAATGTAATCTAAAAAAAGTAGTCAGATTACACTGCCTAAAATGAGTAACCTAAATTACATTACTAACTTGTTTTCATCATGCAATTTGTAATCAGTAACGGATTACAATTTGCAAGTAATCTACCCCATTCTTTACCTAAAGCGTCTCAAGTCTCGCTCATTCACAGAAAATAAGCTACTTCTATTTTAGTCCACTCTTTTTTCATCTGAGGCCTTTATACCACAGCTGGCAGATGTTATGTAGCAAATCCCTATATAGGTGGAGAGAAAAGATAGTGAAGGATGCATATTTTCTGCTCTCCTTTATACATCCCGTTTGTCCACACAGGTAGGAGATTCCATCTGCTTTCTGCTATCAGCGACCTACTAATTGATTTTCAAGGATGACAAATGAGCCGCTGGTTTGCTGAGCAGAGGTAATTCCGACCCGGTCCTGTCGGGCCAAACCGGCATGTGTGGATTCTCAGAGTCTACGCTCTCGGACTCGAACTGCACGTCTCTGGACTCAGATTTATACTGATCTTTTATTTATTCCCTGAAAATATGGCAGATAAGAAACATAAGTGTTCTTGATATTGTGTTTTGTCATATCGAGCAGCCAAAGATTGAAATCCTAAGAAACAATTTTCTGTTGAAATGAAAGAGCTTGGCCTCGTGAACCCTGGAGGAAAATAACCCCGCTGTTCCAGGCAGAATATATATAACAGAAGAACTGAATAAGTTAAATAGACAAGAGCACGAGCCATGTCACTTTTCCATTTACTGCCCTTTGGGGTGAGCGCTTCAAAATCCTCTTAAAAGAAGACTTGTTACGTGTCTCCTCGCGGACGCCTAATATGACGCCCGAATGGTGCATTGTGATAAAAAACCAAGTGCGGGTTGGAGTCGTGCTCATCGCAATTCAGACCCTCGTCGCCTGCTTATAAGCGGGGCGCGAAGAATGATACGGACCATAATGAGTTGAATGTCACAAAAGCAATTAACATGTCCCGGTATTAGAGTTCACCATGGGATGATGACAACTGTATCATTATCAAAGTCATCATACCCCCATAGGCGTGAGGGACACATTAAAATCAAATTAAAGAATCGCATCGGGTGCGGCGCCACGGCCCGAACGACGAAACGCTCCGTGAGCAGTTGAATTCTGGCAATTAGCTTTTGGCTCTGTGATTCTTAAATGCCACAAGACAAAGTTGAGTGGCGTGAATTCATTTCACGAAAAGGTCATGAGGTGCCAAAAATATGTTGATTTGAACGGAATTACCATTTAAATCACAAAACACATTTAGGCGGGCCGGTTCCCCCTCCATCCCCTGCGCACTGGAGCCTGCCGTAAATTGTTAGACAGGAACAATAAGCTTCTCTGGAGCAGAAAAGTCATTAAACCTCGCTGTAGCTCAAATGGAGACTCTTCTAAAACGTTTTTAGAGGCTTCATGGCGCAGAGAAATGCCAGGCCTATCATCGCTCTGCATGTTCTTCAGCATTTTTCACCTCTGAAAGGGCACATCTTTTACTTTAGCGCTGACACTTGCAATCTTTCACGGCCACAGATGCACGGCCTATGAGTGCTTTAACAAACCATTATATACTCAGAGCTGACTGACGCCGTCGTTTCACGTGTAAAAGTAGCTTGACCTTTCCGTTCTTGTCCTGTCCTGACCACTGCAGGGAAATTTTGGCCTTTCCAAATTTACGCTTGGCCCCAAATTATGAGTAGTTTCAGCCTTGACTCAGAAAAAAAGACTATTTTGAAGACACCGAAGTGCAGTACATTTACACGAATCACTGTCGTTTAATCACACCTTACTTTTGCAATATACATTCAATAAGCCAATAAGGCAAGAAATTAAAAATGTGACCCTGGACCACAAAACAAGTCATAAGGGTCATTTTTTTAAAACAGAGATGTATAAATCAATAAATAAAGTTTCTATTGACGTATGGTTTGTTAGTATAGGACAATATTTGGCAGAGATACAACTATTTACAAATCTAAATATTGAGAAAATCGCCTTTAAAATCGTTCAGATGAGGTTCTTCGCAATGCATATTACTAATCAAAAATGAAGTTTTGATATATTTACGGTTGGTAATTTACTAAATATCTTCACGGAACATGATCTTTACTTAATATCCTAATAATTTTTGGCATAAAAGAAAAATCGATAATTTTGCCCCATACAATGTATTGTTGGCTACTGGTACAAATATATCCATGCTACTTATGACTGGTTTTGTGGTCCAGGGTCACATATTTGGTATATGTACAGACTAGCTTACTGAGGGTCTTGCATCATGTTTTTGCTGTTCAGAATCTTTAGGGTTCATAACAAAAAATAATTTAATAAAGCAAGATTGCTAAGCTGTTGAACGCCCGATTTCAGAAGAGGAACTAAAATGATACGGTGGTTTGTAGTCCACAGCGGTCTCAAAGTGCGAGTTAAAATACTGCCTGACCTTCATATAATTTAGCCCTCATGCTAGATCCATCCCATAACATCTGACACGCGGATTTACGGCGAGTTGATGTTTTAGGTGATACTCCATTGGAAATCGATGTAACGGCAAACAGACTTACCAAACCCACTGATTCCCACAAGTGCTCGATAATTATGGTAATTACATAGCCTTCCACGTGAGTGCAATACAGCGCCTTCAGAGGAGAGTGACTGCATCCCATGACCCTTTCACCAGCGATATACGGTCTGTTTTTACCCAGAGTGAGACGGGGACGAGAAGGGGGGGCCCGGAGTTAATGCCGGCGTAGCTAGCATGTACCCGTGGCTCTATCTCATGTGGAAATCATACAAAGCATCCTGCAGCCCGCAGCCTCATTTTATGGGCTCATCCATTACCGCTCTGTCATTGTTAATTGTCTTCTTTTTACCTCTGCAGGATTCTCCAAATTGGTGCTATCGAATGTGACAGGGGGAAGAGCATTAACCATCTGACAAGATGATATCTGCGTTCAATTTCCTTTTCTGCGCTGATATATACCTGCAGCACATCATTTTCCTCTCTGTCATAAAGAGAGCAATAAATCAGAGGTGCTTATGGAGGCACAGCAGAAAACAGGGCCGCCGGATTTGTGTCCCTAGCGCTGGCTATTAGGACGCCATTACCGCCACGTTCTGCTCCTTCAAACAAAAATGATCAAGCTTAATGCCGCCGAGATTAGGGAGATTAAGAGGGAAAGAGAGAACGGCCTCGATCGTCTCCTCCAAACAATCTGCACTAAACTCGATAAAAGAAACGCCGTCTTCTCCCTTCTCCTCTCGTTGACACTATTATCCATCTGTTTGGACGAAATTGCTGTATCATAGTATAAATCTGCGATACAAGTGACACATCCTCTAAAATAAAAGGGAACATTAACTGCTCTATCTTCCCCAGGCCCTGGGATCTGCCGGCTGTAAGCTCACTCAAGTGTGGTGGCAGTTATGCTGGGTTTTACTGGACTACAGACAATTATCCTTTACTCCTCTCCTCTCCCAAGACAAACTGCCAGGGCTTCATCTAAAATGATTGCAAATAGATTTCCAAAATGTCTGTTGCTAGATTGCTGCCATGGATTATTTCACTTAAATGGATAGAAGTTGAAAAAACAAAACAAAACAAGAAAGCAAATCTACAAATCAATCTCAATATTTTGAGTGCAGAAATGTAAGGCATTCGATTGTTCTACTATGTGTCTTCCTAAACTTGCCATAGTTTGGGAACAAAACTGATAGAAAGCATTGATAGACAAGGCCTCCTTTAAGGGCGAGTTTCAAAGAGAAAAAGTGGTTCATAAACTTCAAAATGCATAAAAAGTTGCAAACACAATTTTTATTCACATCCTCTACAAAAATTAACCACAATTTTATTATAATAAAAGTGTAGTAGCCATGTTTTTTGATGTGTTGATCATTATTTGTATAACAACAGTTTTACTACAACCGTTAGAGCAAAACCATGGTTGGTTTGTGGTTACTATGGTTTATTATTATTATTTATTTATTTTTATTTGTAGTAAAACCATGGTTAATTTCCCTAAGAGATGTAGTTAAATACAACTACAACTGCCACAAGGATAGAGTTTTGTACTTGACGAATCAGTCGACAACAAATTATGCATTAACGTGTTTCTGTATGTTCATATTTTCGAGCTTGATGAGTGTTCGAATGAATTTGCAAATGAATCGAAATCGAATAGTTTTGAATCGGTTCTTTTTCAATAATCGCACCAACGTTCTGAAATGGTTCGTGATTCATTCTGAATCGTTCGTATGAATTAACCACAGACTGAATCTAAGGCGATGCTTTTACACACAGTACGAAACGCTGTGGATGAAGTGCATTTACCTGGGCTATAATCAACGGAATCCTAATATGAATTCATGTCGGTTTTCCGTCGATGAAGAACGCAAGATAGGCCTATAAACCTGCATGGGCAAGTAGTGATCATCTACCGTCACGGGTATGCTACGTTTTTGAAAGATCGACTATATTAAACATTTGCTTTGTCTTTATAAAATGTCCTTACAAGATGTTGAGATGATATTTTACTATATTAGTGAAGGCATTTAGCCCTCACAGATTAGTCAAACCTGTACAAGCCTGTTAATGCAGTTTTTCTGTTGTATAATTTTGTAGTTTCTTGTTTTCTAACCAAATTGCCACTACAAATTACTATATACTCTCATTTGGGAGCCTCAGTAAATTTCCAGGAGGTTGCAAAAAGTCATTATAATTTACAGTTTCATTATTTTTAAATAATTGAACAACTAACTTAAAAACAACAACGTTTTTAGTCTATATTACATTTTTCTGTCTTCCAATATAATTAGTTGTGTTTACTTAGAAAAGTTACAGGCTTGTTGTGCATAAAAAGTAGTAGTTCTGCACTGACAAATTTTAAATCTGTATATCTTCTGCATCAAGAAAAATGCTTGTTACATATCTGTTTTGTTTTCATTCCTTGAAAAGGAAAATAATCTTTGCATTGACTGCACAGAATAAGAAAGAAACCCTTGTCCTGTTTATCTGGACACTTCAATTTGAGAGCATCAGTTTCAGTGCATGCACAACTGAGTACAAGCTTCTAGTGCTGTTTATCAATGGTATTAAAATTGTGCTGGTAGTTTGTGCAAGATCCTGCTACAGTTTGCAGGGGTATGTACAGGAATATTTACGGTTTGGATGATCTGTCTTTCAGAATGTCTTTTTTAAAAAGTTTTCAATTGTTTACCAAACCTGGATGAAAAAAGAATACCATCTGTCCTCTTCAGTATTCCTTACACTGCGGTTCCTATATAAACACAAAAATATAGTCTAGACAGTTTTCTTCAGTGAAGACAGTGACACATACAGTGATGTAGGTAAGAATCTATTACCGGATTTCAGTCACACACACACATAAATGCACAGGCTGTGATGGTGGTGGTGAATATTGGGCCTTGTAAAAACACAACCAATAGCACAAATTACAGCTCTGAGCTCCGATTCAGCATGAGACTCATGTACATTTATTGTATTTGTTCTAGATGCCTAAAACAACCATGCATGACTCCATCCATCTCCGTTTGTAGCGCAGTAGATTTGCACAAGTTGAGATGAAGATATGCAAAAAAACAATTTGACACAAACGTGCAGAAATTGTGCTGAATTGTAACAATGACTAAATTGAAGCACTGCTTGACTGGTTTTCATTTCCTAAATATAGGAATTACATCTGTTCATGGCTCTTCATCAAAAGTTTGACATGCCTTGTGTTTTTCATTTCTTTCTACTGCTGGGATGTATTGTGCCAAAATGATAATCTCTCTTAATTTTTAGGGTGATGTGAGGTTAATCCAGAGATGAATGACTGACACATAATTGAAGGTAAAGAGGAGTGTTTTCACTGCTGTGGGTGTTAGAACTTGTCTCTGACTGTGCAGTATTGATCCTCTGCTTTCAATTAGGACTCTCATCTACATATTCACCTTAATATTCAGAGTACATAAGCATTCTGTAGCATTCTTTAGACTCTTAGAGTAAATGTGGGGACATATCCATCAGTTTTCTGTCCATGTCAGCACTGACCCTGACTGGTATAGGAGGTTCTGGGTGCTAACACCACAACAATACAATTTTACACTGAATAAAAAACATTTCAAAAGGTGTTGCAAGGAATTAGTTAAGCCAAAACCTAAAAATCATCATGAATACCCAAAGGTTGGTTACTCCAAACCGATATGTGACCCTGAACCACAAAACCAGTCATAAGGGTCAATTTTTGGAAATTGAGATTTACACATCATCTGAAATCTGGATAAATAAGTTTTCTATTGATGTATGGTTTCTTAGGATAGGACAGTTTTTGGTCGAGATACAACTATTTGAAAATCTTAAATCTGAGGGTACAAAAAAAAAAAAAAAAAAAAAAAAAAACTTTTAACGTTTTCTAAATGGAGTTCTTAGCAATGCATATTACTAATCAAAAATTAAGTATGGATATATTTACCGTAGTAAATTTACAAAATATCTTCATTACTTACACTGACCAAAATTATAAATGCAGCACTTTTGTTTTTGCCCCCATTTTTCATGAGCTGAACTCAAAGATCTAAGACTTTTTCTATGTATACAAAAGGCCTATTTCTCAAATATTGTTCACAAATCTGTCTAAATCTGTGTTAGTGAGCACTTCTCCTTTGCCGAGATAATCCATCCACCTCACAGGTGTGGCATATCAAGATACTGATTAGACAGCATGATTATTGCACAGGTGTGCCTTAGGCTGGCCACAATAAAAGGCCACTCTAAAATGTGCAGTTTCACTGTAACCTTCGCATAGAGTTGATCAGGTTGTTGATTGTGGCCTGTGGAATGTTGGTCCACTCCTCTTCAATGGCTGTGCGAAGTTGCTGGATATTGGCAGGAACTGGAACACGCTGTCGTATACGCCGATCCAGAGCATCCCAAACATGCTTAATGGGTGAGATGTCCGGTGAGTATGCTGGCCATGCAAGAACTGGGATGTTTTCAGCTTCCAGGTACTTCCTTGTGTACAGATCCTTGCAACATGGGGCTGTGCATTATCATGCTGCAACATGAGGTGATGGTCATGGATGAATGGCACAACAATGGGCCTCAGGATCTTGTCACGGTATCTCGGTGCATTAAAAATGCCATCATTAAAATGCACCTGTGTTCATTGTCCATAACATAAACCCACCGACTACCATGGGCCACTCGATCCACAACGTTGACATCAGCAAACCGCTCACCCACATGACGCCATACACGCTGTCTGCCATCTGCCCAGTACAGTGAAAACCGGGATTCATTCGTGAAGAAAACACCTCTCCAAAGTGCCAGACGCCATCGAATGTGAGCATTTGCCCACTCGGTCGGTTACAACGACGAACTGCAGTCAGGTCGAGACCCTGATGAGGACGACGAGCATGCAGATGAGCTTCCCTGAGACGGTTTGTACAGAAATTATTTGGTTATTCAAACTGATTGTTGCAGCAGCTGTCCGGGTGGCTGGTCTCAGATTATCTTGAAGGTGAAGATGCTGGATGTGGAGGTCCTGGGCTGGTGTGGTTACACGTGGTCTGCGGCTGTGAGGCCGGTTGGATGTACTGCCAAATTCTCTGAAACGTTTTTGGAGATGGCTTATGGTAGAGAAATGAACAGTCAATTCACGGGCAACAGCTCTGGTGGACATTCCTGCAGTCAGCATGCCAATTGCACGCTCCCTCAAAACTTGTGACATCTGTGACATTGTGCTGTGTGATAAAACTGCACATTTTAGAATGGCCTTTTTATTGTGGCCAGCCTAAGGCACACCTGTGCAATAATCATGCTGTCTAATAAGCATCTTGATATGCCACACCTGTGAGGTGGATGGATTATCTCAGTAAAGCAGAAGTGCTCACTAACACAGATTTAGACAGATTTGTGAACAATATTTGACAGAAATAGGCCTTTTGTGTACATAGAAAAAAGTCTTAGATCTTTGAGTTTAGCTCATGAAAAATGGGGGCAAAAACAAAAGTGTTGCGTTTATAATTTTGGTCAGTGTAATATCCTAATGATTTTTGGCATAAAAGAAAAATCGACAATTTTGACCCATACAATGTACTTTTGGCTATTGCTACAAATACACCCGTGCTACTTAAGATTGATTTTGTGGTCCAGGGTCACATATGGCCTTCTATATTTTTTGTAACACCAAAATACAATACAACCAAAAACAATACAAAACTGTTACACCAAATTTGTCATGTTTGCATGAGATCTAACAGTTTTTAGTGCCTTGTGGTGTAAATTTCATCATGGCTAAAGAACACTTGGGGTATGTTATTAAACACACGTACAATTGAATTTAATTCTTAAGTTAAATGGATTTGATCTTACATCACAAACAAATAAAAATGAGTTTTTATTCATATATACCTATTAAAATAATTAAAACAATAAAACATTTTTTAATGAAAATACAAAGTTCCAGAGACATTCACAATATACATTAATATCATTACATGCACAAACAAGCAACTGCATTGTTGCACTGAATATATATATATATATATGGATGTTTTATAAACCATTCATAGTAACATTTCAGAAACTGTCATTCACATCTTTATAAATGAGTCCCTTGCACTGTAGTGAATGGATTTTTGTTGTGCTTTTATAGTACTTTTGTGTTGCATTTTCATCTTGCATTTTTCACCTGTTGAATAGAAATGAGCAGCATGAATGTTCTTCAAAATTTCTCCTTTTGTGGTTATCAGAAGAAAGTCAGTCTCATGGGTTTGAATCTCTAGAGCAATTTACACACATGCGTTGTGGTACTCTTGTGTACGTGGAAGAGAAGAAATAGTTAAATTCGTTATATTTTTGTTCTCTTTGCACACAAAAGTATTCTCGTATCTTCATAAAATTACAGTTAAACCACTGATGTCACATGGACTATTTTAACGATACCTTACTGCCTTTCTGGGCCTTGAACGTGTCTGTTGCATTGCTGTCTATGTAGGGTCAGAAAGCTCTTGGATTTCATCAGAAATATCTTAATTTGTGTTCTGAAGATGAATGAAGGTCTGACACGTTTTGAAATGAAATGGTGAGTAATTAATGACAGAATTTTCATTGAATTTCACGTTCCTTTTAAGGTGTTTGGTCCTTTGCTAAATAAAGTAATTTTGCATGTGCCAGCACATCTGCTGTATTCCTTCATTTGAGGAATGCTTACATACAGCTCATAATGTTTTTGTTTTTAGGTTCACTTTTATATTTTTTTTGCAGCGGCAAAAATGCTGGGGTGTCTGAAAGCAGTCTGTAAGTCATCATTACTGCTGAGCTGGGCATGGACCGCTGCTCTGGGTGAGGAGGGAGCTGATGAACTGAGACCACAACACAACTCCTCAATGCTGCGCTCATTTCACCTCTTATACGATCTGTTATCCACAAGGCCGGTGCTCAGGTAACCGGCACCTAGTAAAAACACTACGCTCCCATCACTTGTGGCCTTGACACGTAATGTGGCAGCACAAAGAGCCATCTTCACTGTAAAAATGAGCTAACCGCTCAAAAGACACAATGGAAGTCTAAAACATCCTCTTTTATTGTGGGCTAAACATCTCCCTCGGGCCCGGCAGTTCGGCGTTATGAGAAATCGGAGGCAGAGGAAGCCATTGTCCCGCAGTTATAGTTCATTATTATAGTGGTGCTCCGACTGAAGAGGAAACATATGCCAGTCACAGTCATCTAATTAGCTCAATAATCCTTCAATGGGCACAGGCTAAATACTGTAGTCCTGGAGGAGGTAAACATTCGCTACTGTAACACTAATGGCACAGAATATCCGCCAGGTACTGCTTTACAGGCTTATTCCCCATGGCCCGGCATAATTAATAGCTTTACAGTCTTCAAGGCCATAATGCTCATCAGTTATTAATTAGAAATTCATTTTACTGAATAAATAACGCTGATGATTGATGATGAAAGTTGTAATTGGGCTCTGTGAGAGAGTCTCGCGGGAGAAGTCTCGCAGAGAAACACAATCTCAGTCGAGGAGTTCCAGTACGCTGGACCAGACACAAGGGGAGTTCACAACCGTGCCGAGCCGTTCTGTCGAGACAAGGCTAAACGCCACAAATGAGACTTTGATAAATCCGAACCACGCTCGTCAGGGCTTCTCTGATGTGGTCTACTCTGCTGTAAATTGATGATGCTTTCATCATAAACAAAGATGCGGTCATAACCCTATACCAAATCTGAAAGTGCAGTACTGAGTATGACGATACTTAAAATGTAGATAATGATAAATGCTAATGACATAAGAGTCGTTTCATGTAGACAGGTATGGATCTGTAACTTTAGAATGTATGAGACAAATAATGCCACAAATAAGACTTTCATAAATCCACACAACATTTGTTAGGTTGTCTCTGATGTAACCTACTGTTTGATGTAGGTTACATCATCAAAATGTGGTCATAATCTTAGTAGACTGTAGTTCTGAGTTTGTTGATTCTTAAAACTGTAATAATATAGATATTTATGATAAATAGTAATACAGTGATAATTGTTTCATAGACAATTATGGATCTACAACTTTTGAATATCAAAGAAAAATAACACCACAGATGAGATCCGAAGCACATTTGTCAGGGTTTCTCTGATGCAGTCTACTCTTTGTTTTTACCAAAAATATCATTAATGCTGAAAAATCCATCAAAGATGTGGTCATAACCTTAGTAGATCTAAAACCTCTCAGTATACCAATTCTCAAATCTGTAATAATATAGATATTTATGCTAAATAGTAACAATATACACTAATACTCGTTCCATATAGACAGTGATGATTCTATAACTTTTGAATATATAAGAAAAATAATGTTACAAATGAGATCCAAACCACATTTGTCAGGGTTTCTCTGACGTAGCCTACACTTTGATGGATTTTTCTGCATTACGGTCATAATCCTATACTATATCTGAAGATAAAATAATGCCACAAATGAAATCTGGACCCCATTTGTCAGGGTTTCTCTGATGTTGTCTACTCTACAATGGATTTTTTTTGCATTTATGATATTTTCTGTCAAAAACAAAGATGTGGTCAAAACCCTGTTGGATCTGAAAGATGATTTTTAAAAACTGTAAAAATATAGATGTTGTAATAGTAAGTGTTTCATTTAGACAGTTATGGTTCTGTAACTGGTAAATATATGTAAAGATAAAATAACGCCACAAATAAGACTTTAATAAATCTAAAGCACATTTGTCAGGGTTTCTCTGATGTTATCTCTTTGTTTTTGCAAAAAAAAAAAAAAAAAAAAAAAAACATCTTTTTAATGGAAAACATCGTTCAATTCATCAAAGATGTGAAACGAGTATTACTGTATAGTATTACTTTTTGTCATACATATCTATATTACAGTTTTGATAATTGTCATACTCAGACGTTTTAGATCTACTAAGGTTAGAACCACATCTTCTGCATTAATATTTCTGGTATAAACAAATACAAAACAAATACCTATACAGTAATGTCAACAGATAAACATTTAGCCAGTGTCTGTAGTCTTTTCTCTTATATATTCAGAAGCTATAAATCCATAACACTCTGTATTAAATTACTTTAATGATACAGTTTTATGAACCATCATACTCAGAACTACAATTTTAGATCTAAGGTTATGACTACATTTTTATTGTTTGGGAGAAACATCATTAATGCAGAAAATCCATGAAAGAGTTGACTACATCAGAAAAACCCTGACAAATGTGCTTCGGATCTCATTTGTGCTATTACAGAGTCATAATTGTCAATATGGAAAAAGTATTACTGTATACTATATATTATTCACATGTATTATTATTATCTACATTAATAAAATTTTAAGAATCATCATACTTATAACTGCAGTTTCCATCTTTGTTTTTGATGAAAAACATCATTAAATGCAGAAAAATCCATTGCAGAGTAGACTACATCAGAGAAACCCTGACAAATGTGCTTTGGATTTATAAAAGTATCATTTGTGGCGTTTTTCTTACATATTTAAGAGTTCTAGATCCATAACTGTCTACATGAAATGACTATTATGTTATCACCATTAATTATTATCTATATTATTACCATTTTAAGAATCACCACAGTCCGAATTACAGTTTCAAATATACTAAGGTTATGACTGCATCTTTGCTTTTGACAAAATCATCATTGAAGGAGAAAAATCCATCACAGAGTAGACTACATCAGAGAAACCCTGACAAATGTGCATCAGATCTCCTTTGTGGTGTTTTTTTTTTTTTTTTTTTTAGATATTCAGAAGTTAGAAATCCAAGACTGTCTATGTACAAGTATTACTGTATATTACTATTTTTTTTTTTTAAAAATCTGTTAAAATATTATTACAGTTTTAAGAACTGACATACACAGAACTACAGTTCCATATAGACACTTATGACTTTTGAATATAAAAGACACATAATGCTACAAATGAGATCCAAACCACATTTGTCAGGGTTTCTCTGATGTAGTCTAGTCTGCGATTAATTTTTTCCTGCATTAATGATGTTTTTGTCAAAAACAAAGATGTGGTCAAAACCCTATACTGCATCTGAAACAATTTCTGAGTATGATGATTCTTAAAATGGTAATAATGTAGATAATAATAATAATGGTAATCACATAATAGTAATTTCATGTAGACAGTTATGGATTTATGGTTTTCTCTGATGTGGTCTACTCTTGCGATGGTGGTTCTGACTTTGATGATTCTTAAAACTTTAATATTATAGATAATAATGATAAATGATAATAATATACACAGTAATACTTATTCCATATAGACAGATATGGCTGTATAACCTTTGAATATCTAAGAAAAATAACACCACAAATGAGATCCGAAGCACATTTGTCAGAGTTTCTCTTCTTAGTCTGTGCTTTGTTTTTACAAAAGACATTATTAATGCAGAAAAATCGATCAAAGATGTGGTCATAACCTTAGTAGATCTAAAACTGTATAGTTCTGAGCATGTCAATTCTCAGAACTGTAATAAAATAGATATTTATAATAAACAGTAATACTATTCAGTAATAATCATTCCATATAGACAGTTATGGATCTATAACTTTTGAATATCTAAGAAAAATAACACCACAAATGAGATACGAAGCACATTTGTCAGGGTTTCTCTGATGGTAGTCTGTTCTTTGATGGACTTTTCTGCATTAAGGACGTCTTTGTCAAAAGCAAAGATGCGGTCATAACCCTATACTAGATCTGAAACTGTAGTTCTGAGTATGTCAGTTCTTAAAACATTTATGATCATTAGGAATACAATACAGTAATAATTATTCCATACAGACAGTTATGGATCTGTAAGTTTTGAATATCTAAGAAAAACACCACGAATACGTTTTAAGTTTTAATACCACATTTGTTTTAAGTATGTCAGTATATAGATATTTATGATAAATAATATTTTACAGTAATACTCGTTCCATAGACAGTTATGGCTGTATAACTTTTGAATATCTAAAAAAAAATAACACTAATGAGATCTGAACCACATTTGTCAAGTTTGTGTCCATCAAAAGTTTGTTTGATGGATTTTTCTCCATTAATGATGTTTTTGCCATAAAAAAATGTAGTCATAACCTTAACCTCTGAAGCTGTAGTTCTGACTATGACACTTCCTAAAACTATAACATTTAATGTCGTTTAACGTAGAGCGTTATGGATCTATAGCTTCTGAATGTATAATGTATAACTGTATAATGTATAATATAATGTATAACTTAATCTTACAATTGCTTGAAATTTTCAGATAGTGTCTGTGCTTAGTTACATCTAAACACATTTTTTTCAATTAGTTAATCGTGGCAGCTGTATTCATAACCTTGAGTGTTTATTATTCAAATGATTGTGCAGACAGATCACACTTTGTCATATAGTATGTAAAGATCAAGGTTGCTCTTTTCAGCTCTTCAGCTGTATGATACTGTCACAGGCAATGGACATAATCATACAGGAGACAGTAGAGGACCACTGAGATGTGATTGCTTGTCATTTCACTGATAGACCGACGGTCCTCGAGTAGATCTGGCTCCAGGAGAGCACAGGTAAACTAGGCTAAGAGGTGATCCTTGAACCATTTCATCTTCACCCTTCTGGAGTCAATATTTGCAACAAAAGGCTGCGGAAACAACAATGGCATTACGGTACCGTATACTTAATCGCAGAAACTGCACGGTTGCTAAGTTACTAAGTCCCCGGGGACCTCGGCAGTCTTTTTAAATGACGGAGAGGAGCGGTGAAAACTCCAGCCCTCTATGCTTCACTATCGATTTTACACCGGAGATCCCAGCACTGATGATAGGCTTCTGATATATTTTCCTGCTGCAGCCGGTCCCTCGGAGCATTGCAAGAAAAATATCTGTCAATATGCTCCTATTATGATCTCTTGATCTGTGGCGATAAAAACTTTAAGCGTCGGCCCTTATTGGAGAATAATGGGTCGGACTATTCGATATCAAGCGCCGTTGTGATTTAGGATTTTTCGCAGTATTGTTTTGTCGGAGGGACCCTTGGTGGAATGCTGCGGGCCTCATTAGTTTGATTGACTCGCGGCCGAGCACGATCAGCTGTGACATCACGGGGCTCCATAGTAAGTAGCGTCTGATGGGCCGGTCTCGTCGCTGCCTTTCTCGCATGTCACCGACCGCCTGCCTGCCTCTGCCCCCAGCAGACCGCCGCGCCACTCTCGACGCCCTATTAGCAATTTATAATGGTGATCAAAAAGCAGTCAGCGGCGAATCAAGACAACTGTCTCCACACCGCGCTAATTGGCCTGTGTTCTTTTCTGATAAATGGCTTGTGACTAGCATGAGGTCCCTTGGATTTCCATGCCTCTAATGGCCCACCGTAACTAGATTTACCAACAGATACCGGGTCAAGGAACAGGGATGGGGTGCGAAAAATGTTAATTAATATCAATAATGGCCAATTATGAGTTTGACAGAGGGATCTGCGCATTTGCTCTGATGACTCTGGGCCGGGGTTGAAGGGAAACACTGCGAAATTAGCATAACAGTATAGGCCCACTCCGCAGAGGAGCCCAGCAAACATCTGCTGCGTTAGAAATTCAAATCCGCTCCCTGTTAGCAGCGCTGGATGTAGCTGCATAATCAGCCATTCTTCTTAGGCCATTTTGACGGCGCTAACAATGCCCTGGTGACCGGGGGCCCCTCCCCTCTGGGCCCTCCAATCAGATCGGCCCCATGCAGACCCGGCTGTAGCCGCGACAGCGGACGAGTCAAAGAGCACTTCGGGGACCGGCTTTGTGCGGCAGACACTAATCCTTTTCACCCGTTTCGCTGCCTTTATTGGAAGTAGCACTTAAACAGACAGGCTTTAATCAAATTTAAACATGCATTTGGAGGCTGAATGGGGTGTAAATGACATATTAATTGACAGGCTTTTCTGTAGAGCCTCTGCTGACTAAACACTTCTGCCCTCTTTTTGTGTAATTAATCACTGGAGCTGGATTATGCGCTATTAAACTGCACGTTCAGTGTCAGCAGTGGATAAATAAAGGAGTCCGGCATCACGCGCCGAGTGTGAGCAAAGTGCCTTATATTTATTATTAGTCTCGTAAACCGCAGAGGGCCTGTGACCGCATTATCCGACGCGCTCCACGTGCATATCAACATTTTGCTCACAAACCCAAATATTGTCCTGTTTTTCGGAGCGTCTGGTTAATCTATTGTAACGCAGCAGCAGTGTGACCGTATTGACCAAATTGGACCATATGACAAGCGGTGTACATGTCAGAGTCTAGGAGGAGTGGTAGGTCCCAGAGGAGCGGCTTTAAAGAGCTGATAGAGCGGCCCAGCTGTGGGAAACCTGCTCCTCCACACCCCCACACGCTCATGGCTCCGCTTCGAGTGCTAGCAGACCGCTAACGCTGGAGCATGCTGGTCTGTTAAGGGGGACCTGAAGTGTTTTTGATGGAAGGACAATTGTGTTAAACCCAAACTAATATGTCAAACTGACCCAATGTAAACAAATTCATCCATAATGACCTATTTTAGCATATATGCTAATTTCAAAACACACTATATCATTCTCTTTTTGAATATAACAGATCTATAACACTTTTCACAATACACATCTTAAAATCTACATACCTTACAGTTGCATTTAACAGATTAGAGGTGGGTGAAAATATACCACGTTTTGCAGTGACACACTGTAAACAATCAAGCAGTTGAGACTTGCTGTATAGTATATATTGCTCCATGTGTGTACAGTGAATGTATTCAGGAAAAGTAAGATGCACTTGCAGTTGAGGTCAAAAGTTTACATACACCTTGCAGAATTTGCAAAATGTTAATTATTTTACCAAAATTAGAGGGATCATACTTTTGTTTTTTTTTGTTTTTGTTTTTTTTTTTGGAGTACTTACCTGAATAAGATATTTCATATAAAAGACATTTACATATACTCCACAAGAGAAAATAATAGTTGAATTTATAAAAATGACCATGTTCAAAAGTTGATTCTTAGACCTGATTCTTAATACTGTGTTGTTACTTGAATGATCCACAGCTGTTATTGTTTGTTTGTTTTGTTTTGTTTAGTGATAGTTGTTCATGGGTCCCTTGTTTGTCCTGAACAGTTAAACTGCCCGCTGTTCTTCAGAAAAATCCTTCAGGTCCCACAAATTTTATTGTTTTTTGTGTGTGTATTTGAACCCTTTCCAATAATGACTGTATGAATTTGAGATCCATCTTTTCACACTGAGGACAACTGAGGGACTCATATGCAACTATTACAGAAGGTTCTACTATATTAAGAATCAAGTGTATGCAAAGTTTTAACAGGGTCATTTTTTATAAATTCAACTGTTATTTTCTTATGTGGACTACATAAGAAAACTTTTAACATGCGTGATGTATGATCCCTCTTATTTTGGTAAAATAATTAACATTTTGCAGATTCTGCAAGGTCTATGTAAACTTTTGACTTCAACTGTACATACAGAATAGTCACGTAAAGCATGTATAGTAAATCTTAACCACTTGACTATATTGTCATAAAACGTAAAGTATTTCATCACACAGCTGTATGTATAAAATGGATTTATAAGCATATCCAACCTTACCCACATAAAGTATACCCATGTAAAGTGATATATACTATATAGCAAATTCCAATTGCCTAATTGTTTGTATCATCATAATATGTAAACTATTTAATTGCACAGCTCTCTATATAAAGATGGATATATACCGTTGAGGTCAAAAATTTACATACACCTTGCAGAATCTACAAAATGTAAACTATTTTACCAAAATAAGAGGGTTAAATATTTTACCAAAATAAGAGGATCAAACACCTACTGATGCTCTAGAAGGAAAAACTATGAATTAAGAGCCAGGGGTGTAGACTTTTGAACAGAATGAAGACAGACTAGAAGCTAAAATAAGTTTCATTTTCCCTGATCTTCAAATTCAAAAAAAATAATTTGTGGTTTTTCCTTCTGGAGCATCAGTGAGTGTTTGAACCTTCTGTAATAGTTGCATGTGAGACCCTCAGTTGTCCTCAGTGTGAAAAGATGGATCTCAAAACCATACAGTCATTGTTGGAAAGGGTTTAAATACTCAAAAATGCTGAAAAGCCAAAGAATTTATGGGACCTGAATTTTTCTAAAGAACAGTGGACAGTTTAACTGTTCAGGACAAACAAGGGACTCATGAACAACTATCACTAAACAAACAAAAAAAAAAAAAAAAAAAAAAAAAAAAAAAACAGCTGTGGATCATTCAGGTAACAACACAGTATTAAGAATCAAGTTTATGTACATTTTTGAATTGAGACATTTTTATAAATTCAAATATTATTTTCTCTTGTGGACTATATGTAAACGTCTTGTATGTGAAATAACTTATTCAGCTCTCAGTACTAAATAAAAAATAACATGCATTTTGAATGATCTCTCTTATTTTGGTAAACTAACAATTTGCAGATTCTGCAAGGTGTATGTAAACTTTTGACATCAATTTTATTTTAATAAGGTTGAATATACTTCAGTGCCTTTCAGTCAGAAGTGGTGAAGAAAAAAAAAAAGTCATGTACTTTGCTATGTAGAGAGAATATGCATTGTTTTATAAACCCATCTCTGTTCTTGTATAATTTGGGACAGCGAAAGGTTGCCTATAGAAAATAGTACAAAACTTTGTACTTTATTATGTCAGGGAGAAGCTGAGTTGAATTTACTTTGATATGGAAAGCACTGTTGCCAAATATACTTTCTGAATCTATCCACAGAATAAAGTGGAAATAAATTACCTTGATATGCGTGTGATCCAGTTTAAGAGTATTTTGGGGTTTTGAATACATGCCTGAAACTAAGCTCAAGATCTGAAAGATTTGCATCAATACAGTTTTAAAATAGGAAATATAAAGAGGAAACATTTATTAATCAGCCTCTTTTTGTGAGAACAACACTTTTGATCCTCAGGTAGTTTAGGAAAGCATCACTTTTTAACCCTTGAATGAAGGATACTTTAAATCAGGCTGTTTATTGTGAAGCCATCAGCCATAATTTACACTAATTGACCATTAAAATACTATAAATTATAGAACAATATTACTATAAAATAATGAATTGGTGTTGGTTTAACACATTACAAGTAACCTGAGTTACATAATCAGATTACTTTTTTCAAGTAACTAGTAAAGTTAAACTTCCTTTAGCCTTACGATTATTCATTTTTCTTTACATTTTTGTTGTTGTTGTTGTTAATAAACAACAAATAAGCAAGCCCAGCCCAGGTTACAAAAAGTAACAGCAAAGTAATGTAATGGATTACTTTCCATAAAGTGTAATTAAGTAATGTGATTTGTTACTTTTTACGGAGTAACGCAATGTTGTGATGCATTACTTTTTAAAGTAACTTTTCCCAACACTACATCTGTGTTCATATAAATTAAGAAACACATTTATTGGTTTTGCAATTCTATAACAAATCATAAAACTGTAGTCATTTACAAACAAATTTGCATCAGTTCAGTTCAGTCTCAATGGCTTTGAGTTTAAATGGTGTATGTTACAGAATTTGCTAAACTGTTATTTTATTATACCTTTCTCTCTCTCTTTGCACCTTCCTTTCCTATTCGACAAACTCGGCCTCACCACATTCTAATTAATCTTAATAAAAAGACAGGATGAAAAGAGGTAGGGCGTCCTTTCGCTGTAGCAGAGTCAGAGGTCATGCTTCCTGTCAGAGGTATCGCCCTGTACTATCAGATCAGTATCACCCTCTCTGACCATTACACTGTGTTTAACTGCCACTACGACTTAAACGCATGCACACACGCACACACACACTCATGTACGTGTGTGTGTGACCTCCTTCCCAGCACACGGAGCGTGTAGTGTGTGGAGGTGGTGTGTCATGTCTGAACAGGGCCAGGAGGTCTCTGTGGTTGTAGCGGCCTGATCTGGGATCAGCCCAGCAGGGGAGAGCTGCTCCATCGAACGGACAAGCCACGGTTCCCCTGGAGGGCAAAGCTGACAACACGTATCTGCATATCTACCAGCCCTCTCTCTGTGCGGCCCAAATCACCCTGACACATCTCGTTTATGAAGGACGTTCCAGGCCGCTGCCACGGTTTAGGTCAGTATGATAAACGTAAAGGTGTAGTTTGTCTAGGGTGATCTGCTGGGGTGAAAGGTCAGCTGAGCTGGTGTAGGGTTTGCATGCCTACTTGTTTTTAGCATTGACTTTGCTGTATAGCGTGTTAGTGGAGAGAACCTCTCTGCAGCTGAGATGGAACGTGCATATGTCCATTTACAGACCAGTGCAGCTTGCATTGTCATAACAAAATGGTGCAAAAAACAGTCATGATCCACTTACTTTTAGTTCCTTTGGGCAACACTTATTTTCAGACTGCTTTCTTGGCTTGGATGTAAATGCTGAAACTCAGACTAGTTACTTCAGACATTATTTTATTAATATATATATATATATATATATATATATATATATATATATATATATATATATGTATCCATTTTAAGAAATTAGAGAGCTAAAGATGTAATGGCACTTTTTTGAGCAAATGAATTCATCATGCTGTCACAATTTGTTGAAAATTAAATGTGTGAATTTGATTTTAATTATTATTTTTTTTACACTTAATGATACAATAGCAGTGTCAGTATTAATGTTTTTGGTCAACGTGATGTAAAAATGTTAAATTGGTGAACTTAATCATGGTAAATGAACCTTACTTGAGTTCTTACATTTGTATAACTAATTTCAACTATTTGACTTTCAAGTTATGTTTCCAGTTTTTTTACAGTGTTCAGTAAATATAAAAGTGCAACATAAAGGGATTGTTCACCAAAAACAAACAACAACAACAAAATCGTTTCAATCAATCGTTTCCCTCCTTGGTGTGGATCTTTTGGGCAGATATGAATACAGCAATTGCACTCGGGTGAGGGCCAAACAACCGTACTAAGACCCAGCTAAAGAGGTGATCTTGATCCGGTTCCAAACAAACTCTGGTACAGTTGAATGGATAACCTAGCGAATGGATGACATAAAGCACATGTGTGGTTTTGTTTACAGTTTCTGGTTCACTTGCAAAAAGGGCAGTTTGAAAGCGAGCCGCACCAAACAAAAAATTTGGTCCGAAAGCAAAGTGAACTAGCGAACTTTCTTGGTGTTCCTGGTCCGCTTAGCATTTACACTGCCATTTTTGACAGCGAACCTTAAAGACCCTAAAGGCATAGTGATACGTTCACAACCTGATTGGTCGGGTTGAATGACGTATTTTGAGATGGAACTCACTGAACACTCCAAACATGAGGAAAAGGTGCTTTCGACTTAAAGCAGTGCTGGGGGTATATGACACCAAAGTATCCATTCACTGTTCGGTACCGCTTTAAGTCAAATACATCTAATGCCTTCTGCTGAACTAAGCGCACTCGTTGTTGTGTGTATATGATTTTATTTTCACCACCTGCAAACTCACAAAGTCCTCATAAAAGGCACTTTACCTCCTCATTGCTCCACGTTTGCCCTCTGCTCATTTTGTTCCCATTCATGAAATCATGTCGCATAGTGTTGCATCTTGTCATTACTTCCTTTTTTTGGTTTATTTGGAGGTATTTGGTCTGTGTTGTGTTCATATTTCATGCGAAGCGCACCAGAGTTCAATCTTTTGAGCAGTCTTGGCCCGCTTGTTTGGTGCGCACCAGGGTTTGGATGGCAGTGTTCAAATGAACTGCACTAACAGAGCAGTTGCACCAGAATTCATTTTAATCGAACCAAACATGACAAGTGTGAACACACCAGTAGTTTCAAGTGTTACTTACTGTCTCTATGTATTTGTGCTAGCTACTTCTGAATGAAAACGGTTTTTACATTTCTTTTCAGTTCAGGTTTGGAAGGTCATGAGTGAGTAATGACAGAATTGTCGATTTTTTCTTGGTAAACTACCCTTTAAGTAATAGTTCACACCCAAAACTAACTAATTAACTAGTCACTGTGACTCCTAAAGAGTGTTTTCACGATGCATCGTCAATTGGCCATTTTGGCGGCACTGAGCGTAAACAGTGCCACTAAACCGAACGAGACTTGCATATTTAGCTGATTATTGCTGCTGAAAATGGTCAATTGCTGTCATGTTTTGGGCTGTACTAATCGGTCAGACTAAGAAAAACATCTGAAGTACAAAAGACTACCAAAAGTTTCAGGAGAAGAGTACAAAAAACTGAGGAACTGAGGAACAAAAGGCATTTGTGGTTGGCCAAACTGAACCAGGATTTCCAGGGCAAGAATCTTGACAACATTCGTGTTTGATCTTATCATTTCCAGACGGGTTGGTGAAATATTAGGCTAATATAATAATTAATACTGCTCGCATGTATCTTTACCACTTATTAACTTTAGTTTGTCAAAATATTGCACCCTTTCGTGCTTACTAAGTCTTTCTTTATATGATTTAGCAGCTTCCACACGTTTCTTCCGTGGCGTAGACAGCATAAATTAGTAGAACAAAGTATTCATTAGTACATCAACCGTGCAGTCCATGCTGTTGTTTACATCCGAGTATTTCCAATATGACCGTGCATCCGGGTAACTGACCAAACCGTGACATAAGTGCAAACCCTCTATATGATACCGTAGAGTTGATCAGAAATGGAAGTGTAAATTAAAAGGGGAATGTCAGGTATTTAATTTTACCCGAGTCCTGCATAACAGAAACGCCACCTATCAGCTGTAAATGAGACAACCAGATAGAGAGAGGGAAAGAAAGCTGCTTGTTATAACACTTTAAAGAAGTTAAATTTATCTGCGAGACAAAGGACTGCTGGGTAAACACAACATTTATCAAATCAAATATTTCCTTTCTCCATCAGCGATTAAACAGCACCAGCACAAAACAACAACAGCAGCGGTTCGGCATATGTCTGTGTGCATTACTGCATTGCACGGCGTCTCCGTGTGGTATAGTTGACTGGCGCCACCATGTTGGCGTGTATGTAGATGACTGCGTGTCTGTTCGGCACGTCGTCGTCCCCACGGCCTCGTGTGTATAAATTTGCTGTCTGCTCTCCGTTTCTCTTTCGTAATTCACTGCATTTGGGTTGTTCGGAAGCCCTCCTCTCTGGTCTCAGAACAATCGGAGTGGAGACAATAGCTGTGTGCTGATGGAGCCGTACAACAGCCATCTGCACCAGCAGCTGCTGCCCTGCATCTGTACAATATGCTGCATCGGAAGCCTAATCTGCATAATAACAACAGGGCTTATCCCAGTCTAGTTCATAATCACTACCAATCCATGCACTTCATTCCCGCACTTTAGCTGGTCAGAAAGCCACATGCACACGCACGTACACGATACAACAGAGCAAATGCATATGAAGAGATATGACGGACAGGATCAGAGCATGTGTAAAGACTCCTTTTCATCTGTAGCAGTGTTACAGAGTAACAAAAAGTAGCGTTACTATTAGTATTAGTTACTAAGTATTAGTAACTAATAAATTACCATACTAAATGGTCAGGTATTTGGGATTTTTGAATATAGATAGATAAATAGAGATAGTTCAGTTTGGGAAATCATTAATAAAATAAAATAAAATAAAATAAAATGAAATAAAATAAATGGTCAAGCAGTGTTTGGAAAGTCATTTATTTCAGTTTAAATAAATTGTGGTTTATAATCATGGTACTGTTAATGGTACTGTTATGTTTTTGTAATTAGGGTTGTTTAATCTAGAATGAACCAAAGTCATAAATAATATATCATCTGATCAGCCTATTTAATGATATTTACAGTACATTGACCCTTTACATTACTTTAGCGTTTTTTTTGTTTTGTTTTGTTTTTTTTTATTATAATTTAAAATAATAATTTATATAATTATTTGCAGTGTTCACTGTATTTTAGCTACTTCAAATTCTTACAGCTTGTCAAACTACAATCCAAGTAGCTTCGCCATCCCTGATCTGTGTTAAGTATGTTTTGAGAAGCTCTATCCAGAATACAAATCAAACCCTCCACCTCCAATCTCTGTGCTGAAGCTTCATTATGCCGCTGTATCACTCGGATAGGAGGAGTTCATGTGGTGTAATGCAGGGGTGCTGATTTCGCCTGAAGCTACAGATTTATGCTACACTCAATTTCATCTTTTCATGAATACCGTGATCAGGACACTCTGGATATCACACTGTTAGACTGAGCCATACTGCATCTATATTGGAACAAAAAGATTCCAGTAACAAAAACAGAAAATCTGCTAGGCATTTACTTTAAAGGGATAGTTCACCCACAAATGAAAATTCTGTCATTAATAACTGACCTTCATGTTGTTCTGAACCTGTAAGATCTTTGTTCATCTTCAGAACACAAATTAAGATATTTTTGATGAAATCCAAGAGCTCTCTGTCCTTGCATAGACAGCAACGCAACTGACATGTTTAAGGCCCAAAAAGGTAAGGACATTGTTAAAATAGTCCATGTGACATCAGTGGTTCAACCTTAATTTTATAAAGCTACAAGAATACTTTTTGTGTGCAAAGAAAACAAAAAATAATGACTTCATTCAACAATTTCTTCTCTTCCATTTCGGAGTATCATGACGCATGCTAGTGGTGATGCTGATTCAGGAGCCGGCGTTCGAAAGTAGAACCTTCGTAGTCCTTCTCTCTTAGTTCATTGTCTAAGAGGGAAGGACTACTATATTCTGGTTCAAATAAGTATGGCTGGGAAAAGAAGACTGTTGTACAGCGTGCGTCTTCTTCTGCTTGTAAACAGGGTGCAATGCATCCAGATTTTACATCAGAACACCAGCTCCTGCATCAGCAGCACCACATGCGGGAACTTGTGAACACGCAACAACGACTGACATAGAAGTAGTGTTGTCAAAAGTATGGACCACAATACCATTCAGCACTGACATTTTAAAAATTTACATTTTCCCACCAATGTCCATTTCCCCCTAATATGTCTGTAGATAGACGGATCTGCTGACAAGATGCCTGCTTTGAAACGGTCCCGTTTGCTTCTGTCTGTGTGTAGCCAATCGCAGTCATATCTGTTGAGCGTGTCAACACAATGCCAATCAGCGGTCTTTAAGAATCCGCTCTACAGCAATCAAATGTTAGCAGGAAATTGAAGTTTTTAAAATGTCAGTACTAACTTGTATCGCGGTTAATACTTTTGACGACAGTACATGGAAGAGAAGATATTTGTTAAATAGAATTAATTTAGTTTTCTTTGCACAGAAAAAGTATTATTGTAGCTTTATAACATTACAGTTGAACCACTGATGTCACATGGACTGTTTTAACAATGTCCTTATTACTTTTCTGGGTCTTGAACGTGTCAGTTGTGTTGCTGTCTATTCAGGGTCAGAAAGCTCTTGGATTTCATCCAAAAAGCGACATGGGGGTGAGTAATTAATGACAGAATTTTCATTTTTGTGTAAACTATCCCTTTAAACAACACGATGCAAGGCGCAATTCAAAACAAGGTTAAAGCAGCTGTGAAAAATATGGACAATGTTGTGTTTTTCCATACTTTTCTTAAAGAGTATCTGAATTTTGAATGGCAGCAGAACTCCTCTAAACTGCAGAGCAAACTTATACACACCACGACCGAGAAGGCCTGCAGTGCCCAATACAGCCTCTCTTCAAAGAGCTTGACCTCATGACTTTATGCATGTTCATCTCATAATAAACATCACAGGCAGGATTATAAATCTTAGGGTTTGGTGAAGTGAATCTACAGCATGTGTTATGTGTTGTGCAGACAGATTCAGACATACAGTATTCCTCCAAACACCGAGAATAATTATTAATCAATCGTGAATGGGGTTTTCAGTGGCAAATTTGGTCTCCCAGTCCTAAATAATGAGTTAAACCTGCATTGATGTTCTTCAGTCACAGTTTATAGGAACAAAATCTCACTATTAACTACCTATTAACTACAACTTTTGCCTCAATAAACTCCTAATTTGATGCTTAATTTATTGTTAGAAAGGTAGTTGTTAATTTTAGGTATGTGGTAGGATGTAGAATATGGTCATGCAGGATAAGGCATTAATATGTGCTATGTAAGTGCTAATAAACAGCCAATATGCTAGTAATATGCATTAATAGTGAGATTTGGTCCTAAAACAAAGTGTTACTTGTTCTTGTATACAATTTCATCTCTAATCTGAGTAACCTGTGATCTGTCTCCTGCACAGACAGGAGATGGCAATTATTTTAAAATTATATTTCATTTTCTAGCCTTTTATGAATGAAGTCCAAAAGACGTGTCACATGACCAAATCATTTTGACGGTTTTGGGAAACAGACAGATTTGTTTTCAGTGTGAAAATCTAATTTGATATAATTTGTTTTTACATTTTAAATGTCGAAAATAGAAATGAATATAACAACATAACATAACATAACATAACATAACATAACATAGAGTAAAATATGTTTGGAAAATCTGACCCATATTCCCAAAAATAAATAAATGTGACATTAGGGGAAATAAAATAAAATAGATTATTTTACACACAGTTATGTTCTATTTAAGATGACATAAGTACAAGTTATTTGCATTTATTGTACTGCATTTGCTATTAAAGCACAGCCTTAAGAGTGAAAAATAAAAAAGACACAAGCTGTCACAATTTCAGCAATGCAAGAGAATGGTAATTAAAAATAGTCAACATCTTTGTACTTTTTGTCATCAATAAAACGCACTCCAATCTTTGAATAAATGACACAGGATAATGATCACTCATCATGGTTTTGACTGTAATCCTCCGTGTGTGTTTGTGGAACTCAGACGCGTTGTTCGTCTGTATACCGTGATTGAACTGAAGGATGAAACACCTGCCTGGATCACAGTCACAGACACTGAGTTCTGCACTGAGCCTCATCAAACATGCACCTTCATTTGCATAATTACAAAGAGCATCCAAATGACTTCTGGAATTTGGATCAGTCCTCATTAAGACTGAAGCTCAGCTTTAAGCCAAACAGCTATTAGCACTCAGAAATCGCTTTGTAGCGGGATTTGTTTCAAATCTAGTGAAAGCGTGCAACTGGTTACCACTAACTGACATTATGTGCTTGTAATAGAGCCATTTGAAGTCCCCCTTCCCCCCCTGTTTTGTTCAGGCATTTAATTCCAGTAAATTACAAATTTGTTGTTAAAAATTGATATAATATGTGCGCTGACCTATTTAGATGGCTTTCAGGCAATCCTTCTGATGGAAAATAGAGTTTTTATTTTCCATATTAGAAGTAGTTCTCTCATCTGCATGGAAATTCAGTGAGGTGAGTTACTGAATGTGTGCTGTTGTGTGAAATTAATAAATACCTTTGGGTAAAGGGACTCTTAATATATTCCTCTTTTTCCTCTTTAATTTAAGCCTCAGTATTAGAGTGGATAATGAACCCTTAGCAGACACTAAATTGATAGAGTGGGAAGTGTGCAATAATATTGATCAACAGCCCGCTCCCTATGGCGTTGCTGCATTTAGAGGCATATGCTTATTGAATTTAAACAATTTAATGTGGTGTGTTTATGAAAATTGTGCTATAGCCTCATGCTGCTACTCCAGAATGGCGTTCACATAAAATCACATTACATCAGATTAGTGCGTGTAACATGTACTAATACCTTCCTGATGTTTTGCCGGAAAAGTTTCTAGCTTTCTGCAGAAAATAGTCTTGACGTGAGCTTGAAGTCATATTAGGCAAAATTGGCTCTCTTTGCTAATATCAACAAAATAATTATGTACACTTATATTTGCAATTTACTTTTAAACAGAATTAAAGACTATGCCTGAAATTTATGTGCAATTCCATGCGGATTTTAACACCGTGATCGCAAAGTGATTATGAAAACAGGCTCTCGATGATTGCCGCACGGTCTGTGCTCGTATAATTTAATTTCACTGCACTTCAAAAGGCCTGCACTGGGTTTAAATGTTCTAATCTAAGAATACTCCACACAAATGTGCATCTGATCTCTCTGGTGACGCCACACACTAATCCCACGTGAGTCCTGTTGGAATCACATGGAGTTATGCGAGGGTGTTAGGCAGGTGCATTGGTCTCTCGACGACTTGCTGTCTAACCATGTAAAAGCACAGGTGTGACGTGAGGCTGAGCCAGGTGTTTATTGAGATATTAGAATGTGTCGGGTGAGGGGAATGCGTTTGTCAGCTGGGGTTTAAACCTGTCAGTCTCTTTCAAACATGCATCACGGCAAGCGAAACCTATAGAAACTACTGCTGTGCATACCTTAAACCCATCGCTTAAAATCTCTCTGCAGGATTCTCAATATACACCTTCTGCTGGAGTTCTGGTCTAGGGAGGCTGTAGGTTTGAACCCTGTAAGGCTTGTTCCATGAGCTATTACCATTGTGCCCTTGAGCGAAGCACTTAACCCCAGGTTTCACCAGAGGGGCTGTCCTTGTAATAAACATACTGTAAGTCACTTTGGATAAAAGCACTTGCTAAATGACTAATTAACATACACTTTTATCCATCACATGAAAGGCTAACTATTAAAATACCTCCTTATTCATCTGATGTCATGACTGTGTCTCAAAACCATTGTGAGTTTCCTACCTAGACAGCATTTTTGGACATTGTATGTGCTCTAAGAAATTATTAGACCAAATAGTGTTCTACAGCCTGATGCTTTAGAAGAGGTCCACAAAAAAAAAATCATCCACCATCATCTTTTTAGAATGTCACCTCAATGGTACTTTTTAATACTTAAAAAAAAATAAGAAAATATTAATCCATTTTATTTTTCCCATAAGAGCGGACACGGCCATGTGTAAATTTCATGGTTCTGGCTTCCGGTCCAATCCCCGTCCAGCTATTTTTAGCTGTATAAAACAACTTGTTTTGCTGCTTGATATTCCAAATTGGCATGTCTTACCATATTATTTTAATGTATTATCTTAATTATGAACACACTGGTTTGTAGTGCAAACAGTTGTACCATTTACTGCATGTTGTTATTCCTCTCGTTATTTCCGTATAGCGGCTAATGAACCGAAAGTCTCATCCATAAGCTTACTTTTGCGTTGAAGAATAAGGTGGATAAGTAGAGTGTTGTTTGTTAAAATCTATAGTGCTACGAAGAACCTTCGAAGAAACATAGTTTTTAGTGTGTCAGGAGCTCCTGACATCAGAGCTGTTTCAAATAGTTGTAGAATTAGATTTTGTTCAATAAAAGGCAATCCCACAACATTTTATGAGGAACTTACAACAGCACCTACTGATCAACAGCTCCAGCGGCGTGGCTAGGAAAGTGAGACCCGAGTTCAAATCCACCTTTTGCCAGACTTGTTTCTTTATTTTCAAAACACAAACCAGAAGGCATTTAAGGAATTTATTTTCAATAAAATGAAGGAAATAACCAGAAAATAAAATAAAATAATTTAAAAATTATTATATTGCTGGTTTAAAATGGATTGGAACTTGCAAAAACACACACACAGAATTACTAGTGTCAAGAACAATAATCAAAATATGAACGTATATTATTAAGCAAGAGCACATGGACAAAATACAAGACAAATTGAATTTATTTGGTTGAATACAGCATAGTTTACCAAAATCTGAGCCGGTGAAGGGCTGCTGTTCGCCGGTGTAACTGCGAACTTCAGACCACGGCCTCATGTTTCACTTGTAGCTGAAAGATGTTGTGACTGACTTCAAAACCTGCCCATAAACAAACTGTCATGTACTGACATTAGAGAACATATTTTAAGATTAAACTCAGTATTATAACAAATTAAAATCCATTTATTTTATGCAAGGCAAAAGGCATCTCCATCCTGTGAAACAACTGCTGCTGACACAGCTGACTGACATCTCGTCCTTATGTTGCATTGTGTAAAATAATACAATTTACAGTATAGTAAAGATTTCATAAATGAAATAAAATGTATACAAAAAAATTTTGCTGAAGAAGTGCAAATTAGCTGAGAGCGAGAACCGCTCTCTATCCTGTAAAGCACATGCTCTTACTGTTACTCAGCAGCTGGGTTGTTTCATCAGAGACAGGCTTAATCCAGCGGTTGGGTAGCAAAACAATAACCCAGCGTTAAAATTGACCCAGCAACTTAGTTACAGAAAAACTGTGTAGCACCTGGGTAAAAATATTGAAAATAAGCCAATAAAATGACCCAATAGGCTGAACCCAACATTTGGGTTAAAAAAAATAACCCAGCATTTTTTAGAGTGTAGTATTTAATTCAATTAATTTCAATTCAAGTTTATTTGTATAGCACTTTCCATGCTACAAATCGTTGCAAAGCAGCTTTACAGAAGTTTCTACATTATTATCAGGAGTATGTTATTAGTGGTGACTATGGCAGAAATGTATACAGTAAAAATCATGCAGTTAGTTACAAATTACATATTATCAAACAGATGGTGAATGCTATTAACTGCAATAACTATATGTCGTGATTAAATGTTGCGATTAAGTGGTAGTTTTGTATGTTGTTCCAGGGTTAGCATCATCTGAGGTCTTCTGGGGGTTTGGCATCATCTCTTCTCAGGTGTTTGGTCATCTTAGATCTTCGTAAGAGTTGGATCCAGACTGAAGCTTGCGTAATTCCTAGTTGCCTTGGGATGCAAGTCCCGTGGCAAAACAGAGAAGCAAATAGAGATTAAATTAGCGTAGCTGCTGTTTAACCCAAGCAAAGGAATGAAAATGTGCATTTGATCAATCAGATGTAGCTTAAGTGCAAGGTTATGACATACATTATGTGAATACTTGGCTAAAAAGATGTGTCTTTAATCTAGATTTAAACAGACAGTGTATAAAGTGTGCTTATTTGCAAACATTAGAAATAGCATCTGAATTATTGCAAAGAAAATACTGCTATTTATACATAATATCAATAGTATCTATCGCTATTTGCACTTAGTGCAACTAAGTAGCCATGTTTCCTTCATCCTGTTTTATACGCATTTGAAGTATTGCATAAGGAACGAGTAATGGAAACACCACATTTCAAAAGAAAATCCCTTAACCCTTTAACTGTCACCATCCACCAAGTGGAACACCTAAGTTTACTTCACCATATTACAAATAAATCCTAATCTAATCATGACAAACTATACATCGTTGAAAAGGTCTAAGACTCCTAAATAGATATTTTACCATATTTTTGTGTTAGAAATTATGTAGGAAAAGTAATAGATTAATATATGTCAAGAGTGCAACTTAAAAAATCTACATCATAACATGAGTTCTGACCTTTATCACAAAAGACTTTCTCTATTACCTTTTTCCCTATCACGCTTTAGATATCATAAGAAATTATATATCAGTTCAAAACTTAAAAATCTCAAAATTCGTCCTTTGAAAGGCATTTTAAAATCAGACATTGCATTACAATGGAAATTGTACATCAAAATCATATTACAAAATGTTTTCATTCATGAATTACACAAATTTAAGTCTGGATAGTGCATTTTTATGTCTGTGTTCAAAAATGGGATTGACAGTTAAAGGGTTAATTTGCAAAAAAGTTTATATGCTCGCATGAGGTGTTTTTTGACTTGTGCGAGAAAGAGTTAATGGGTGATGAATAAATTCCTCCATGCACATCAGAAAAGTCATGTGACTTTGAGATATGGGACAGCATAACCTGACTAACCAGTGGATTGAACTTGTTGCATAGCAACCTGAAATGTTGTTATGATTATTCTTAAACGCCTGAGCAAAATCTGTCGTCAAAGTATTTCTGTATAATTGTCTCCCAGAACTGTCTTACACGACTGTGTTTGCAAACAGCAGCATTTTACCTCTGAAAGCAATGACTGGATTTATTGTTTCATCTGCTTACTTTATCAGGACTTGATTGTTGTGTTCTCTTTGACTCGTTGCGGAAACTGTGCTTATTCGCAAACATTTTATGCGATATTCCAGTTTTGCGCACAAGTTAAATTCACAACTTTGGATGGAAACCCAGCTTATGATGTATCTAACAGGTTCACAGCTCAACAGGCCCATTATTGATTTTGCAAAGCACTTAAACAGCATCCACTTGTGCGATTTCATCAAGTTGAGAGTCAGCCGTCCTTCATTCCATCATCCTCTCACACGGTGCCTGCTCACTCTTAACATCTTGAGCTGAGACAAAGCCAAAACAGCAGTCTGTCTTCTTCAGCACATAAAAGGCTGAGATTTACTGCAAGGTTTTTTTTTTTATCCTGCTTTCAATGTTACTCTGATCTGATAAAAGGCTCTCGAGCTACGGGCTAAAAGCTTCTCTTTGAGGTTCTTATTTTAATGCTGAGAGGGAGCCATTTTGACTAGCTCTGTACCCCTCTGTGATTAGCCAAGCGTGAGCGTGGAATCGAATCTCAGATCTCGCTCTCTCAAGCTAAAGGAACACTGAATGAACAAATATCTAAATGATGGTAGTTTTATTCAGAGTTAATGGATGAAGAGAATTGAACTTTACACAGATGTAAACAGCTCTGAGCTCGGTCCCCCGGTCCCTGAATTACGGCGAGGCTTAGCCTGAGAGCGAGTCTTATTTTCCTGTCTTTTTTAAAGGAAACACATCAGGGTATTGGCCCACTGCACGCATTCCTAGGAGATGTGATTAACGGAGAATGCCTCCATGTTCTACCATCAAGTTTTCAGTAATAAATTAGGCACAGATTTCAGATGGCTGGACTTGCCTGTCCAATGGCTCATCACGGTGAGAGCAGAACGAACACTACGGGGAACATTGATCCTTACAAACAAACTGCCAATTTTTTTGTTTTATTTATTTAAAAAAAAATAAAAGCCTTTGTGTGAAATTATGGCGTGCATCTTGTCTGTGTTGTTTACTCTATAGGTTACCCTGATCGGATCAGACCTGCAGGCTTATCTGGTAGGGATCTAATGTTGACGTATGTTTTCCTCAGGATTAGATACTTCTACAGACTCTTAGCTCTTTCAGTGAATATATAGTGGTGGCAAGAAGTATTGGATACTTTAAAATGTATGAAATTCATTGTTACAAAATGTCAAAACAAGTGGCATGTGCAAACAAGTGCTGAAGAAGTTTTTCTCCTGTTTTTAATAACTTTGAATAAATTGGTGCTTTGGTGATTTTTTATTTATTTTTTTTTAGTGGATGTATGAACTCAGTTCTTCTCAAGTTTACACAGGTTTCCTATCAAAGTAACCACAGGTGTAGAGAATCATTAATATCCTGTAATGTTTGAGATTAAAGTTTATTTTGAACTGTATAATTGTTCTATCATTAAAAAAAAAAAGCTGCGTTTTTACGTTTTGTAAGTTGAGTGTTTTTTTATTTCCAATCTATGTTCAGTGGGAAAAAAAAGAAAAAAATGTGAATCTACCTACATTTTTGCAAAATGCTAAAAACATACCCATAGGAAAGAGCAGGGCACAACCTTACACTTTCAGACCTTCTCAGTTTGTGTAAATCCATATTCAGAGTATTTTTTTATTATTATTATTTTTATCCACATTAATTTCACACTTGTCTGGTACAAATACGTGGTTTTGTCAAAAATCATTTTGCAGAAATGTAGGCACACTTTTTTTCAAGGAGTTATTCTAATGAGCCTGTTTCTCTTTAAAATAGTTGAGACCAGATTTGATATTTTATTGTGTAATGCAATGACTTTAAAATATTTAAAAGAGTAATTTAAGACTACAGATTTTTGACGGTGCCTCTGATCATAACACATAACATAACATAACAACATAAAACATATACATAACATATAACATAACATATACGGTAACACATAACATAACGTAACATAACATAACATATACGGTAACATATAACATAATATATACGGTAACATATAACAAACATAACATAACATAAACGGTAACATATAACAACATAACATATACGGTAACACATAACAACATTGCATAACATATACAGTAACCCATAACATGACATAAAACATATGCGGTAACATATAACATATACAGTAACACATAACATAACATATACGGTAACACATAACATATACAGTAACACATAACATAACTTATACGGTAACACATAACATGACAACATAACATATGCGGTAACATATAACATAAGAACATAAAATATATGGTAACATAACATAAGATATACGGTAACATATATCAACATATACGGTAACATAACATAACAACATATAAGGTAACATATAACATAACATATACGGTAACATAACATATGGTAACATATAACATAACATATATACGGTAACATAACAAAATAACATATATGTTAACATAATATAACAACATACGGTACCATATAACATAAAATAACATACAGTAACAACATAACAATTTAACATATGGTAACATATAACATAACACAACATATGCGGTAAAATATAATAACATAAAATATATGGTAACACATAACAACATATACAGTAACACATAACATAACATATACAGTAACATATAACATAACATAACATACAGTTACATATAACAAACATAACATAAACAGTAACATAACATAACATAAAACAACATGTTAAATATGACACTGTCTTTTATATTATGAACAATTATAAAAATATTTCATGAGGTTTTTTTTGTTTGTTTTTTTGGAATCATGTGAAAATATAAAAAAAAAAAAAAAAAAAAACTTGTCTTTGCTGTGCCATCATGTGCATTTTCTCATTTAACACCGATCTGAGAGCCCTGTATTGTTGTTGCGTGAATGTAAATAACGGGAAGGATGGTGTTTGCATTTGGATGAAGACAAACTCAAGGTCATATTAAAGGCTGCCCCGGTCGTGGCCCATAAATTCACTGTTGTCCTGCCATAGTTTCCACAGAGGATTCGGCTCATTTTTCATTTACTGCACGTTCAGAGTGCTGTGTTTACACGGTGACGCATCTCATACATTAAACAGTAAATTAGGATCTAACGATTGTGGTAAAGTACTTTAAAAGAGCAAAGCTGCACAGAAGCACAGTAGAACTGTCACCCACTTCACATTTCTTTAGCTCTTGTCCACATTTCCTGAAACAATTCATCATGTTCTGTCTGTCGTAACTACATTTCTTTATTTCTGTAGATGTTACACTTGCTTTATCCATTGAAAATGTATATGCAAACATAAACACTGAATGTAATCTAAAGATTTTTGGTTGCCCTGACCATGCATGACATCTTTAACTAAATTATGCTGTAAAATACATGTTTTATTCATCTTTTTACAGTATTGGTCATCATATTACCCAGCGATCACCTAAATCTTTTCATAAACATCATACTTTAAGTGATTCGATGTTGGTCTTTGTGTCTAAATATGTTGACCTTACAGTGTAAGATTAATGATAATGGTGCACAGAGCTTATAGCAATTACTTACTGTGACATCCAGAATGATCTGGATTTATTTATTTATTTATTTGTTTGTATGTTGTGTAATGTATTTTGTACAATTCTTGTGGTGCAGCTTAGTGAAGACGTTTGCTTGTTTATTATTTATTATTATTATTTTTATTATTTTACCATTAAATTTTACTTTTACAGTCACTTCAAAATCATGTCATCTAATCTTAGTTTATTACTAAAACTGAAATAAAACCTTAATATGGATATCAAAGCAATGATTAAACTTCCTTATTCTTCTGTTGAGCCTTTTTTTCTGTCTGGACACAGATTTTAATTTTATTTATTTATTTATTTATTTTTCTTCCTTTCGGCAGCAGCTCCTCTAGCTTGCTGTTATACACAAAAGAATAAAATAAAGGTGCAAATTCATAACATCTGTATAGCTTGTGACTTTTTCTGCCTTTAACAATAGCGCTATATTCGCCTGAGAGATCTCCATCACCACGGATAAAGTGAATGTGAGATTTACAGAGACTGATGTGGCTTAATTACCCCTTCTGGTCTCTCACCCTGATTTACCGCCTACACCGCGCTGCAGTAAATGCCCTATTAAGAAGATAACAGTCCATGCAAGACGCCAAAATAAGACATTACATGTTTCAGGCTGGTAAAGGTTAAAAGGTGAACTCAGGAACAATCAAGGCAAGCACATATATTTTCATGCTGGTTATAATTCTGCAGAAAATCACTACAGTGCACACTTTCACATTGAACATGCATAGTGATAAAAAAGACCATTTAACACTACATAGATAGATAGATAGATAGATTTGTGTGTTTGTTCTTGATGTTCAATTCAAGTCAAGAGTCACCCTCTCCCCCCAAATGGCATTTTGGGACATCAGCTGTTTAATCCTCTTTCCTTTGTGGATTCATTGGCTCATTCAAGGCTAGATTGTTGACATTCTGTAGCCTGTTAAAAGACGTGTGTAAGTGTGTGTGTGTGTGTGTTAAAATGAGGGGCCCTTGAGTAGCCTCTCTGCCCCATGTGGCCCTCGGTCCCTCAGGATCAGTTATCTCGCTGATTTAAGTAGAGACTGTCAGCTCTAATTTGTCCCCCTTCTCCACGCCTCTCCAGCAGGGACGCCCTATTTAAAATATTATGAAAAGATCAGCTGTAGGTCTGTGTGTTTAGTCGAACGGCGGGCGCTCAAAGGGCAGAGGGGATAATAGGTTACTATTATGAGAGCGGAGGGGAGGTAAGTTTTAAAACCAGTCACAAGCGCAATTTGTGGGGAAATGCTGCTAGAGAACCTGTTTCAGTCTGTTAAAAAAAAAAAAAAAAAAAAAAAAAAAAAAACAGATGCTCGCCACAATGATCCCAAAGAAAAGCCAAATTAACACTGACATGCCTCAAGAACATGAAGATGAATATCCCACACCAGACTAGACAAAGAAAAGACATTTATGTGAATGGTGGATTTATAAAATCGTAAAATTTGGGAAAGGAATACTTGCAGATTTATTTATTTATTTATTTTTGCATGGGGCCAGAAAGGTTATTTATTAATTAATTTTTATTTTTTTATTTTTTTTATTAATTGTAAGAAATTAATACTTTTATTTAGGATTAGGATACATTAAATTGATCAAGTGACAGTGAAAACATTTAGAATTTAAAGAAAGGTTTTCGAAAGTTGAATTAAAAATTGTTATTTTGAAATCTTTATTTTTCAAAAAATGCTGGGGGGAAAAATAATTAATATAAAAAAAAAACATGCTTTCTACTAAAATATTATGCTGCATAACTGTTTTCAACATGATAATAATAAAAACTATTTCTCAATCAGCAAATCAGCATTTTAGGATACATTAAACTGATCGAAAGTGACAGTAAAACATTTATAATGTTAAGAAATATTTTTGTATTTTTGTAAAATTGTTGTTCTTTTTAACTTTTATGTATCATAGATTTAAATTTAAAAAACATATTTTTTTACTAAAACATTATGCCAAATAACTGTTTTCAACATGATAATAATAATAAAAAATCAGCATATCAGGATGCAATAAAATTGATCATAATAAAAAAAAAAAAAACGTATATTCATAAAGATTTTTAGAAGTTAAATTTGAAATTGTTGTTCTCTTTTTATTTATCAAAGAATCCTGAAAAAAAAAAAAAAAAAAATATTATTATTATTATTATTATTATTTTATATTATTTTATATTATTATTAATCATGGTTTTTACTAAAATATTATGCAGCATAACTGTATTCAACATGATAAAAAAAAAATTCTCGATCAGCAAATCAGTATATTAGGATGCATTTAATTGATCAAAAGTGACAGTAAAAACATTTATAATAGTAAGGTTTTTGTAAGTTAAATGTAAAAATAGTTGTTGGTTTCTACTAAAATATAATGCTGCACAACTGTTTTCAACATGATGATAATAAAAAAAAAATATGTCTAAATTTCTCAATCAGCAAATCAACATATTAGGATACATTAAATTGGTCTAAAGTGACAGTGAAGACGTTTTTAATTCAAAGGATTTGAATTGAAAATTGGTGAGCTTTTGAACTTAAATTATCAACCAACATATCAATCAGTATTTTCAGCACTGATAATAAGAAATGTTTCAGCAAATCAGCATATTAGAATGATTTCTGCTTTACTATCACGAGAATCAATTACATTTTAAAATACACCAGTATATGAAATAATGTTTATAAAATCTAAAAGAGCAAAAGGCAAATATTATTAAAGGGTGACCATTTTTGTTTGTTTGTTTGTTTTCTCTTATCCTTCTCTTTTGCCTGAATCTGATGATAAAAAGAAAGAGTGACTGACATATTAATAGGACATTATCTTCGGAGTCACGTGTGCGAATAGCTGCTCACATCTGACCTTGTGGCAGCTCTAGTTCTGTCTCGTTGTCACGCGCCTCCTGTGGAATAGATGTTCCATTGTTGTTTTAATCTCTTTACTCACCCCTGCTTTCAAAAGCGTTTCGATGAGAATATGAATTAGTGAGGTAAAATTCGATGTGAAAGGGCAGCTTCTCAACAACCACTCTGTGTTTGCAACATAATACGGCAGGCGTGTGCGTTGCATTCCAATAAATCCCTCTGTGACTCCATCTAACAACTTATTCATTTGCTTCCAGATTAATAAGCGCAGCATGATTGCAAATAATAGTTTGTGACATGTTGTGTAGGCAGCATGAAAGGTTTTAGTGAAGCAGCCAGGGAGAATTGCCTTGTTTGATTTATCTGCCTTTGATTTATAAAGGAAAATCAATGAAACAATTCTTTCCATTTTCCATTCTCCTATTTGCCCGTTTCCCAGACACGGCCACGATAAGGCTTTGGACTCCGCGAACGAAGACTTTTCAATTATACAGCGCTTGTTTGCATTAGATTTGCTGGGGGGGAAAAAGAGAGAAACGTTTCGGAGGAACGTATATTGGCCGTCCCTGTGCAGAAGAGGCTAAATAGAATTTCACAGCCACGGTGGCTAAGAACCATGCACAAAAATTGCTCAATATCTTGGTTCCTGGCCAATTTTCTATGCCTATTGTTTGGCAGTGTTTGATAGTGGAGGAGAATGGTAATGTAATATACATAATTCATATGGCCTCTTCATTGCTGATTCTGCTGTCCTGTCTGTTTATGTGGGTAAAATAGATTCTACAGTGTCTATTAGGCCAATATAACACAGACTGGAGGATTTGGCACATTTTATGTAAAGAGACAGAAAGCCCCGAACACGCTGGACTGATGCCTGATGCTCGCCATCTTCTCTGTCAAATGTTTCCATTAGAATACGCTGCTTCGTTTCAGACAAGAGTTTTTATGTCCTCAAATGGCTTCAAGACATTTTAAAACATTGTCTTTTGTACTTTATCATAACTTTGGTTTTAATTAAGTCAAGATTTTTCCGACTAAGACATCTTTAAAAAAGAAGATCATTAAGGTTATCAAAATATCTTTTTATTTTCATTTTCATTTCTTATTGTAAATTTGCAGTACCCTTTTTTACTTTCTGATACAAGCTTACACATATTTTAAATTATATTTTTATTTATTGATTATTTACAATTCAGTATAAATTGATTGATTTAGGTCTTTATAGTAATTGATGGCATTTTATATGTTTTAATGCTTTTTCCTTTTTTTCCATCTGAATTTTGGGGGTTAAAAATACAACTGTGACAAATCGAATACAAAGCAAAAAAATAATAGCAATTGTAAAATTAATAATAAAATTATTTATATGCTTCTTTCTTTCAGACAAGAGCTTTTATGTCCTGAAATGGCTTCAAGACATTGTAAAACATTATGTTTTGTTCTTTATCATGACTTTGGTTTTAATTAAATCAAGATTTGTCCGACTAACATATCTTATTAATTAGATGTGAATCATTAAGGTTACTAATATATCATTATATTTATTTTCATTTTAATTTCTTATTGTAAATCTGCAGTACCCTATTTTTTTTTTTTTTTTTGTTTTTTTACAAAGCGTTCAGTACAAATTATCAGTACAGGAATTTTGTTATAGATTTTATTGATTTTGCCTTTTTTTTGCCTTTTTTTGGATGTTAAAAATACAACTGTGACAAACTGAATAATACATATTCAAAACAAACAAATAATAGCAATTTAAAAATTAATAACACAATTTATACCTCATTTCAGACACAAGTTTTTATGTCCTCAAATCGCTTAAAGACATACTGATTTGTCCAAATAACATGTCTTTAAAAATGAGCTGAGAAACATTAAGTCTACTAAATTATCTTTGTATTTTCTTTTTATCTTAATTTTCATTTCTTACTGTAAATCTTCAGTACGCTTTTTTTACCTTGTGATACAAGCTTACACAAATTTTGTTTTTGATTTAGGTCTTTATTAATGGCCCTAACTGATGCAGTTTTATGTTTTAATGCTTTCTTCTTCTTCTTTGTCAGTCTGAATTGTGGTGTTTAAAATACAACTGTAACAAATCAAATAATACCTAAAAACAAACAAATAATGGCAATTTTTTAAAAAAAGTAAATGTCATTTATTATAAACAATACTAAACATTTTATGTCTGTTATCTTAGCTTGTATTTATTTTTTTTTTGTTCAATATTTAGATTTTTTTTTTTTTTTAATAAAATGCTAATTAAAAAAAAAAAAAAATGTGAACAAGTGGTAAACATACCTTCCAAACTATTTATTTGTAATCTGCAGCTTACTTTTATTATTTTAACTTCGTTGTTGTTGTTCCTTTGCACACTTCTGTGAATTAGTTGACTGATTTAGACAAAGAATTAAATGAGTTGGAATCAGACCAAATGTGACCCTGGACCACAAAACCTTAAGTAGTGAATATTTGTAGCAATAACTAAAAATGTACCACATGGGTCAAAATTATTGATTTTTCTTTTTTTTGCCAAAAATGATTAGGATATTAAATAAAGATCATGTTCCATGAAGATATTTTGTAATTTTCCTACCGTAAATATATCAAAACTTAATTGTGTGATTAGTAATATGTATTGCTAAGAACTTAATTTGGACTTTAAAGTCGATTTTCTCAATATGTTGATTTTTTTGCACCCTCAGATTTCAGATTTTTAAATAGTTGTATCTCAACCAATATTGTCCCAACAAACAATACATCAATTGAAAGCTTACAGGATTTGATTATCAGCTTTCAGATAATGTATAAATTTTAATTTAAAAAATGTGTGACTGGTTTTGTGGTCCAGGGTCACAAATTAATTATAAAAACTGATTCTTTTCTCTCTCTCTCTCTCTCTCTTTTTTTCTCTCCCATGATTTGGACATTACTACTGTAAATTAGATGTTCATGTTCATGAGCAAGGTCACACAAACATTTCTTACCAAGAGGCATAATGATCATTCACACTTAATTGGTATGTGATGAAAAACTATATCTTTGATCATTTAGTTGCATGATTATTGCAAAGTCTGATCATATCTGGTTCAAAGATCATCTGCAACTTTCACAGATAATTAGCTTGAACTGAATATACTGTTTAATACTTTTATGACATTTTCCCCTTTGGAATACAAAAGGAGTTATTATCAAAATATCAAAGTTTCAGTTTTTCTTATGATTAAAAAAAAAAAAAAAAAAAAAAAAAAAACTGTTAAGTTTGGCTGTTAAGTAAAAACGTACACTCTTATATTTGAAATTGAACATGCATCACTTTGCAACTGTACCACCCATCTACAACAAAAATATTTACTAAGAAATAGGTGGACAATACCCTGATTTTAACCCTCACCTCTAAATCTCATCAACATACTGCTTTTTCACACACACTGTAAAAAAAAAAAAAAATTACATGATCAGTAGGTCATGGCAACATGTTTTCCCATTACTTTAAGTCATTAATATAATTTAACTAAGTTCAACTTCATTTTTAAAGAGATTAAACTAAAGATTTTTTTTTTTAAGCATGGGTTGAGCCAAATTTAAGTATACTTAAAAACTTCAGCTGCTGCCTTAAATTTTAAAGTTGAAGTATGTGGAATTGTGTGTGTGTGTGTGTGTGTGTGTGTGTGTTTTTACAATTTTATATTGCTTCATTGCAACCATACTCGTTTTTTCTCACCCCACACACTTGTGAATTTCTTCTTCTCTCTCATACACACATGCATTAAAGCTGGTCTCTGACCCTTGTCTTTATGCCCCAGATGAATTATGTTTATGATCAAATGTGTCAGAAAAGCACCTTATCAGACATGCAGAATAACCTTATTAACTGCAGTGCTACTACTGCCTAATGTAATACCACATTCATCTTGTCAGCGACACGGACACCAGATATTCTCCATTAACTGGGACCCTTACGATGATCCATGTACGTTACGTATGAGTGTATGAAATGCCACAGAGCTCGTCAGCTCTCCTGAAATCAGTAATGGATGTGAAACCTCCCTCAGCCACGATTCCTCTGATCTCAGCAGAAACACACACACACAGTGTTCAATAGGCAATATGCTCTATCATTGATGTTACACCATGAACGACTCACACACACTACATGACTTTTAAAACAGAACGGATTTTAAGCAATAGGCACCATACACTTGCTGATATTGTAAATGGTTAAAGAGAAAAGCTGGGTATCGTATAATAAACGACTGAGGATCACAGACTTTCTGAATGTAACAAACTAATGCACAAACCTGCACCTCATTGCTGAGAGACAGAATACCAATGAAAACATTATGCATTCTAAAATCAAACATGTCAGAATGTTAAACATTTCTGATTTCCCATGAATGGATTAAATTGAAGTCTGTAGCTAAAAAATCAGATTCTGTACCCATGACACACTGTGCAATTTTCTGCAAATATCAACTTCCCAAAAGAAGACTGCAGATTGCAGATTGCCACTGACCACTGAGGTTAATTAGGGCAAAAAAACTTACTTACCACTAAATGGTGCATATTAGTACTTAAAGGAGTAGTTCACTTCCAGAACAAAAATTTACAGATAATTTACTCACCCTGTCATCATCCAAGATGTTCCTGTATTTCTTTCCTCAGTCATAAAGAAATTATGCTTTTTTGAGGAAAATATTTCAGGGATTATCTCTATATAGTGGACTTCAGTGGTGCCTGTGAGTTTGAACTTCCAAAATGCAGGTTAAATGCAGCTTCAAAGGGCTCTAAACAATCCCAGCCGAAGAAGAAGGGTCTTATCTAGTGAAATGATTGATCATTTTCTAAACAAATTGACAATTTATGTACATTTTAACCTCAAATGCTCATCTTGCCTAGCTCTGTGTGAGCTCTGTGTAATCCGGGTCAATACAGTTAGGGTATGTCGAAAAACTCCCATCTCATTTTTTGTCCTGCAACTTCAAAATTGTCCTACATTACTGTTTGTACTGTGTTTACAAAGTGAACGTGTATAAAAAAAAAAAAAAAGGTAAATCAGTGATGTAGGATGACTTTGAAGTTGGAAAAGACAATGAGATGGGAGTTTTTTGACATACCCTATCTGTATTGACCTGGATTACACAGAGTTCACGCAGAGCTAGGCAAGACGAGCATTTGAGTTTAAAAAGTATATAAATTGTTAATTATTGTTAGAAATTGACTGATCGTTTCACTAGATCGTTTAGAGCCCTTTGAAGCTGCGTTTAAACTACATTTTGTAAGTTCAAACTCGCGGGCACCATGGAAGTCCACTGTATTGGAGAGAAATCCTGAAATGTTTTCTTCAAAAAAGACTGACAAGGGGATGAGTACATTATCTGTAAATTTTTGTTCTGGAAGTGAACTTCTCCTTTAAATGGAAGATAACAACGCCAGTAATTTTGTAAGTATATTTCTGAGACTGTAGTCCATTCTGGCCTGTAACGATTATATTTTATGTCAAAAGATTTATCATGGCATTATAATTGCTACAGCTATTCTTACTATAATAAGCTATAGAAACTTTATACATGCCCACCATTGTCATCAAAATACATTAAGCAACAATGACTGATTTGAAAATATTTTTTATGCCGGGGGGTGAAAACTTTTGAACTGAATGATGATGTGTACATTTTTTCTGAAATTGTTTAAAGTTCTTTTCTTTTTATTTAGTACTGTTTTACACCACTCTACTCAAAAATCATTGCGTTTCCTTCTTAAGTAGTGTATCAAGAAATGTTTTCAACTTTTGTAGTAGCTGTGTCCCTCAGTTGTCCTCAGTGTGAAAAGATGGATCTCAAATCATAAAATCACTGCTGGGAAAGAATTCAAATATGCAGAATATGCTAGAAAACCAAAGAATGTGCAGGAGCTGGAGGATTTTTCTGAAGAATAGCGGGCAGTTTAAATACTCACGACAAACAAGGGACTCATTAACAACTATTGCACAGCATAAAAGCAGTCGTGGATCATCCATCAACTCACAATATTAAGATTCAAGAGTAAGTAAAACTTTAAAGTAGTTCATTTGTGTAAATCCCTCTTGTTTTGTTAAAGTTGTATCATCTTGCATATTTTGCAAGGGGCATGTAAACTTATAAGCAAAACTGTAGCCTAAAACTGATGCTATTTTGGTAGAAACTGGTGACAGTGGTAAGTGTGGTTGTGCTCAAACGTTTCTAGCATAGTGCTAGTATTGTTATATGGTTAGCAGTCTCCAGATCCGGATGATTGTGTGTGGGAGGCTGAGGGTGTTTGGATGCTGTAGGGATGATAATTTGAGCAGCAGTTATACTGACCTCAGTCAGGTCTGGAGTCCCGGACTCCCCGCAGGGCACAGCAAGCCCAGATACATCCAGTCCACTGCCAACACATACTGGGTCATTGTGGAGATAAACACACCTATTAGAGTACTGAACCATTCCAGGAGAGCACACACACACACACACACACACACACACACACAAACACACACTAGGAAAGACCAGGAAAGTTTAAACTTTACCATCACAGAGAGTTTTTATTTTGTTAACATTTGAAATGTAAACAATACTATTACAATATTCCATTTAAAATTGGAATACCTTTTACAGGCAGGAAAATACTATTTCTATAATTAATAATTGTTCTTTAATAATTATAATCTTTGATAATTATTTAATTATTAAAATGAATAAATCCTACACCAATTTTCACAAAAAAATAAATTTAATAATAATTTATTAAATAATAATTTAAAGTAGCACTTTATTTTACGGTGTCCTTATTGCACATGTTTCATGTACTTACTATTATAACAATTAATTATGCATAATTACAAGCAAGTAACAATGAGTCCAACCCTAATGCTAACCCTAACCATAGAATGTACATGTAGTTAATTCATACTAATCAGTTCTTAAACGTGTAATTACCATATACCTAAGTGAACCTAACTTAATAATAATAATAATAATAATTTTTAGTACTTTATAAAGCAACAGAATATTAATAATACAGTAATAACATAATTATTACATGTAATACTGTTACAATTATTTTTTATTTATTTATTTATTTATTTTATAGTGTAATTACACAAATACCTAATGAGTAATATTATTTACCACCTTGTATCTACTAAGGTTATGGTTTTGTTATTTGTATTTAGGTGTTTAGGTATTTGCTTAGAAATGTATAATTTACTGTTATTTCTAGTACATGTAACATGTATAACAAGGACACTGTAAAATAAAATATTACATAATATTTCAGTAATAATTATGTTGTATTCAAATGGAATTTCATGTGGATTTTTATGTTGCTAAGAACTGACATCTGCCCTCACCTCCCTGTGTGAAATCTGCAGTGAATGCTACATATTTAAAATTCTTGCCAAATACGCTTGCATGGCATCCACACATGTAGAGTTTGTGAGGAACGGCTTGTTTGGTGTCAGCTTCCCCGCACAGGGTGCAAGCATGCTTAATAACAGGCGTGAGACCTGTCTTTGATTTTGAGAAGAGTGTGTGTGTGAGACAGAGAGAGACTGGAGTCTGAAGCCTCACCTAAGTGTACTGAAGCAGAGAAATAATGGTACCCCTGTCTGTTTAAGAGAGAGAGAGAGAGAGCACGCGAGAGAGAGAGGCTTTAGCATTTGGAGAGGCTTTTGGAGGTAACTGACATGACGTGGTGCTCAGATGTAAATACCGGCCGGCAGAAACTATGATGAGATCTGTGAAGCGTCTGCTTGCTGCCATCATTTTGTGTCTAGGTTGGCATCACCCACCTCACCCCACAACATGTTTAAAATAGCAGAACTAACAACCTTTCGACGCACATGCATGACTTTAGCACAGTCGCTGGGATCGCTGCCATTTTCACTCCTGTGAACAGCGCTGGCTTACCCTGCATTCACAAAAATCCCCTCACTTCATCTCTATGCTCACCTTAAAAACAGACTAGGGGTTCAGGCTTCACACCGTTTGTGCCCCTGTTTTTCTGTTGAGGTGCTTCTTGATTATATCGATTTCCTCGTTCATTTAAATGTATCACTTTTTAATGTAACAAAATCAGTGATGAATCACAAGAGAAAACTGTCGAAATTATGTAGTTTATTGAGACAGCTGTATGAAAGGACAGTAACCTATATCAGTTGTATGAACGATTAACAGGAGTATAAAGAGGACTATGCTTTGATGGACCTGTGAAGCTACTATAACTGTAATAACAGTCCTATCCAAATATGTTTTTTAATATGAGTTTAATTAGGGGTTAGCAGCATGTTATAACAGTCTTGTTATAGTGCAGTGTATCAAACACTCCTATTACTGGATAGAAGGCATAACAGTTTGATGATGGGATAGTAGAACAGTTTTATTGGTATAATATACAATATACACAAATAAAGGTGCTTCACAATGCCATAGAAGAACCTTTTTTGTCCAAATGGTTCCATAAAGAACCTTTAACAAATGTTTCACAAAAGGTTCTTTGTGCCGAAATAAGGTTCTTCAGATTAAAGAAAGGTAAGAAACAGATGGTTCTTCTATGGCATCGCTGTGAAGAACCTTTTAAAGCACCTTTATTTATTTATATAAAATGCATTTTGCTGAATTTTACAGTGGTTTTGATCCACTTAAGTAGGACTTGAGTATATCTTTAAATGTAATTTCATAATTATTTGTATTGTCTTTGAAGTATGGTTACTGCAGAATGCACTGACGAGCATTTATGGTAAACTGATTTGATTTAATTTACATTAAACACTTTAAATTTAAATATGTTTGTAATTACATATTTGTTATGTTGCAGCTTAATACGTTTAAAATATATAAATTATAAATTATATCCAAGTACTTTTGCATGGCAAGACAGAAGATTTTTAAAACATTTTGATTTAAAATCAAAAAGAAATTAAGGTTTTTGAGGAAAACATTCCAGGATTTTTCTCCATATAGTGGAGTTCAGTGGTGGCCAATGGATTGAAGGCCCAAATTGCAGGAATAAGGAATAATATCCCAGCCGAGGAATAAGGGACTTATCTAACGAAACAGTCGGTTAGTTTCTAAATAAAATAAAAATGTATATACTTTTTAACCACAAATGCTCATCTTGCATTGTTCTTCGTCTGTGTACTTCAGTTCAAAAACATAGGATAGAGTGAAAAACTCCATCTCATTTTCTCCTCAAACTTCACAGTCATCCGACATCGTTGTTTTATCTTTTTTTTTTTAAAGGTAATTTGATTGTCTTTGCACATTTGCTTTGTAAACACAAGGTCAGTACTTCCACCTATGTAATGCGTGAAGTTGAGCTAGCGCAAGATGAGCATTTGGGATTGACCCTTTAACTGTCACCATCCCCTCTGTGGGACGTCTAAGTTTACTTCACCATATTACAAATAAATCCTAATTTAATCATGACAAACTATACATTGTTGGAAAGGTCTAAGACTCCTAAATAGATATTTTACCATATTTTTGTGTTACAAATTATGTAGGAAAAGTAATAGATTAATATATGTCAAAAATGCAGCTTAAAAAATCTACATCATAACATGAGTTCTGACCTTTGTCACAAAAGACTTTCTTTATTGCCTTTTTCCCTATCATGCTTTAGATATCATAAGAATTTACATATCAGTTTAAAACTTAAAATCTCAAAATTCATCCTTTGAAAAGCATTTTAAAATCAGACATTGCATTACCACGGAAAATGTACATTAAAATCATATTACAAAATGTTTTCTTTCATGAATTATAAAAATGTAAGTCTGGATAGTGCATTTTTATGCCTGTGTTCAAAAATGGGAGTGACAGTTAAAAGGATAAAAAGTATACAAATTTTAATATCTTTTTTAAGAAAATAAAATTCACTAGATAAGACCCTTATTGTCGTGATCATGTAGAGCCCATTAAGACTGCACTGAAACTGCAGTTTGGACCTTTCACCATTGAAGTCCTCTATATGGAGAAAAATCCTGTAATGTTTCCTTCAAAAACCTAATTTCTTTTTGAATGAAGAAAGCAAGACATGAAACATGAACATCTTGGATGATATGGGTTTAAGGAAATTATCAGGAAATTTTTATTCTGTAAGTGAACTAATTATTTTATGTGATACTAAATCACCTCTTATTTAAGTAATATTATCTTCATTATCTTTTTAAAATATACTTTTAAGATTTAAAGTACACTAAAAGTGCACATTCAGCACACTTATTTTTTTACAAGGGACAGTACTGTATTGTGACAGTCATCTGCTAGAACAGTAGTGTTACAACAGCCTTCCTTCACACGTGCATGACTTTAGTTGCGCACCCCAATTTTTCCCGTTGAGATGCTGCTTGATTGTATTGATTTCCCTGATAATGTAAATGTATCACTTTTTGAGCGGAGGGTGAAATTAAGACACAGCAGAGAGGTGTGTGTCAATGCAGGTAACGATTTTGTGTTTGGAGTGGAGGACTCTTAATAAGCTTCGGTTTAAGACACTCTGTAAAGTGCTCAAGATGAGATCAGTCTGTCTGTTTACCGCGCATGGCCTAATTGAGAAAGATGAGGCTGATACCGAGGCTATAATTAACGTCACACACAGCAGAGACAACGCAAGGTCACCGAGTGTTTGACAAGAAATGTTATTTAACAACGAAGACAGGGGCTAATCAATAATTTACTCATTTTTCTACTCGCTTTTGCGTTCAGTGGTGTCTTTATCATACTGCTGTGTGTGTAGGTGTGTGTGTGTTTTGGGGATATCAGCAGCGGCTCCTCTGAATCAGAACATGCCGTTTGGGAGGGATTCCTGTTTATTCGCCACCATTAAAGACATGAAACTTACCAACTTAAAAATGACATGCAAGGTCATTTGCATAATGCAAAATTGAATTTCCCTGAATACATGTATTAATCTGAATTGTAAAAAGCAGTGGTGGGGCTGCTTACATGCTGTAATTGGCATCTTGTGGTTTGCCTTCCTGAGGCGAGACTTGAGTTTTATGTGTGTTTATAATAAATTGCATATTTAAGCTCGCAGGAAATCACTGGGAGACATCCATCCTACACGCTCTCATTTACGGCGCTGTCTTTAATTAAACCACGGAAAGAGTCGGCAATTTGTTTCTGAACACTGTCTAATGTCTGAGTCTGCTTATTAGATATTAAATTGATGCATAATTCAGGCAATTAAGAAAGTAATCACACAAAGTAATGTAATGGAAGTTAATTATTACTGCATAAGCAAACAGTTCATTAATGCCGGTTAATGTAGTGACTGCATCATGTTCATGCTCCGCATCTCAGTGTGTGTGGATCTGCTGATTCCAGCTGATCTCAGATCAGCAGAGTGTGTATGAATCACTTGCAAATGAGGGAGGAGGGCTTTACTAGGCCCTGAAAAAAAAAAAAAAAAAAGTCCTGTGGCAACATGATGGTGTATTGATCAGATGGTAAGGCTCTTTGAAAAACATGCCTGTGGTGACATTTCAGCAAAATGACACTGAACATTTCGCAACACTTTTTAAAAGTGAAATGTTCAGTGAGTGGTCCTAAAAGCACTTTTGGTTTTATCTGAAAGGCCACATTTTATTGCAGTGGTTGTTGTACATATCACAGCAGTTTGCTAAGAAATATCATGTGAGTGGTGCTACAGGATTAATATTCGATCATGTTTGAAAATAATGTACCACCAGCCCTAAACTAAACTTAACCCATAGTGTTAACAAAAACAAACATGATATAAAAATGCATTTGATGAAGCAACAGTGGCATTTAAACTTGTTTCTACAAGTCTTTGAGCGCTTTTAACGTGACTTGTTTCACCAGTGCGCTTTGCATCACAAGTGCAGTGATGTACCAGGTGAGCTACAGAGCAAGTTTACAACATCAGTAGTGCTGTTAAAATTACCACGTTAACGCAGGTGATTCATTTTACAGTTTAACGGCATTAAAAAAATGTTTAATGCAGGAGTGGAGCAAGGGCCACCACTCTGCTTCTGTCTCTTTTTTTCTTGACAAGAATTGTGTTTATTTAATCGCAGAATGTCTTTACGACCAAATCAAACGGGAGACTTTTCAGACACGCACTCCAACTTCATTTCAGCGCCATGCGCTAGTAAAACGTGCGTAGAAACGGTACAAGTGATGAGGAGCATCAGTAGAACAACAGTGAACTACAGTCATATGAGATGTTTCAGGCCATATGTCAGTAAAATCAAATTTTCCTGTCCTGTCAGCCGTTATACTGTGCTTGTAGCACGCATGCTTTAAACGCATAAATGCATCAGCACGCACTGTATCCTGTATAATTTCATATTAAAGCACCAATGAAACTACGAGCTAACTTTTGTAGCTTTAAGGATTAATCTATATTTAATTTAGTATTTACTGTTTGATATATGTATTCAATTTCTGTATATTTTAGTCAAAAAAAAAAAAATAATATATATATATATATATATATATATATATTAGAAATACACAGTCGTTATGTTGTTTATACATTAATTAGAAGATTGAATGTGAAAATATTGCAATTTAAAAGTATATTTAAAAACTTTAGTGTTAGGAGGGATTAGTCGAGATTATTATTATTATTATTATTATTATTTTATTTTTTAATCAATTGATAGCACTATACATCAGAAAAGCTATATACTGTACGTGATTATGTGTATGGTAGTGAATTGTATATTTGGATAAGTTATGGAGTTTTAAAATAAATTAATTAATTAATTAATTAAAGAAATATTTTCAGTAATTCTTTCAGCATAACAAATTAACTTTTATTTTTAAGCAATTTATTTATTTCATTTAAAAATGAAATTACTTCTTTCTTTCTTCCTTCCTTCCTTCCTTCCTTCCTTTCTTTTTCTTTCTTTCTTTCTTTCTTTCTTTCTTTCTTTCTTTCTTTTTTCCTTCTTTCCTTCCTTCCTTCCTTCCTTTCTTTTTCTTTCTTTCTTTCTTTCTTTCTTTCTTTCTTTCTTTCTTTCTTTCTTTCTTTCTTTCTTTCTTTCTTTCTTTCTTTCTTCTTCCTTCTTCCTTCCTTCCTTCCTTCCTTCCTTCCTTCCTTCCTTTATTTATGTATATTTTTATTCATTTATTTATTTGAAGTATTATCTTGCTACTGCATATGAAGAGTTCAGATGCAAAACCAGCTAAAAGCTATCTCGGTCAAAAATGAGATACAGTCCATCAAATACTTTTACTTCAAACTCGCTAAATTCCAGCCTCAGCCCAATCAGAAGTGCCAGTACTTACATAGAAACCTATACAAAGTAGCCAGAAAGAAATGCTCATTTTAAAGAAATACGTCAGATGGATTTAGAGGCTTTTGCATCTGAACTCTTCATATATACTATATACTGCTATAGCATCAAATCTAATAATCATGTGTAGTCATCCATACCATGTTACCTTGATACTGTATATACCATGATACTGAAGGATAGATATAGTTGTGGTCCACAGTATTTATTGTTTTAAGTCGTACTTCAAGATACTCAAATACCGTGTTATTTCTGTAATACTTTTCCAAAAACTATAATGATATATTGACCAACAACTTTGTAATAACTTATTTATTGATTTATCGGTCCTTTTTTAATCAAAATTCACTATGCAGAAGACTGTATAGATCATCTAAGTTAAACTTAATTCGTTACTTCAGGTAAATATTAAATAGGAAGACAGCTTTTTCCTAGTTGTGCTTGTTAGTCAGTGTTTTTGATAGCGTCTGGCTTAATTTCAAGGATTCTGAGATGAAACCTTGACTCTTCCCTCTTTTTCTGTCTTATTCCCTTTTATTTTTTCTGTTTTAAAGCAGACCCATAAAACAGGCCTGTCCAAGCTGGTCTTGTTTCTCTGAGTAAACATGCGTGTCACAGTTGACCTTTGCAGGGGTCAGGAGGTTTTTATATTGGCTGACATGTTTGAGAGTTAATAGAGACGCTTAGCAACACTCCCCTGGGTCATCCTATTTATTAAGCTACAATGAGTTGCATCTGTCTAAACCAAATCAAGGGGACCTATCAGCCAGGGTCAGACACGCACCAATACACACCATCAACACACACTCCTCACCCGCAACGCACCAGGTTTAACATACATAACACACTCTCTCTGAGATGAGGAAGCGATCTTTGATCTGATTATTTCTGTATACAGTGTCTTATTATGGGGTATTATTGTATGATTAGAAATGTACATATAGCAACTACTGTAGCCTATAATACAGCGTTTAAAGAATCATGTCTTATGAAGGGACAGAGATAGACAGAAGATGTTTCGAGGAGCAGTCACTTGTAAAAACACCCTTATTAAGGGATAATAGTGTATTATAACCTAATAAAGAAACAATAATATTTTATAACAGTCATATATAGAGTCAGACACATATGTTAGCCATCAAACTACCATTCAAAAGTTTGGGGTCATTAAGATTTTTTAAAAAGAAGTCTCTTATACTCACCAAGACTGCAAAAATGACTGATCAAAAATACAATTAAACAGTAATATTGTGAAGTATTATTACAATTTGAAAGAACCCCTATGTTATGGTAAATGTCATTTATTTTTGTAATGCAAAGCTGAATTTTCAGCAGTCATTACTCCAGTCTTCAGTTTCACATGATCCTTCATTGATTATTAGTGTTATTATTTTTGTGTGTGTGTGGTTTTTTTTAATTCTTTAAAAAGTAATTAGAATTTGCAGATAATTAGAAAATTCAAAAGTACACTATTTATTTGAAATCTTTTGTGACATTAAGAATGACTTTTGAGCAGTTTAATGCATCTGTGCTGAATGAAAGTATTAATAAAAAATAAAGTAATAGTGTAATATATAAATTAAAGGTGCCCCCAGAGTAAAAGACTTCTTTGATATTATTTTCCTCTAAAACAAACTAGATGGCACAAAAACATGGCATTGCACTTTCCGAAACATTCGCTTTTCAAGATACACATGCAAATTTGTCCGATCCTTGACACGATCGCAGGCAGCAGCACAAAGTTGATTCTGTGCTTACTTGATCTAATATTTTATGTTTTTTTTGTTTTATTTTAAATGTTGGCGATTTAAGTAGCAAATGAGAATCGCTAAAATGGATGCATATATTTTGAGTCAAATATCTTCTTAATGATTTTCAGTTTAGTTTAAGATAATTAAAGCAACAGTTTTTAAATGATGAATCAATATGTAAAAGTATGGTATTGGGAGTAAAAAGCACCCCTGCTATTGGGGCTAAAAGGCACAATAATTAACATGATAATTAATTGAAGGCTGACTTTTTCATTTGCTGACATAACATGGCTGGATTCAGATGGTAAATATCATATATTGTTGGGTGTCCATCTTAGAGATAATCACCATGTTTAGAATGAAACCGTCATATTTAAAAACATGATATTAATCATATCATATAATAAAATATCATTTGTTGTTACTACCATAAATCTACATCAAATAATTATTATCCTTCAGTGCTTTCAGAATCTTTACATTTTAAAATGATTTTGTTTCTGTACTTTAAAATATTTTTTATATTAACATTTTAATGAGAATATATTTATTGAACAAAAATAAATTATTTTATTTTTCAAAATAAGCAGAAAATAGTGCAAACTTTGCTAAAGTGGTTGTTTTGAACAAATGTAAACTTAGACATTAGTAAAAAAAAAAAATGTTTGCAAAAGTATTTTAGCAATACCGTGTGTGGGGTAAACAAAATAAATGACTTGTATGACTTATTGTCACACAAAATCTGTTTCTTCATAAAAGTTCAATACAAAGCAATTATACATTTTAGGCACAGTGAACAGCACACCGTTAGCCCCGTTGTATCCTATATAGGGAGAATCACAGATTATGAGAGTATAGTAAGTAGCTTATTATAAAATCCTTATGAAGGCACTATCAGTCATATAAGGGGACAATAGCGTGTTATTACAGCCTTTTTTTTGTTTTAGTAAGCTGTTTTGTTTTCTCTGTGTTTTTGTTATTTGTTGTTGGTCAGTGAGTTCAGGTCACAGAGCTGCCGTCTGTAATCACGGATAATAGTCAATTATCACAGAGAACTATCAGATCAATTACAGCTCAGTCAATACACACACAAACCCTGACTCTACACGCACTCATATAGTGATGTTTCCTTCAGAGCTTTTAAACACTCAAAAACAGCACCAGAATGCTCTGTTATGGCTGTGATTCTCCCTAGAAAAATGACTTTTAAGAATGTGATCCAAGGTTGGCCTTTTGTTTTGACAGTGCACACACATCGCACACAAATCCCACACACACACACACACGACAGATGGGGCTTTGCTATTGCTTTTTCAGCACTGGTTAATGGTGACAAAACTACTGTTATGTGCTTAACGACTGCTTGTATGTTACTGCCAGGTCTTTATGAGCACACTCTCCGTGGTCTGAGTGTGTGTGTGTGTTTGGAATGACTGCATTGATGAAAGTTAATGTCTGAACGTCCCAAAATGCTCATTTTCTTCATTGCATTTAGATATGGGTTCCTTTCTGCAACCTGGCTGGTGTCCATTTCTTTGCTTTGCTCTCTTCCTCTCTCCCTCTCTCGCGTTCTCTCTCTGGATGGAAATAAATGTGTTGGTGTAATGGAGGTGTGCTGGGCTCCTTCTGATGTATCATCTCCCCTCACTCTTTTATTTACACTCAGCTTCAGCTCAAATTGTGTTGTCATCTTAATGGGGAAAGATTCATCTGATGTTGTGCAGGTTTAGGGGGGTGAAAGAGATAGACGTTTCTCCTCAGCCTTTGTTTACACGCCAATAAAGGCTGTTAACTGTTTCAAATCCAGTGGCCACTTTACAGTTTTAACTATCTCGACCCCAGGCGTTTACTCATGGAGCTGTTTAATTGATAAATGCCTGATTATCAATCAGATCGTCCATCAATGATTTAACTAACAACCTTAGTTAGATACAGGAACTAAGGTAAAATGTATGTCTATTACACCATATTATATCTAGCTATGGTATGATATTTATGCATATTGTGATTTTTTTTAAGACAACAAAAGTTTGCAATTATTTTAATATTTATAATATATATCAATATTGTATAATTATATTATATTATTATAGAAATTGTATTTATATCTAAATTGTATTATATAAACCTTATAAGTAAATAAAACAGAGATTGAGAAACTGAACACTGGGTTGATTATTAAATAATATAATATAATATAATTGTACAATATTTATATATACCCAGTCTGGTATATGGCACGCTATTTATTTATAGTAAAAAAGAAAAGAGAATTTTCACAACAATTCTATTCTATTCTATTCAATTCTATTCTATTCTAATATATTCTCTGTCTCTCTCTCTCTCTCTCCCTCTCTCTCTCTCTCTCCCTCTCTCTCTCTCCTTCGGCTTGCTCCCTTTATCAGGGGTCATATTATATTATGTTATATTATATTATATTATATTATATTATATTATATTATATTATATTATATAAATATTATATTATATTATATAAATCCTATTTATATATAAAATATATTGTATGAACCGTGTAAATAAATGAAATGTATGATTCAAAACCAAAACTGAACATTGAGTTGTCCTTTAAATAATATAATATAATAATATAATATAATATTCAGAAACTATTCACAATTATATACAATATTGTACAATTATTATATTATATTATATTATATTATATTATATTATATTATATTATTTTATATTATATTATTTAGGGCTGTCAAATGATTAATTGCGATTGATCGCATACAAAATAAAAGTTTGAGTTTGCCTAATATATGTTTGTGTACTGTGTGTAATTATTGTGTATATATAAATACACACAAGCTAATATATATATATATATATATATAAATGGAGAAAGCAAAAATGTATAAAATCTAAATATATTAATTCATAGATCCTGAATAAATAAATGTAACATTATTTTTAGTGAATATGTAACAATAACTCAATGTTGTAAGTAGTGATTCCTGTACTGTGTTGTCTTCCCCATCAAATGCCCAAAATAATCTATCAGTATGCTAGAATATCATTCAAATCTGATGAATATGAGATTATATATATATATTTATAAATTCAGACCTACATTTACATATTCATATTGAGGTATGTATTTAGTTATTGGCATTTTTCCCCAATATGTGCTTGTGAGTTTGTTGCAATTTTAAATATCTGCCATCACACACACACACACACACACACTGTTGGCCTGTCCAGCGCTGAACAGAGTGCACTTTGTGCACAGCTATTTATATCAATAAGTCTCATGCTTAGAGGCACAAAACGAGTGTTTAAGGGTGAGAGACTCTTGTGGGCACTGATGGTGTGAGAGAGGGAGAGAGACCAACACAGAGAGACAGGGAAGGTGCTGTTAGAGGGCGTGCATGTGTGTGTGTGTGTGTGTGTGTGTGTGTTGTACAGGTGTGGGGCGTCTCACTGGGCTTTGGACAGGAAGAGGAGAAAAGAGGAGAGGGGGATGGGGACAGCTGGAGAAGAGGAAGAAAGGAGGAGGGGGAAGAAAAGAAAAACAGCAAGAAATGCAAACTGAGAGAGAAAAAGAGAAAGAGAGAACATGACAGTGAGGGAAAGAGGGATTTAGAGAAGAAAACAAAGGAAGTGAAGGGAATGTGAGGGGCGACAAAAGAGTGAAGGCACAAAGATGGAGGCCCAGAAGAAGTGATAGAGTAGATAGAGTGATAGTGGGAGGTTCTGCAGGCCAGGGGATCGTCCCAAAGGGACAAGAGAGTGAGTGAATATCAATTCCTAAACAAAGAGCCTCTTCCAGATCCGGCCCATCAACATATGGGGGAGTCAATGGAAAACCCGTCTACACAAAGTGAACGACACACTACAGATCGATCTCAGGTCAAACAAAGAATGCTACACTTTTGTTGATTATTTTATTTATGTATTATTTCGAATTTTAATCTTGTTTTTTGCATGTTCATTGACAGCTTTGTGTCTTGTCATGCTGTAGACATTGTGGAAAGGCCTGTTCGCACCAAGAGTCTTATGAAAAAGCAAAATAAATCAATGAGGAAAGGTCCATTCATACCATTAACTTACAAAATATATTTGATCATAAATATTTTACTCACATATAGTGATAAAATGATGTGGGAATGTATGATATGTACACTTTTATCAACAATAATAGCACAACAAATAATACAATAATAGTATAAAAGTCTCCAACTAAAATGCAGAGGCTACACAAACACTAGCAAAATGAACATTTTGATTCATATTCACATATGAGCATAGTTAGGTCAATTCATTCTGTCACAGGACGGATCCAAGTCTAAAAGACTTGATTGTATACTGTATACTGTATACTGTTTAGCCTTTGTAAAGCTCTTTTATATATGTCTTTGCTTTAACTTACAATGTGTGATTTTAAAAGCTGTCATCTCCATGTGTGGATAAATGTTTCCAGACACATGATCCAAAAGCTTATAACTGGAGAAATAATGCTTCTTCAGCTCTCCCAATGTCCAATGTCCATTTAAATCAAACCAGTTTAGTCCAGATTGCCTCTTAGCACCAGTCCAAACTTAGAGACTCATAGTGTTTAAGAGTAAAAGATACAAATACAGTTTCTGTCTGCTGGATAAAAATCCTCAAAACCTGAAACTAACATTTCAGTAACATATTCTAAATTACCAACAGAATCTAACAACAACATTTATTTTACCTACGCTCAACTCTGGTAAGAAGGAAGTAGATTTAATGTGGAAATAATATACATTAATGATATATTCAAGCACAAACTGAATGTAATGTTTTCAGAAACTTAACTGCAATTAAATGAAAATGTATGATACTATAGTTTAAATTAATACTAAATAGAATGAACTGAACTTTAAAGTACTTGACTTGACTTCAGTACATAAGTGCATCTTTATATGTAATTTCATAATCACTTCTGTTGTCTTTGAAATATGTATATTTAAAATGTAATAACTTTAAACGTAATGCTGAGTAACACACTACAGTTTAAATCATAATCAAATACTTGTGCTTTAGTATGTTAGTCAACACATGGAAAAGTCGACCTCTTTAAAGCACAGATTCGACATTATCACAACGTGCACTTTTGAATAAGTATACTTAAGTTTTTTAATAAACAAAAAGAAAGTATTTAATAGTCATGAAAGTGTCTCTGTTTAGGTACACAATTAAATGGCCTTTTATAGTAATGTATTATCTGCAAGTATGTTTTTTTTTTAAATATACTTTAAAGACAAAGTATACTACAAGTGCATTCAATAAGTGCACTTCTTTTTCACAAGCGAAATTTGTGCTAAAAATCTGTATTTTACAGTTTTGTCCAACTAATGTTCATGCACACGCAGAGGTTAAAATTTCTTCAGTTAAAAAAGAAATGAAGGTTTTTGAGGAAAACATTCCAGTATTTTCCTCCATATAGTGGACTTCAGTGGTGGCCAAAGGTTCAAACTGCAGTTTCAGTGCAGCTTCAAAGGACTCGTCACAATCCCAGCTGAGAAATAAGGGTCTTATCTAGCAAAATCTGTCAAAAAATACAAATAAATAAAATAAAAATGTACTTGTTAATGCTTGTCCTGCACTAGCTCGACTTTACCTATTATGTAATCATGTTAGAAAGGTCATGTGTGACGTAGGCAGAAGTTCCGACCCAGTGTTTACAAAGCGAATGTGCAAAAAAGCCTTTTACAAAAAAAATTAAAACAACTATGTCAGATGATTTTGAAGTTGGAAGAGAAAATGAGATGAGAGTGTTTTGCCCTACCCTACCTTTTTGAACTTGAGCACACAGATGAAGAACTAACCGTGCACAGAGCTAGTGCAATACTAGCATTTGTGGTTAAATAGTATACATTTTTTTTTTTTTTTTTAGAAAATGACCAATCATTTTGCCAGATAAGACCCTTAGTCCTTGGCTTGGAGCGTGTAGAGCCATTTGGACCCTCAACCCATTGGCTCCCACTGAAGTCCACTATATGGAGAAAAATTTTGGGATGTTTTCCTCAAAAACCTTAATTTCTTTCCGATTGAAGGAAGAAAGACATGAAGATCTTGGATGAAATGGGGGTAAATTTTTATTCTGGAAGTGAACTAATCCTTTAACAGGATGGTGGGACGTCCTGTCTCCTGCTGTCTGCCCATCCTCCATTGTTTGGACAAACAGGTAGACCCATTCTAAACTTTTGAGGAAATCAACCTACTTATTTGTAGTTGTCTTCACATATTAAATGTAAAAAATAAAGCTTAAAAACTTCAAAATACAGTCTTTTAACACATTTTGAAGGCAGCATATAAATACTAAACCGCCTTTGTGTGTAGTGCCAACAGTGTAAGTGAACAAAGGCAACTCCTCCCTCATGACTGTGTGTGAGCGTGTGTGTTTAAGCAGAAACGGAGACTCTGTGTCTGTCTTTATTGGGCTGGCAGTGGAGTCATTACTTGCTGTGTACAGGCTGTGAGCGTCCATGCGTTACGCACTCACACACACACACCAACACATGTCTGCGGCCCTCGCAGGACTCCTGAGTGACCCCTGCTGCTCCAGCACAGCCCATGCAATTCAGACGCTTGATGACATGCAGAGCCTCTGCTCGGCTGAGGCGTGTGTGTACTTGTGCGCGTACGTGCGTGTGTGTGTGAGCGAGAGGGGTCACGTGCGTCCTGACACCCCTCTCGCTGTCTCTGAGGGTAGTGAGCGCAGGCAGGGGCCGCACACAGGGGTCCGCTCATACCTTCAACAAAACACCACTCAAATAAGCAGGCACAAAGTATGTGTGTGTGTGGACGTTTTGGGTGTGTGAATACTAGTGTTGATAGTTCCCACCAGGTAATTGCTCAGCAGGTGAAATACAGAGAGTGGTCAACAGCAGGAACTTCAACTTCGTGGTGTGTGTTTTGTGTGTGTGGAGCCATGTAGGCGTTTAGTGCTGTTCGGATGTTTGTTTTCATGCCTATTAAAATAGGTACAGCTCGAGTCCGTCTCTAACTAAACTCCTTCACTCAGACTTGACAACTGACGTGTCTCACGAACGCCCAAATCTTTGATTTATTTGACCGTCTGTCTTTGTGGGTCAAATATATGAGCTTTTTATTCACTTTGTGAGCAGTTACTTTTAATGTATTCACACAGAATGTGTTGTATCCTGCGGTGATGGGAATCGATATTAGATTTAGAGTGCGAACCAGACTTTCTACTTTTCGCTCCATTTGCAAACTGGTGAAACTTGAGCTCACTTACGTTTAAAACAACTTTGATGTTTTTTTATTCACAATTTTACTTTTCTAACACTGGCAAAAACATTGAGAAAGCAAAAAAATTAAATATACTGATATAAAATGTATATTGGTCCCACTTTATATTAGGTGGCCTTAACAACTATGTACTTTCATATAAATTAGTCATTTGTTACAATGTACTTATTGTGTACATAAATGTTTTTACAGTGTATAAATAAAATACCTGCATGTAATTACATTACATATTAATTTATGCAATTACATTTATTATACCTTAACCCACCCTTAAACCTACTCATACCATAAAACCTGTTGCTAACCTTACCTGTATCCAACCTCATAGCAGCAAAAGTGTTTTGCAATACAATATGAACACAATAAGTACGTTTATTTTTATTTTTTGTTATACGTACATAGTAGTTAAGGCCACCTAATATGAAGTGGGACCAACTTTTAATTTAACATTATTACAGTGCATAATTAAGTGCACTTTTTAAGAAACAGAGCAATGAAAGAGTACAGTTAAGGGGCCTTTTATTCTTTTATATATACATACAAATGCATTTAATATTTGATGTACACTACAAAAGCACATTCAAATAAGTGCACTTCTTTTTTTTTTTTTTTCACAGAGGAACATCATTGGACATCTATGAATATTTTATACATGTTTAAGGTTTAACTAGCAGTCATGTCATTGCTTTCTGCATTAAATGTAAAACAAAGTGGGCTACCAAAATAGTTTCACTTTTATAATTAATCTTATAAAAAATGTAAAAATAAATTTGGCTCACGTTTTATTTTAAAAGCCCAATTCCCACTATTAACAAACCATTAACTGGCTTTTGCCTCAATAAACTCTTAATTTGCTGCTTATTAATAGTTAGTAAGATAGTTGTTAAGTTTACGATTATAGAATATAATATAATTGTCATGAAGAATCAATGCTTTATAAGTACTAATAAACTGCCAATATGTTAATAACGGACATGCTTATAAGTAACTAGTTAATAGTGAGAATTGTTCCCTATACTAAAATATCACTAAAACTAAACTAAATGTTGAATTATATTAAATTAAAACTTAATAACTACATTTAATTATTGTAAAACCAAACAATTTAAATATTAAATCTCAAGCTAAATATTTTGCTGACATGCAAAGTACTGACATTCAGTAGTGAGATTTAGATTTATTTATATTCCCATTTAACATTTAGATTTGTGTATTATTTTAAAAAGATGAATGAATTAATGAATTTATTTATTTAAGTGTTTCACATTATACATGTTACAATGCATACACAAATGTACTTGTGTGTGTGTGTGTGTGTGTGTGTGTGTTTTATGTTCATTGGGACTTTGGGTGCTGGACAAGTACAGGCTTTATAATAAATACAGACGAGTACAGACTCTTGTTAAATTGGACAATAAGTTGAGCTGTGTTTCGGACTCTTTCTCTAATGGAGGTTTGTCTGTGTACTGGCTCCTGTTGCGCTCTCTGACAGTAGCTCAGATGTGTTTGAGTACAAAGGTCTTAGTGATGAGCTCTCAGTAGGAGTGTGTGATGATGCCTGATGTCAGTGATCATTCAGTCAAAGCTACAGACTCAGCACACATACCCTCAGCTCCTTCAGTAATAATACTGAAGACAGAATAACCATGATTAATACCAGAATTAATCTAAACTATTTTACATACAATACTGGTTAATAGTTCAAAAGGGAAAAATTTTAAAAAGCTCTTTGTTATGCTCACAAAGGCTGCATTTATTTGATCCAAAATACTGTAAAAACAAATATTTTGGAATATTATTACAATTTAAAATAATTTTTCTATTTAAATATATTTTAAAATGTAATTTATTCCTGTAATGTAAAACTGAATTTTCAGCATAATTACTCCAGTCTTCAGTGTCACATGATCTTTCAGAAAGCATTATAATATACTGATTTAATGCTCATAATTATTATTGATGCTTAATTATCAATAATATTTCTTGTCATTATTATGTTGCAAACTATTTTAATATTCAGCTTTGCTATCACAGGAAGAAATAAGAAATAAGTAAAAATATATTAATTAATTCAATCTTAATTCAAGTTTTGGTTGTGTATATATATATATATATATATATATATATAATATATACAAGGGTTGTTGATGTGACATGGCATTTTCACTGTCCCACAAGATAAAAATGAATATAATTAATAATGTCTTTTTTTAAAATGTAGTAAACTCTTAAACATTTCAGGTCTTACATGGACCTGTTGTAATAAAAGCTGTGTTGTGATAAAAACAGTGTTATTCTATATATATTCCATATATATTCCATATATATATATATATATATATATAGTTGACTGAACTTAAAATTTTAAGGCAGCCAGGTTACAAATTATTTTAAGTTGACTCAAAATATCAAGAACAACAACAACAACAAAAACAGTTGAGTATTGCAACAGGGGAGATAGAACTGTCACTTATCATAAAATGCTATCATTTTTTTATTAGTTTTGAATCGATGACAGCAAAGTTTGTCTTGTTGTCAAAGTTAGTGACCCTTTATATTTTCTCAAAGATCAGATTTCACACTGCATAAATCTATTTCCCCTTCAAAAACTGTCTTTTACAAAATAAGCATTTTTTCCCCACCTATTTGTCAACTACCGATTTATATATATATATATGGTTTTTAGTGTATTGCTTGCTAATGTGTTTGAGTGGTTGCTAGGATGTTGGTCATTGGCCAAGTCAAAAGAGCCTACAAAATAAATTTCTATAATATTTTGGACCCTGTATGGCTCGGGTCCCTCCTTCAATGCAGTGTTTGTTTTGCCTGTTTTATCGTCTGCCAAGAGGAAATGTTAAGTCAGATCGATTAAAGTAATAGCGCAGCTGTAAAGACTAGTAATCCTAATAGAGATACGTGCCTCAGCAAGTACTTCTAAAAGGTTTTCCATTTCTTCTGTAGGTAAAAAAGTTTGATTTGTGTCAAGCATGAAAGAGTTTCATGGCTTTATCTTCATCCTCACAGGATGTATCAGATCAGTAAGGCATTATAGAGGTTTCTTACAAACGTCTAGGTTGGATTCGAGCCCACGCGGTTGTCAACACATGACACGATTGCACACCAGGACTGTTTTTAAGCGCTTAAGCACTCAGTAATCTTTATGTTGAAGATGGATGATGCGTTTCCGTAATTGGTCATTATGAGCATTTAAGCAATAAGCCTTTCTGCCCACACAGTATCAGTCTGGCCCTGTAAAGCAGTGCACTGTGTAAACATCTTGCAGATACGAGTGTCTCACTTCTCTCTGTACACAGAGAGTGAGACGTGAAAGAGCATGTTGGGTACATAAATGCCCGTCTGCTCAAAGGCTCAAAGAGCTGATTAGGATCTGCTACAAGAACAGCTTTATGGACCCGTTAAAGTTTTATTACACACACCCCTCAGGTAAAGGCAGTAAATATAATACCTCTCCCGCGGTCTGATTCGGCTCTTTGAAGCTCTATAATGCATTGTATAATGGAAATTCACTTCACTTCAGGGCTTTAGTTTGAATAACTGATGGTTTGCATTTTCTGACAAGTGCAGATATCAAAAATCTGGTGATGCATGTCATGTTCCAATCAAATATGGCTGATTTTGTCCCCAAGCCTTTCTCACAGCAGGCATATTTTTTCTAAAACAGAGGAAACAAATGTTCTTCTCGTGTACATCCACTGAAATACAGCTGCAATTTTGGATTATTAACTCTATAAAGCCTGGCATAAAATAATCATCAACATAAGATTTATTCATTTTTGTATCTATGTATGTATGTATATCTATCTATCTCATTTATTTATTTATTTATTTATTTATTTATTTAGAACAGCTTATTAAACTTTTAGACAAAATGGTTTGCATATGCGTTTTATGTGACCCTGGACCACAAAACCGGTCTGAAGTAGCACGGGTACATTTGTAGCAATAGCCAACAATACGTTGGATGGGTCAAAATGATTGATTTTTCTTTTATGCCAAAAATCATTAGCATATTAAGTAAAGATCATGTTACAGGAAGATATTTTGTAAATTTACTACCGCAAATATAAAACTTAATTTTTGATTAGTAATATGCATTGCTAAGAACTTAATTTGGACAAGTTTAAAGGCAGTTTTCTCAAATGTTTGATGTTTTTGCACCCTTAGATTCCAGATTTCAAATAGTTGTATCTCGGCCAAATATTGTCCTGTCCCCACAAACCATATATCAATGGAAAGCTTATTTATTCAGCTTTCAATGAAATTCAATCAGTTTAAAAAAAATGACCCTTATGACTGGTTTTGTGGTCCAGGGTGACATCTTCTATATATCAGGCTTTTATGGTTCATATGGTTTGATTTAGTGAGAATATGGAGCTCATACTTTAGAAATACAAAAGGCCCAAAATAAGCAAAATATACTGTTGGTACAGTTCCTGATATTTATATGATCACAAAGTAAGATGAAATTCTGATAGCTTGTAAAGTAAATCAGTAAGATTTTACAACAGTATGGCAGAATACTTACATAAAATGATATAAATATCAGCTTTCATGCTATATATATCGTAACATATTTAATTAAGATAGCATTTATATGCACGTTTTATGATTAAAGATCTTTAGTTTTTATTGTGGGGGTCAAAACATATAATGCAATGCACTACAATGATGACTGAGAAATATAACACTTCTCAACAAATAAACGTTCCTCAAAAGCCTGAATAAAAAACTAAACAAACAAACTAAACATTAACTTGCAATTCTGACTTTTTCCTCAGAATTATGATATAAACTCACAATTGTGTTATAAAGTCAGAATTGCAATATATAAACTCTCAAAAACGTCACAGTTGCAAGCTATTAACCCGCAATTCTGAGAAAAAAAGTCAGAATTGCGAATTTATGTCTTGCAGTTGTGACATCATTTCTCAGAATTCTGACTTTTTCTCACAAATATGACTTTTCTCAGAATTTCATGATATAAACTCACAATTGTAAGAAGTCAGAACTGCAAGATAAAAACATGCAATTCTTTTTTCTCACAAAAGTAACTTCATATTTCACACGTTCATATGGGTTTTTTTTTACATTTTAAGACTTTATTTCTCAGAATTGTGAGTTTTTATCTCACAGTTCTGACTTTTTCTCACAGATCTGACTTTTCTCAGAATTGTAAGCTATAAAGTCAGAATTGTGAGATAATATTCTGACTTTTTTTCTGGCAAATGCGAATTTGTATTTCACAAGTTTATGTATTTTTTTTTTAATATTAAGACTTTATTTATGAGAATTCTGACTTTTTTTCTCAGAATTGCATGATATAAACTTTGCTATAAAGTCAGAACTGTGAGATATAAACTCGCAGATTTTGAAAAAAGTCAGAATTGCAAGTTATTAACTCACAACTCTGAGGAAAAAAGAGTCAGAATTGTGAGTTTATATTGTGAGTCTTTTTCTTGCAGTTCTGACTTTTTTCTCGCAATGCAAATTTTTTATTGCACAAGTTTCTATTAAAAAACCTAAGACTTTATTTCTCAGAATTGTGAGTTTATATCTCTCTATTCCAATTTTATGACCTTAAAAATTTATATCTTACAACTTTATAAGTTTATATCTCACAGTTTTGAGATTGTTAGGTAAAACTCACATTTTAACATAATTTTCATGAAATATTAGTAATAACATATAAGTTAAGTCACACTTTAGTTTAGGGACCAGTTCTCATATTACTGTGACTTTTACCTCAATTAACTCCCAATTTTGCTGCTTATTAGTAGTTTGTAAGATAGTTGTTGAGTTTAGGTACGAGGTTGGATTAAGGTATCTAACATATTATCATAAAGAATATTAAAACTGATGATTATTTTAATATTAATATGTGCTTTATAAGTACTAATAAACAGCCAATATGCTAGTAAGTTGCATGATAATAAGCAGCTAGTTAATAGTGAGAACTGGTCCTTAAAACAAAGTGTTATTCTTACATTTCCATAAAAATAGTAAAGATTTCACCAGAAAAAGACACAACCTCAACCACAAGCTGAAGGGTGGACATTTTTTACAATTGTACTGAAAGATCTTTTAGTAATGCAAACTGGCCACTGAAATGTTTTAAAATGGTTTTGCATTTTCATAATACATTAATTCACTAAATACATTTTTGCGTACATTTTTCTAACCAATTCTAATAAGATATTTTAGAAAACAACATGAGTCTGGTGTGTTTGACTGTTACAATAGAAAGATGATAGTTTTCTAACCTTTCTGACAGTTTGTGCGACTGTATAAGGTGAATTTGAAATGGGTTTCTTTTAAATGTGATGTATGCGCTGACATGCCCCAGAACCTGAGCACATTCACACAGAGCTGACAGGAGGTCTCCCTTTCTCTTCATCTCTCTCTCTCTCTCTACCTATCTATCCATCTATCTCTCCCTCTCTCGCAGCATTTAGAATAAAGATCACATGCACTCTGCACTGGTGTTGAGGAATACTAAGTCAGGCAGTCAGATAGATGTCTCGCCAAAAGGGATTTGTCCCTGAGAGCTGAAGGCAGAGAGGAGACTGCCCTGCCATTTGCATTTCTGAATTGCTTAGCTGGTCAAGCATGCGTTATGCTGCGGGCAGAGCCGCCTTTGAAGACTGTCATAGCGGCACACACCCACCCACCGGAGTGGGCTCACTGTTGGACTTTACCCAACAAATATGGATTATGTTAAAGGCAGCTGAGAATTGAGCAGGATATGCTAATGTGTCCCTGCTGGTGTCTCTCTGTGTGTGTATATGGGAGGACAGCTACTGTTTGGCAGGTCTATCATTCCATCATTAAAGGCCACATTATTACTTACAACCATGCTTGCATGACAATCACATGAGGAAAGGCCAGTCCCTGTGAGCACAGCCCGCCGTGTCCTTTAGTGCTGCTTTATACAGCAAAAAAAAAAAAAAATTTAAGCGGTAAGAAGGAACATTTGAAAGCAACTCAGATGATCTTCAATAGCAGCATATGATTAACTGTATCAGCGTCAGTGTCCATTTCTGCCATTTTTAGTTAGCAGGGCCTTGATACTTTCTATTTAAAGTAATATATATATATTGTACAGCCTGTTTGTTTGCAGGAGATTGTTGTCTCTGTACGGTTCATTTTATTCATGTATGGATATACTGTACTATTGAGGTCAAATGTTTACATGCCCCTTTCAGAATCTGCAAAATGTTAATTATTTTACCAAAGTAAGAGGCATAACAAAATGCATGTTATTGTTTATTTAGTACTGACATGAATAAGATATTTAACATATAAGATGTTTACATATAGTCCACAAGAGAAAATAATAGTTCTAATAATTTGTAAAAATGACCCGGTTCAAAAGTTTGCATGTACGTGATTCTTAATACTGTGTTCTTACCTGATTGATCCACAGTTTTTTTTTTTTTTTTTTTTTTGTTTGTCCTGAACAGTTAAACTGCCTGCTGTTCTTCAGAAAAATCCTTCAGGTCCAACAGTTTCTTTGGTTTTCCAGCATTTTTTTCTATGCTCAAGAAGAAAAAAACATGCATTAAAAGCTGGGGTGAAAACTTTTTGAATGTGAAGATCCGGGTACACTGAACTTATTTTGTCCTCTGGGAAATATCTAACTATCTTCTGTAGTCTCTAAATGGTTGTACTAAATGAAAAAAATATGATATTTAGGCAAAATAACACATCTCCACTCTGTTCATAAGTTTTCACCCCTCAGCTCTTAATGCATCGTGTTTCCTTCTAAAACATCAGTGAGTGTTTGAACCTTCTGTAATAGTTGCATATGAGTCCCTCAGTTGTCCTCAGTGTAAAAAGATGGATCTTAAAATCATACAGTCATTGTTGGAAAGGGTTCAAATACACAAAAATGTATTACGAATCTTACAAGATCAAAGGCATGTAAATTTTTGAACTGGGTCGTTTGTATAAATTCTGTATAAATTATTTTAGTTAGTGGACTATATGTAAACATATTTTATTTGAAATATCTTATTCAGGTCAGTACTAAATAAACAATAAAATGCATTTTGTATGATCCCTCTTATTTTGGTAAAATAATTAACATTTTGCAGATTGTGCAAAGAGGGGTGTAAACTTTTGACCTCAGCTGTATAACAGTGTTCAGACATATCTACATTTAAAAGTTTAGGATTGGATTAGAATTTGATCTAAAATACAGTAAAAACGCAAATATTGTGAAATATTAATACAATTTAAAATAACTGATTTCTATTTAAATATATTTTTAAATGTAATTTATTTGTGTGATCAAAGCTGAATTTTCAGCATCATTACTCCAGCCTTCAGTGTCATATGAATCATTCTAATATTATGATTTCTAATATATATATATATATATTTTTTGTAACATGTAACACATCCTTGCTGAATAAAAGTATTTAATTTATTTTTTAAAAAAATTGTAAATTCATGTAGAATGTATATAATGTAGTAATTACTTAAAATGTTGTAAGCCTAATATTATTAATATTAGTGCCAAAATGCAGAGGAATATAATTAAATATTAATTAAATGTAAAATATAAATATAAAATAATTTATCAAATCACAAAATCACAAAACAATGTAGAAGCTATAATATATATATAATCAGATTTATTTTCATATTAATTTACTTGCAGGCAGGAGAAAAAAAGGTAATTTAAACCTAATTTCTACAGCAGAAGCCTTGTTCCGTCCTTCACTAAAGACATAATTCCAGATTCAGCAAATAGTTACTGACACCCTATCCGAGCCTATGAAGAATTATCATTGTCAAAATGACACAATTACTGGAGTCAGGACTGGATTTGAGCCCCTGTCCCAGTGGGAGTTGTGTGTGTGTGTATAAGGGGTGGCCCCTGGCTTAGATGTTGAATTTGCTGGGGGCATTGTTAGCCTTCTCCACCCCTCACCCTGGATTTGGGCTTGCCTCCAGCATGTGTGGGTCCCCCACTTTTCATGCTGCAAACACACACACACATACTCACACACAACCGTGAAAGGACAGGAGCTATTTGCCCCCGGGCAGTCAGCTAGTTTGGATGGACTCAGATGAGGCACATTAAAGGGCCAGTGATAAATTTGGTGTGTGAATTCCGAACAGAAATGCTTTTGTATGTAATTAATTCCAGTGGTGCCTCAGGCCCTTGCTGAACTGCTTGATGTGTGGGCCAGCTACAATCAACACCTCAGCTAAAGATTAAACAGCACAGTTACAGAACAAACTACAACACTAAAGATAATCTACAGTTAAATAACACAGCCACAGACCAAACTACACCGCTACCTGTGTTGGGTCTAATGCATTATTAAGCAATTAATTACTGTAATTTAATGTATTTTCCCTTAAAAAAAAAAAAAAAAAAAAAGTTGTAGTTGTAGAGAGATTAATGTAACTACACCATTGAAGATGTATTTAATGATTTAGATTATTAACTACTGTTTGGAATAACTTTCACTGCTAAAAATGGCACTACTATAGACAAAACACAAACAAACTAATCTACAGTTAAACTACATGGCAAATGTACAATTAAACAACCAGTGTTGGAGAGTAACTAGTTACATGTAACAGTGTTACGTAATTTAATTGCAAAATAAATGTAACTAATCTTTTGAAGTTACTGCTAAAAAAAATGTGTAATTAAATTACAGTTACTTTTTTTACAGTTATTACATTGTTAGATGTCAGTGTTTCCTGTCATAGCTATGCAAATATTTAATTTCAAAACAGTATCATAGCTATTAAACTATATCTTATGATTTTAAATCTGTATTTAATCTCAGAACGATCTCATTTCTGATTTTTTTTTTTTTTTGGTTGCTGTGCTTCAAAATTAAATGATTACAATCTTAATGCTACTGTTAGATTAATTTTGCCTGCTTTAAATGATTGGAAATTATAAAATGATTAACAATTTAGAAAAAAGTAGGAAAAAAAAATAGAAATTTTAATTTTGAAAAGTAATCAAAAACTAATCAAATGTAATCAGTTATATTACTTTAATAAATCATTTGAAATAGTTACACTACTTATTACATTATAAATGGGGTAACTTGTAATCCGTAACCTATTACATATCCAAAGTAACCTTCCCAACACTGTAAACAACAGCACAGCTACAGATCAAACTACACCTCTAAAGACCAAAAAACAAATTTACAGACCAAACTACAAATAAATAAATAAATAAATAAATAATAAATAATCTACAGTCAAACAATAACACAGCTGCAGATGAAACTACAGCACTAGAGACCAAAAAAAAAATTTAAAGACCAAAGCTTTAAACAACATCAAACACAGAAAAAACAAAAAAATAAAATAAAATACAGACCAAACAACACCACTGTAGACCAAAAAACAATCCCCATTTCCAAAAACTAATCTACAATTAAAAAACAACATGGCTACAGAGCAAACTACTGTACACCGTTATAAACCAAAAATAAACAAACAAATAAATAAATAACTACATGCAAATACAAATGAAAAACTTGGCAAATCTACATTTAAACAACAAACCTACAGACCAAACTACACCCTTAAAAACAAAAACAAACAAACAAAAAAACTAATATACAGACCAAACAACACCACTTTAGACCAGAAAACTATTCCACATTTCTAAAAAAACATAATCTACAATTAAACAACAACACAGCTACTGATGAAACTGTACCACTAAAGACCAAAAACTAATCTACTGTTAATAAATAAATAAATAAATAAAATGAATGAATGAATGAATGCTCTACAGGCAAACAGCGACACAGCTGCAGACCAAACTAACTTGACAAATGTACATTTAAACAACACCAAAGCTACAGAGCAAACTACAAACCTATAGACCAAAAAACTAATCCACATTTCCAAAAACTAATCTAATCCAAAAAGTAATACCAAAAATAATTAAATTAAATTAAATTAAATTAAATTAAATTAAATTAAATTAAATTAAATTAACTGCACCAAAGACCAAAAAACTAATCTACAGTTCCAGCTACACAAGAAAGGCCAAGCAACAGACCCAACTAAACAAACAGATTTTAACAACTTTACAACAAAAATCTTAACATCACAAATACAGACTAAACTACGAAGCTAAAGAACAAGCAACTCATCCTTACACCTATACCACTCATCTGCAGACCCAGTGACACAACTAAATGATAAACAGCACATTTACAGACCCAACACCACAGCAATGTTTCTTTGGACCCTATTGACTTTCACTGAATTAATAAAAACAGTTCATACAGACATTCTTCAAAATATCTTATTTTATGTTCTACAGCTAAAAAAGGCCATAAAGGACTTTAAACAACAGTTTTTTGGTGAACTATGCCCTTAACAATCCCTGGCATCTCATTCCCAGTCAGATGTCAGTTGTGTGAGTCCTCCATCTTCTAAAATCACATTATCACAGGCTTCTTAAAAATGAAAGAGGAAAACAACAAAAGGGAGGCGATTTAAACAGTCTGCACTTCTTAGTAGTGTAATTACCATTAATGCAGCTCATTAAATGAAATATATCCTAAATTAAGAGCATCTCTCTTCACAGCAATAAATCTCAATTTCACCTTAGAGACCAGAATGAGAGAGGCAGAGATGGCAGAGGGGTGACTAGCATGGGGCGGTGCTCTCCACTCCACCGCTCTGTGTGTCATTACGCTGTCACACCATCAAATCACATGATTACACCCACAGAGCCAGCCGCAGCGCCGCACCGCAGTCCCCTGATGATGACACGCGCAGGCAGCGGTCTCTTGATGATGACACGCGCGGGCGGTGTGATGAAAGGCTGCGAGGTGGCCTTGGCGCAGAGGCCAAGGAGTCGCCATCACTCAGTCCAGCCCCGACGAGCCGATCTCAGATCAGATTCGCTCGGATGCCGCTTGCAGTGACCGTATGTCTTAAAGCCCCTCAAACACAAGCAGAAAATCACTGACTATGATCAACCTCTTCCACAGATCTGCTTGTGTTCGTGCTGTTTGCTATTATGATTGTGGTCCCACTTTATACTCTGTAACTCCCACTCCTACTTTAAATGTCTGTAACTACTATGTATTAACATTTTAACGAATCAGTGCATTTATTCCTTTACTTGCATATACTGTAATTACATCTGTTTTTTATTTCTGAGATTAAATGTATAATTACACTCTTGACTCTATCCCTACCCCTTTATCCAAAAAAAGCCATATCTTACCTTGATAGCAGTGTAAATGATTTTGGGTGGAATTATTTTACAGTACATGCACTTACATGTACTTACAGTGTACTTAATTAAAGTACTGGGTAATAAAAGGTAACTACATTGGTTAAGGTTAGGTTTGGGGGTAGGTTCGGGGTTAGTACTACAGTAGTTATTAACCAGTTATTGTAATTACTATAATAAGTACATAGTATGTACACTCTTAAAAATGAAGGCTCTTCACAGTGCCATAGAGCAGTGGTTCTCAACTCCAGTCCTCTTGCCCACTGCTCTGCACATTTTGTATGTTTCTGAATCTGACACACTCAGTTCAGTTCATGGATCTTTCTTCTAACAAGCTGATGATCTGAATCAGGTGTGTTAAATGAGGGAGACATACAAAATGTGCAGAGCAGTGGGCCTCGAGGACTGGAGTTGAGAACCACTACCATAGAAGAACCTCTTTGCTCTAAATGGTTCCATAAAGAACCTTTAACATTATTTATTATTATATTATTATAAAAAGGTAAGAAAGAGATGGTTCTTTAAAGAACCTGAATGGTTCTTTGTGGAACCAAAAAATGGTTCTTCTATGGCATCACTGTGAAGAACCTTTTAAAGCATCTTTATTTTTAATAATGGGCAGTTACTGTAGTTACTCTGTTCTGAACATCAAATCCTTTGTTTTTCCATCAAATGAATTCTAACTAGTTGGTTGAAAATTTAAAGGGGTCCATTCAGTGGTTTTTGAACATTAATCTGTAAAAACTCTACCCTATAATGATAAAAATCCATGCAGTTTTTTTAATTAATCTGTAAAAATAATCCCCTTTTCAAATCGAGCCATTCGTCGTTGTGCCGTCACACCCACAGAGGACACTCCCACGATAGTTGATTGACATGAGCTCTTACCTCTGATCAGCTGTAAAAGTCCGCCCTCTTTGTTTCGATGCCGGAGCAGGGATGTAAGTTAGACAAGAATATCTCCGACTGAGCGATTGAGGTGTTGTATTGCTGGATGTAATAATGAACATACTGGTCGTCATTTACTCCTGACATCTGAGCTGCTGAAGATGCAGTGGATTACGTTTGTTTGTGAATGGAATGCGCCTCCCAATCTACATATATCCATCTATGTTCACGCAAATCATTCATGATCCAGATGTTAGTAGCTTTGTCAGACTGGGGTGCATTTTGCCCCAACCGATGGTACAAATTAAATTTTTGTTCAAAATCTAAAAATGAAAACTCTGGACATTTTTCACTTTAAACTAAAGAAACATTGTCATTAAACTTATGATAACTTTTCTGAAAATATTTAATTTTTGTTTCATAGGAAAAAATGGACACCGTCCTTGAAGGTTGGCCGTCTGACACATCTGCCTGGCTAGTTTGTTTGGTGCGTGCCACACCTCGGCTCTCATTGGGCTCACGTCGGGCTCGAACATGGACGGATATATGTAGATCAGGAGGCGCATTCCCTTCACAAACAAACGTAATCTACTGCATCTTCAGCGGCTCAGATGTCTGGAATAAATGACGACCACTATGTTCATTATTACATCCAGCAACACAACACCTCAATCGCTCAATCGGAGATATTCTTGTCTAACTTACATCCCTGCTCCGGCATCGAAACAATGGAGGTCGGACTGTTACAGCTGAGGTAAGACGTTCATGTCAATTAATTATCATGGGAGCGGCCTCTCACACTGACAGGCATCTGAGAATGGCTCGATTTGAAAAAGGGGATATTATTTTTACAGATTAATTAAAAACGACTGCATGGATTTTTATCATTATAGGGTAGATTTGTACATACACTGCCAACACACATTAATGTTCAAACATGTAAAAGTGAACTTTGCATCCGATGACCCCTTTAAAATATGTATCTTGTATTGGTGTGGTGTGCTATTACTTTCTAAAGTGATCAAGCTTAGGGCCAAAGTAAACAAGTAAACCAGTTTTTATGTGCACATGATGGTCTGCGTACAATACATATGATGCAAATTCAGTCATCAAAACAGTACCTGTGGACTGTATGCACACCATCCAATTTTTGTACTTTGTATACGCAGGTCGCAGAGACGAACTGACTTGGTTTTGCTCTAATCAGTTGTTTCACAAGGTGGCAGCACTGGCCTGAGGCATTGTTTCACAGTAGAAAACAAAACTAAAGAGATGAAACAACAAACTGTATGTGTACGCTAGCGTACATGTACCAAAACAAAGTATATTTTGGGCTTTAAAATCTTCACTTGATTGATGATAAATTGGGTCAAATAGTATATCTAAAAGCAAGACTATCATAGAACATTCTAGCAACTTCATAGCAACCCAGAAGAACTTGGGAACTGCATAGCATTGCCTGTGCATCATGGGTGCATGTTTTGGATATTTTCTTCAGAAACTGTAAAAATCTAGCTTTTGATGTACTGTCCACAGTTTACACGTTGGCCAGTGTTACGGAATGTAGCGTATCGTATGTTTTATATACGAGAGGCAGAAAAAGATATGGTGGTAATTAGATGGATAGAGGGGTACTGAGAGCTCTTAACAGGCCTGCGCGCTGCATGGCAGATGTGGAGGACAGTTTGTCGATGGAGCCTTTTATAATGCAAAGGCTTATAATTATCTCGCAGCCCCTCTCTCTTTGCTCTCTTTCTCTCCTCTTGGCTTTGACATATCGCTTTCCTAAATGTCAGGAGGAGTGGTCCAGCACGGCCAACCCCAAACCGCTCCTCTCTCAACCCGATGATGGCTCAGCTTTAGCCCAGAGATCTCTGCCGGCTCCCCTCCCATCAGGGAATAACCATTCAGGCCTCAGTGAACGTTGACCTGGCTATTGTTGTTTGTGATACTTACTGGTAAACTTTTGCAATCAATACAACATCAGGCAGAAGAGCCCGGGGGAGCGGAGAGCTGAAGCAGTGCACTTAATCTTCCCTCCGGTCGCTGCTCTCTGCTCTGCCGCTAAACTGGGTAGTTGGCCTAGTTGATGCTGTATTATTGCAGCAGAGGTCAGATGAGAGCTGTCTGCCCTGGCTCCTGATGAATGGCTGTTTTTGATAAAGCGCCTCTCCCATCTAACAAGAGACATTTAATAATGATGAACCATAACAGCACACACAAAAAAATCCTTGTAGGCTGCAGCGGTGGAAAAAAAGAGCCTCTTGCCTTTCCTTCTCTCAGCTTTTCTCTTGTTCACTCCATTTTCCATCTCTCTAGTTCCCCGAACACATGCATGCTATTTTTGTTGCTTATGTCTTTAGAAAGACCTTGTCCTGTTAAAAAAACAAAACAAGAAAGAATCTGGGAGTTAAAGTAAATAAGGGTTTTAAATTCTTCATAAATGTTTTAAATTATGCACTGTAAAAATTAGAATGTTATTGTGAAATCAATGCATGGTAGGTAATTTTTTTCATGACACAAATTACTGTTTGATAAAACTGGGCTGAGTTGTTGGAGAGTTGTGTAAATAGTTACCATTAAGTCACCATTATGGTGATTAGTGTTCCCTTTGGAACTTGGTGCTTGGACCTTATTAGTCTTTCTTATTTACAACACTACAGTGAAATAAGTTTAAACTTTTAAATTAGAAAATAACTAGGCATGCATGCTTAGCATGCAGTATAAAACTCACAATGACCATAATATTACAAAATAATTTTAAATAAAACTTTAAATTACTTAAAAAAAAACAATTATGAAATATTATACACTATAACATAATTATAAATTAAATTAGTCACTATGAGAACCTAAGTGCTATAGTACTGTGGACATCACATTATTACAGATAATATACAAATATTGATTAATTTTCAAAAAATAAAAAAAAGTGTTGTCATATAGACAGATAATTATTAAATATTTACAATATTACAGTAATTTCCTTCTCATGTTTACTATTTACACTATAAAGTTGCCATTTAATTGGAATAAATTTAGAACTACTACTGTGAAAGTTAAACATAAGCACAACTAATAACTATACTGTAATGTTAAACTACTTTTTTAAATGTAAGATTCTGCCATGCATGTCTTGCAAAATAATTAATTATATTAAAATTAATTTTTATATATTTTATATATTTATTATATATTTATTATCTGGAGGCATTTCATTTGTTTTCTTTCTTTCCTTGACTTTTTACATAAAATTCACCTCCTAACCAAGGTCAAAAAAAGAGTGCACTTATATTATGTACTTAAAGTGCTCTATTTTCACACACTGATTTTGTACTACTGTATACTAATAAATATTCTTTAGTACTTCTTAACATAAACTTAAGATCATCTAAGTGTACTCAATTGTGATATTTTGGGACACCATGAATATTAACTAAAACGTGCTTTTAGCATAAAATCTTTGTATTTAAAAATAATTATTAAGTTACTTACACTTGAACCCATTTTTCATACACTAGTACACTCAAGTGTACTACAAGTGGTGACTAAATACATTTTTTTTTTTAAATACAAAGATAGTATTTTAAATGCACATTGTAGTTCATATTCATGATTTCATAGTTTTGTTGGACATGCATGGCAGAATCTCACACAAAAATAGTTAAAATTTACAGTATAGTTATTAGTTGGTCTTATGTTCAGTTTGTACAGTAGTAGTTTTAAATGTATTCCAATTAAATGGTAACTTTATACTGTAAATAGTAAACATGACAAGGAAATTATTGTAATATTGTAAATATTTAACAATTATCTATGTCTATATAACATCACTTTTTTATTTTTTGATAATTAATCAATATTTGTATATTAACTGTAATAATGTAATGTCCACAGTACTGTGGCACTTAGGTTCTCATAGTGACTAATTTAATTTATAATTATGTTATAGTGTATACTATTTTATAATAATTTTTTACCTCATTTAAAGCTTTATCTAAAATGACTTTGTAATATTATGGTTATTGTTGAGTTTTATACTGTATGCTTGCATGCATGCCTAGTTTTTTTCTATTTATTTTTATTTTTATTTTTTTTATTATTTTTCTAATATTTTCTAATTTCACTACAGTGTTGTAAATAAGAAAGACGAATAAGTTCCAAGCACCAAGTTTCAAAAGGTAATGTAACTATTTACACTATTCTCCAACAACTGGGTTAAAAACAACACAACTTGGGTTATTTGGCAGCCCAGCACTGGGTAAATAATTGACAGAACACATGCTGGGTTATTTTAACCCCACTGGTTGGGTTAAATGTTTTACCAAACATGCTGGGTTATTTTATTTAAGCCAACTTTTGTTTAAAAATTAATATATTGCTGACTTAAAATTGACTGGAAATGGACTGTTTTCTTGGGAAAAAAACACACAGAATTACTAGTGACAACAGCAATAATCAAAAGATGAACATTTATTATTCCATAACCTGCCCATAAACAAACAGTACTGACATTAGAGAACATATTTTAACATCAAATTAAATTAAACTCAGTACAATAACAAATCAAATCCATTTATTTTATGCAAGGCAAAAGGTGTTTCTATCCTGCGAAGCAACTGCTGCTGATGCAGCTGACTGACATCTCGTCCTTATGTTGTGCATAAAATAATACAATTCACAGCACAGTAAAGACTTTACAAATGAAATAAAATGTATACAAACCTTTGTTTCACAGAAGAAGTTTGCCAAATCGGCAGCACGGAGAACCGCTCTCTCCTAGAGGACTCAAAAATACCACGCTCTGACCGTAACTCAGCAGCTGGGTTGTTTTGTCAGAGACAGGCTTAACCCAGCGGTTGGGCAGAAAAAAAATAACCCAGCGTTAAAAATGACCCAGCAACTTAGTTACAGAAAAACTACTCAGCACCTGGGTAAAAATAGAAAAAAATAATCCAGTAAAATGACCCAACACGTTGAACCCACCATTTGGGTTAAAAATAAATAAATAAATAATAACCCAGCATTTTTTGAGTGTGGGATAGGTGAAGTGTAATTTCTGTGTTACTAGTGTCACCAAATGGAAAAAAAAAAAAAAAGTTGTGACTGTTTTCAAGCAGGCTTCCATACCACTTTTTTCGTATCCTGTCCCACACTTAAAAAAATGTCACAGTGTTACACTTAAAAGCAGAGTAAATCTGCCTTTTAATGGCTCATGTTTGTATGTGCAAACTGAACAGGGACATTAGAAAGTATCAAAAATAGTATCAAAGTATCTGTAGTTACATCGTGTACTAAGACAGATGGAAAATAAAAAGTTGCGATTTTCTTGATCGATATGGCTAGGAATTATACTCTCATATAATTTCAGGCGCTGCATAATATCATTGTGCCTGCTGCACCCATGGTACGGCAGCAAAGTTCCTTGATTATTACGCCGGAATGAGAGTATAGTTCCTAGCCATATCGACCTAGAAAATCAAAACTTTACATTTTCCGTCAGTCTTAGTACACAATGTAACTACAGAAGAGTCAAGTTTTAAATAGGAAAAATATCGAAGCTCTTTGGTCATTTTTGAGCGAGATCCTAATGGCCTACTCAGATGCAATGATCTATTCTGAGCTATGCTAAAAGTGCTACCGCCAGACCCAGAGATCAGCTGAATGGATTCAAAACCGGTAAAACTCAACTGTTTAACTCTGGGGGAGTTGGAAAATGAGTGTTCATATATCCAAATTGTACCATTTAGACTATTTAAAATACAGATTGTTGTTCGGCATTGAAGGCCTCTGAACTCCCTCTTAGCTCACCATTTGGCCTGAACCAGTCAGCCGCCGCTTCGTATTTAGCATGTGCACTCGGCCCTCATCTATGAGCGATAAAAACAAATATTCACATTTCAGAGAGAGAGCTAAATGGTCAGATTATGCCTTCATGATGAGCGTCAAAACAGGCGCTCCGTCTTCACACACTCTGAATCTGTAACTGAAGGCATTTTAAAGCACATGCGATCTCTGAGCTGAGATGAGCAAAGACACCCTTGATTTACCATACATCACTCTGATGAGCAATCAAATCAGTGTTTACTTAGCTTAAGAGGCTCTCAGTAAAAACTCTCTCCTGTTATGAAGGAGTTACTCTGAAATTAAATGGCATTCTTCCTGGAGATGCAGAGCAGAGAGAGATGACAGGTTTGACGTGTACCATGCCTGCAGTGACAGGAATAACAAATTAATTGGGACAATAACACATCGTCTCCAAAAGGTGAAGTAAACACAGAAGACTGTATATTTTTCAAGATCAGTAAAATCTCAATTGGATCTAAAAATAAAAGCGAGACATTGAGCAGTTTTAATGCATTTTGACATGTCCGTATTATTCTGTCACAGCAGTATAAATGAATCATAACTTCGGTCTGCATCAACGAATTACCCGCATTTTGAGAAAATACATTGTGCGGCAGTCTGTGAATTATGAAGCGAGATCAAAATAAATGCGTAATGACTCTGGAGAAGCTCAGAATAATTTATCGACATAAGACGCTTCTCGGGATGGCGAGAAAAAAAATGAGTGACTAAAAGAGGGGTGGCTCCTCCGCTCTTCTACATCCTCGGCTTTCCAAATGTCTACAAACGTCAGACTAAGGCCCCTCTTGATCACTGAGGCTCGGAGAATGAAGCTTCCCTAAACATTGCTGAATTTAATCACAGGCTCATGTATTGATCACACACATGTCAAAATGTTCAGAGCCAGAGATAAGAAGGCTTTCGCCGATCTGAAGCACAGCATTTAAAAGAGGAAACGTTTTTTTACTTCGTAAAGCTGAAAGTTGTTTAAGAGCTGTCATAAGTGAATAATGCAAGATGAAAAAGGATTTGAAGCATGAATATTATGGGATTGTCATGTGGTCTTTCAAATATGCACTCATTTCACAAATGTTTACTCTTTGCACTCTCAAGAAAATTAAATGAACTTTAACTAACCGTAATTGTAATTTTTAATAGAGTAGAAAATACATACATACATGTTTTTTGTTTAAGCTCATTTTCCACTGTAAGAGCAAATGCATATGTAAATATTACAAAGCAAAACAAAATGCATATTGTAGAGCACAAAAGAGGTGTGTTGATGTTTTCCCAATATTTGTATCATCAAGATCTCACTAACAGATTAATTGCCTGTAATTGGCCTGGCCAGACATATTTGTCATGAAGAAGCAGATAACATCTGTTCTACATTAATTACTGTAGATTCACACCCAACCCTCCATTAAGAAAACAGCGTCATCCCACAGCTCACTCTGTGTCCAACATAAATTCAGTTCATGCTGGTGACTGCATACATGACAGCATATAGATAGTGTCATTGTGCTAATGGAAGTTTCAACACAGTATAAATGAGCCGCTGCAGAGGAGTTTAGAAAAAGTCATGTCATTTCCACTGATATCCAGATATACTGTATACATACAGGCTAAATGTTAATTTGTGAAATCAAAGTGTATGTAGTAAGACAGTACATTATTAATATTATGTAAAATATTTGGAAAGTCTGTCATTAATACCATTTAATTTCAATCAATCAATCAATAAAAAAAAAATAAAAAATAAAAAATAAGGCATAAACCAGCTGGTTTCATTCAAGTCCAAAATATTTAACATGGTTAAATTAATTGCATTTATTACCATGTAAAACTGATTTATTAAAAAAAAAAAGAAAAAGAAAAAGAAAAAAAATTAATAATTAATAAAAGATTATTGCAGTATATTTTACAAGAAAATACAATTTCAGTCTTGGATTTTATTATTATTATTATTATTATTATTATTATTTTTTTTTTTTTTTTTTTTTACAATTAATTCAGTGTGGTACTTGCCATTTTTTGTTGTTATTTTTTACCAGAGTTATTTAAGCAAATTAAAATTAAACCTGTAAAAAAAAACTTATTTTAGCTAGTTGAATTAAAATAAACATAAATTAAATAAAATACAATATATACTTCAAAGTTTTTTTTTTTTTTTTTTTTTTTTTTCAGTTTTTCAGATAGTTATAAATACTAAAGATATAATTTCATTAATTTATTTTAAGAAATTACTAAACAATTATTAAAACTAATTTTTAAACAAAAAATAATTAATAAAATTATAAAAATAATGCTAGTTTAAAATATTTAATAAAAATATAATAGTAGGTCAACGATACTAAAATAATGGATGTTTACTAGAATTTTATGAAGTGTTTAAAGTAAAAATAAATAAATAAATACTATAATAGTAGCTCAAAATATAGTACTAAATAGTACTAAAATAATTCTGATGTTTACTAGCATTTACTGAAAATTGTTTCAAAGTAAAATAAATAAAATAAATAAATAAAAATATTAATAACAACTATAATAAAAGCTCAGTGATACTAAGATAATTCTGATGTTTACTAGCATTTTCTGAAAATTGTTTGAAAGTAAAATAAATAAATAAAATATTTATAAAAAATATAATAGTATCTCAATTATATTAAAAATAATTCTGATGTTAACTAGTAATTTTGATTAAATAATTCAAAACATTTATAAAACCTATAATAGTAGCTCAGTGATATTAAAACAATTCTGATGTTTACTAGTATTTACTGAAAATTGTTTAAAAGTAAAACAAACAAACAAACAAATATTTATAAAACACTATAATAGATGCTGATTAAAATAATAGTTGATATTAAAATAATTCTAATGTTTAATAGAATTTGCTGCTAAGTGTTTCAAAGTCAAGTAAAATAAATACATACATACATACATACATACGTATGTATATTTGTATGTATGCATGTGTAAAACTGCACATTTTCACTTATACAGTGTAAAAGCATAAAGGGTTTGGCCAATATTATTCCAAATACATGGATGTACATTTAAAATTCAGTAGTTTTTTGCCATCTGTCAAACTCTGAAACCCAGTTTTCTATGTATTCTACATTAAAATGATAATATAGGATGTCTAGTATGCAAATTGGAATTCAGCCAAAGTCTGTCAGTAACTTGATGCTAATATACTGTTAATTATATGAGTGCAGATTTTCTTTGTCACAGTCTCGTTATTAAAAAAGTAAGATCAGCGAGAAGAGAAGAGCGTAAATGAAGAGAATATATGAATCTCATATACTGTAGGTGATGACCAGAGAACTCAACAGTGCTCAGGTGAAGCCTTTGTTCTCTCTCATTGCTTTCCATCCTTCTCCGTAAATAATATTATTCACCCGGGCAGCCTCGGGAGAATCAGTCCAGTTTGAATATTTAACACATGCTATTGTACTCATTCACCCCATATCAAACTAGTCCTTAACCAGGCCACCGCCACACACACACACACACGCACACACGCATCCGTTGCTCTTTAGCTCTATAGAAGTTAATCCCCAGGCCCGGCGGGCCGCTCTGTTGTTTGGTGCTTGTTTTCAGTGTAGTTCATAAATTATAGATGGGCCATGTTGAGGGCTGTCACTGTTCTGAGGCCTGTCTGCTCTGACAGCTGTATGATATCCACTCAGTGCTGCAGATTGGGAGCTCAGAGTTTCATCAATAAATATCAGGCCCAGCCTTTCCTCCCAGCGCATGTCAGCGGTCAAGGTAATGGCTTTTTATTATGGTGAAGGGCAGCACAGCATGGGGTAGGCTTAAGGTTCGCTCGTCCATCGCTGCACTTCAGACAGGGAGGGAGACGAATGAGTCGAGAAAGTGGGAGAGGGAGAGAGAGAGAAACGCCAGAGAATGCCGCTCCAAGGAAAGGAGAAAAGGCAAAAGTTTAAAAGGAGGAAGCTTCCACTAAGTGAAGTCTGGGGAAATGTGTGTGTGTGTGTGTGTGTGTGTGTGTGTGTGTGTGTGTGTGTGTGTGTGAGAGAGAGAGAGAGAGAGAGAGAGAGATCCTGTACTACTTCCTGCAAAATTCTTAGAATACAGAGTGTAAAGATTTGTGGGTGCAGGCTACCCTAGTGAAAAATAAATATTCTAAAATGTATCTAAAATACAATCATGCTAATTATACTACAAATACATGTACATATTATGTACTTAATAAAAATACCCTGCTGCAATTGTACTTTTAGTATACTAAACTGGTATATTTAAAGTCTGATAAATTGGAACAACCAATTTTGTACTTAATCCACTTTAATTGTGCGGAAGTAGTGCTGAAGTCCAACTAAAGATATACTTGAGTTTATTTGATTGTGCTAAAGTCAAACTTTTTCAAGTATACTTTAGGTACACTTTAAATATCTCAAAGATCATTTAAAGATCATAATCCTCATCAATGGTGACATTAAAACATATTTGAGGATGAATATAAAGAAATGTGCCTTGTGCAAAAGTAGTACTCTAAATAAAGTTTAATTATAATTTTTTTTATATCAGACTTGAGCTATACTTACTATAAAATAAATGCATTTTAAATCTTTACTTTTTTACTAGGGTACTATTGCTTTTCTAATTTTTAAACAAATTTTTAGGAGGCAAAATGCCATAAAAAAGAACTTGACAAATAAACACCAAGCACAATGTTGTTATGTAATTAAAGATTAAATTAATAACATATATGTGCTACTTTATTGAGAATGTTCTATAAATTCCAAAACTTGCAAATAGAATGCAGAATCGTAATTCGAAAATTTGAAAAAATTCAGGGAGCAGCATTAAAATGGAATGATACTGAAAGAAATTCAAATAACTGCTTTAAGTGTAGCTTTTTATAATGCATTATTTTCCAGTATGACTTGAACACATGAACATGTGATCGAATAGCACTTTATATGTATATATATATATATATATATATATATATATTAGATTAAAATGAATAACTAAAATATCTAATACCCCGTTACCCCGTAATTAATATATGATCAAATTAAACACTAAATAATTAAATGATCAATAGTTAATTTTCCAAAAATGTTGTAATTTACCTTTAATTTTGCTTTCAATATTCCACATTTATTAACTGTAAATAAAAAACCAACACTGTGAATAGCATTTTTTTTTTTTTTTTTTGATATTAACGGTTTTAACCTATTTTATTCTTTTATTCTTTATTCTTTATTTTAAATAGGAAAATGCACATTAATTAGCATAAGTAAACAAGTATACTATGTTAATGTGCCAGATTTAGACATGCAGGCGAATTTTCATCTGCAGTCCCTGGCAGGTTGATGGTAAAAAAAAACATCAACCATTAAAAATCCATCACCCATCAAACTTTTAGAAAAAGAATCTGTTCTTCAAATTTCCATTTGTGAACCTTTATTTTTGTTTCTATTTTATTTAAAAAGTGATTTGTTAGTAGTTATGGATTGTTTTAATTATGTTTAATGGATTGTGTTAGTGTTGTGTGTTATCCTGACAGTGTTTTGTGTGTGCTCTGTCTTCACTTCATGGCCACATTTGCTGGAGAGTAAAATATCAATATTAGGTTATCATTTTGTCTTTTATTGTACTACCTGTGTTTACCGCAACTTATTTTAATATCTCAAATATGTTAGTATATTATTCTTTCATTTAATGACATATAAAGTTAGGAAAGGTAAAAAAGTCACCAGAATGCCTCCTGTGATACTTGTAAAATCTTGACTGTGCTTTTTATGGTAAAGGTCTGGCAACCACAGCTGAAAGTTTTTTACCACAACATTTTTACAGCATATTTATTTATTACATCCTGGTGTTATTGTGAATGGTTTGTGTTATTCCAAGAACTAACCAAATAAATTTCTCCACCTCTGAAATAACTCAATGATGTTAATTTTTCACCCCTTTCATATAGAGACCGCTTTTTACGTTTATACAATGAATTTCTGAAGAATAAAATACATCCTGTCTCACATAGTTTTCCTGTGGAATATCCTGTTTCCACTTGGAAGTCCAAGTAAATGCCTGAGGTAAAATGAGTTGTGAATGTGTTTTGTTGTGAATGTGTTTTGCTTGTTTATCTATACTTGTGGGGGCCAAGTGTCCTCATTTATATAATGAAATACCATGACAGCTGAGTAGTGAGGACATTTTACTGGCCCTCACTGGTTAAAAAGTCTTAAAAATCTGATAAATGTCTCTATTTATGTCTAGTTTTTTGCACAGGTTTCTGTGATGGTTATGTTTAGGGGTGTGAGTAAGCTAATAGAAAATATAATTAATCTGTTATAAGAAACAATGTAAGTCTACGAGATGTGCTTACTAAGATGAAACAAAACGTGTGTGTGTGTGTGTGTGTGTGTGCACGTTACCTCAGTGTTTATGTAAACATGCCTGCTTTGGAAAGCCAGATGCAGACGTCTGTAGAATTACAGTTTTTATCTGAAAAGCTCCGGAACAGAACAACATTTTGTGTAAAGTTCATTCATCACGGAGCCGCATATTTTGAAAAGGGTAAAAGCACTATACGGGTCTGTCAGTGTAGCTCAAAGGCTAGCTGCTATAGATTACACCCATCCCCCTGCCACATCTAAAACGGATAATTACATATTTGTGGCGAAGGCTGACTGCTGAAAAAAATCAATACAGCTTTTTTTCCTTCTTCTTTCGGATGACACTTCATTAGGGAAGAGAAATCTGGGGCTGAGAGAAACGTTCTGCAATTAAACGCTCTTCCACTGCAGTCGTATTATCAGACGCTTTATCCAGACACGAGCTGCTGTGCTGGAGCCGTGAACGCCAGCCATTGATTATCTACTTTAATGTGCACACTGTTGCAAATCATTATGGAGAGAAGCAATAGTTAGTTAGCCTTTCTAATGAAGCGCTAATTGCACTAAGTAGGTTAAGATGTTCATCAAACAGCACTGAGCTGAGATCACAGCAAAAATACACTTCAACAAGCTTTATACAAATAGTTCGAAGACACACATGCACTCACACACACAAACACACACACACTATGCTGTTGCTCCTTCAGTTTAATTTGTTTGGTGTCAGAGATAAAATTGTATTCAGTAAAAAAATCCATGACAGAAAAAAAACAGTAATAGAGAAAGAGAAATAGAAGAAAATTATATATCACTGATTTATTGTTCATCTATCTATCTATCTATCTGTCTATCTGTCTATCTATCTATCTATCTATCTATCTATCTATCTATCTATCTATCTATCTATCTATCTATCTGTCTATCTATCTATCTGTTTGTATTTAAAAACATACAAATGTTAAGCCTGCAAGAATTAAAATGTTAGTCATGATTAATTAAAATTTTACAACATTAATGTATATATTTAAGAGAAATGTGTTATTATGTACACAATATTTTTTTATATGTAATGTAAATTATATAAAAAGTATAATACATATACTTGTAAATATTTCTTAAATATATACATGAATGTGTGTTTATTTATATATTCATAATAATCACACACAGTACACACACATATGTTAGGCAAACAAAGTAAGAGTTTGTTTGATTGATTGATTGATTGATTGACTAACTTTTCGAGAGAAATTACATTTTTTATTTAGCAAGGATGCATTGAATTAAAATTGATCTAATTATAAGTTAAAAGTGATCAAAAGTGACTTTTATCTTGTTCTGTTTTTCAAAAATTCTGTTTATTTCAAAAATGCTTGAAAAAATGTACAAAAAAATCAGCATATTAGAATGATTTCTGAAGGATCATGTGGCACTGAAGACTGGAGTAATGATGCTGAAAATTCAGCTTTGCATCACAGCAATACATTTCATTTTAAAATATATTACAATAGAAAACAAATTTTAAATGGAAAAAAATCACAATTTTACTGTTCTAATGTATTTTTTGATTGCATAAATGCAGTGTTGATGAACAAGAGACTTCTTACATAAACATTAAAATATCAGACTAACCGCAAACTTTCAAACTGTAGTTCAAAAAGTCATTGCTATGCAGTTTGCAGGTAAAAAGGTAAAAAGTTTGAGTAATTGTTTTAACATAATAGCACAGCTTTTTTTAGCTGCACAATTATAATGTCCAAAGCACAAATGATGCAGGAGGAAATATATGGCATTATTCACACACCCACGAGCGCAAATCAATCGTTTTAATTGTTTTGTATCGTGAAACGTATTCATGAATTTTCGCGTGACTTTTTACAAAAAACACTTGTGTTATACGGTGCATTACTCAGTTTTGTGTCATGCCTGCTGACACTTAACAGCCCCTTAACTTGTGGTAAAACCACTGCAGTCAGAGCATCCGACGATTGTCTCCTCGACGGCCTTACCTCGCGTGTGACCTCTAGAGTTACGTGACCCAGCGACTAGCAAACATTACGAGCGGTGTCTACATTTATCTGCTCAAGCGTTGTTCCGCACGTGGGCCGGGTTCTCGACGAGCCGCTAACGGTAATAGACTCTCTCCCTCCTTGGCATGTCAGAAAATCTCCTGGCTTTACACAGGCATCAGGGGAGGAAGCCAAGCCCTGTTAGCTGTCATTGTACATAAAAGGATTAATGTCATCTTCTAAGAGCAGGAAGAAGCCGTCTCGCTCTTATTTATTCTGCTCTATTCTCATTCCGCCGGCTCTGTGGAAGGAGGAGACTAATGTCGGGTCTAATTTGTAGCCTTTTAAATTCCTGCCTGAGATTCTTTACATATCTCTGGAGCTCAGAGTTCCTCTTCTTTCCTCTCCGATCCTCTGCTCCTTCTGGGAATCCCTTAAACCCACCAATTTAAGATGTGTAGCAGACTGAAGATTTACATGAGTTTGTACTTGAATGGCTCCAAGAGCAGAGACTGAATTTTTGTCCACTAAACACTCACACTATAATTACCAGCTCCCGATTCGCCGCTAAAACCCGGCCTATCCACTTACCTACAATCAAATCAAAGAGCGAGCGAGGAGGAGAGGAGGAGAGGGAGGAAATACTTATTCCTCGGCGCTGATTTGGAGCCCTCCTCGCGCAGGATGTATAATTGGCCGGGTGTTTTCCGTTGGCTGCTAATAAGGAGCTTACTTTGGTTCCCTCTAGACTTGACCTACCACATTTTTTGTTTTATGAATTTTACAAGGGGATTTTAATAGACGCTTTAGGCTATGCAAAGTGCAGGGTGAGAGCGGGGCATAATGCAGCAGGCAGGACTGAGAGGCTTCTTATCATTGCGGACGGGTCTCGTAACTTTCGTTAAGGACTAGGGTTGGACACGGGTTGAGATGGGAGAGTGGGTTAACCTGTGCTCTCCGACAAACTCTAATTGTTTAGCCATGTGTGGTGTCTGCAGGTTTGGCCCTTTTTTTTTTTGAGCAGGTATATCACAGCACGGATGATATTTGGCCTAATGGGCGTTAATGATACCCGAAGAGGTGCTGGTACAGAACGCAGGGTCGGGACGTTCTGGAATGATCTGCCAGACTGGACCTAAAACATAAATCCCAAGACATGTAAAACTTCCACTGCTCAAACATCACTGCAAGACAGTTAGATTTTTTTCAAAAATGGTTGCTTTCCAAAATCTAGTGAACAACCTTGTTGTCTACTGTCACCATAGTGCACATCCTAAATTAGGAAACACACTGAAAGTTACTCAGAACGTACTAAACATACTAAAACTTCATAAGTGAACATATGCAGCAATACAAAAACCACGTCACACAAAAATACCCCTTGTTTAACTTCACCGTTAATTGCAATAGAGTTTGGTATTAGTGTAAACTGAATATAATGCATTATATATATATATATATATATATATTTTAATTTTACGGTGGCCTTGTTACAGCATAATTATACATGTAAGCACTAAGTAATATTAATTAACTAAATGTACTTACTATATGGTCAGGGTTAGGATGAGGATTGGTTTGGAGTTACATGTAATTATGCATCATTTTTTTGCTATTACTATAGAAAATACATGTAACATGCATAACAAGGACACCATAAAATAAAGTGTTACCATAGATTTTTATACACCTACATGTAATTGCATGTTACTTGCAACTAAACTGAATGAATGCAATTAAATGACAATTTATTACAGTTCAAATTTCTATTAAATGGAATGTAACCACTTTAGGAGGATTTAGGTATGTTCTGTGTATTATGTAAAATACATATCTTTATGTGTATTTTAATAATTACTTCTGAGGCTTTTAAATATGTTAAAGAGTACTACTGAATATACTGGTAAACATTTATGTCATGCATTTAAAAATATTCGCAATTGTTGCAATTGAGTACATTTAAATGTCATAAAATGTAATATTTACTTTAAATGTCATAGCAGCACACAACAGTTATAATTATAATCAAGTACTTACTGTAACATGAATTGGTATGTTAGTAAAAAACTACAAACTTTTGAAATGCACTTTAAGGTAAAACTTGTAATTCAACATTATTGCAAAGTGCACCTTTTAATATGTTGGAGTTGAAAGATGAAATTGGTAATACTTTATTTTAAGGACCAATCCTCACTATTAACTAGTTATTACTAGTTATTAGCATGCATATTACTAGCATATTGGCTGTTTATACTTATTATGACCATATTTTATATCTCTTAATCTGACCCCATACCTAAACTTAACTACCTTACTGACTATTAATAAGCAGCAATTTAGGAGTTTATTGAAGGAAAACTGTTTATAATAAATTTATATAGATAGTATTCAACACTGTATAAAATAATATTTTTAACCAATTAACATTTCTTCTTACTCATTTGCCATCATTGGATTTATATATTTATGTATTTATTCATTCATTTCCCTTTTTTTTACAGAGCTTATGACAATGCATCCTGGGATTGCTTCATCCACAAAGAATACACACCTTGCAAATATTCATTACGTTTTTGGAACAAAGCTATTATCTAATTTTTTTTTTTTTAAGCAAATCTGGTTTCTGATTCGACCAAACAGTAGATATGGATATATATGGAAATATATAGAAGTGAAATAAAATGTATCGTCCTCTACCATATTTGGTAAAGTATATATTACAACCCAAAGACTGATATAGGCAATATGGCTTTATCTAAGAAGCGTTGTCTCTCTGAATCACAACTCTGTCCCTTACCTCCAGTCTCTAATTGGGTGGTTCCACTACACTAGACTATGAGATGTAAATTTCAATGTCCACACGCTCTCTCCTTTTTCCTCTCTCTCTCTTCCTCTCGTCCACCCCAGTGCTCATTTGAGGTGTAGAATGACAGAGTCTCTTATACAGGGTCGCTCGAATGAGACGAATAAAAAATTTAAACACGTCCGCTGACCCGTGTCCGGCCCACTCTGTCTATTCAATCATTAAAATATTTCCAGCTACCACTACTCATTCTGCTCAGCATTATTGGATATCTTCGTCGTGATTTTAGCACTGACACTCTCTTACAGCCCTTTTAGCATCAGACCCATTTTCCCCATAATTTCTTACAAAAGAGGAAGTGGAACTCATTTGCAGTGGGTTTTTCAGTATGCTAAGGAGAGTCACTAGCACAAGGTTGATGCTCAGATACTGTTCTACCTGTGTCGATTACCTAGAGACTGCATTCACACCTCAGTCTGACCGGGGGAAAATTATTAATAATCACAATCACAGCCAGTGTTGGGGAAAGTTACTTTTAAAAGCAATGCATTACAATATTGCGTTGCTAAATAAAATGGTAACTAATTGTGTTACTTAGTTACTTTTTTATGTAAAGTAATGCATTGCATTACTTTTGTGGTGCTTTTTGTAGCCAGAGCTGAGCTTCCTTATTTATTTTTAATAATAAAAAAGTAAAAAATGTATATTTTTGGCAGCTGTACAGGCCTTCATGCCAAAAGTGAATTTAATAAGCCTTAGGCTAAAGAAAGTGCCTCTGTCTCTGCACCTCACATCTTTTTTGTCAGTAAATTAATGCTAAAACAAAGTAACTTGTGTTGCTTATCTGAAAAAGTAACTCCGATATTTTCTTATCAATTGAAAAGTAATTTGATACTTTACTAGTTACTTGAAAAAGTAATCTGATTATGTAAAGTGTGTTACTTGTAATGTGTTACGCCCAACATTGATCACAGCTCCATCAGCCATAAAGAACAACAAACATTATATTTATTATATGAACATTATATCTTCATTATATCAGTTGTTTCTTGTAGACGGCAAGATTACATATGCAAATGGAGACATCTCTTAAAACCTGAGAGGTTTCAGTCTCTCCATTGCAAGTCCAGGTAATCAAACTTTAGAAGATCCAAAAAGGTGGTAAATGCTTCATAAAAGTGCTCCCAGAGTATCTATTACATTACACATTTTAGGTAATATAATCAGATTACTTTTAAATTACTTTTGACCCAACTTGTTTATCACATTGATTTAAACAGGATAATCTTGTACCATAATGATGTAAAAGTGATGAGAAAATGTATTCCTTTTATTGTAATTAACAACATGCCAACACGCCATATAACCATTAACCAATGTCAAAGAACCGTGAACATGCAAATGTGATACTTCTTAGGGTTACCTAAAGGGGTCATTGATTATGATTTCACTTTTTAACCTTAGAGTGCAATGTTGCTGTTTAAGCATAAGCAACATCTGAAAAGTTACGACACTCAAAATTCAATGCAAAGGGAGATATTGTCTTTTACAGAACCGCTGATTGACCACCCTTTTAAATAAATATATTAGGTGAAAGAGGTCCAGATTACAAAAAGTTTGATGAATGTCTGCAAATAATAAATAATGAGAATTTGTGCATTTTAATGGGTTTGAAAGACAAAAGCTTTTCAATAATACATTCACTCTTAAAAATAAAGATGCTTCATGATGCCATAGAAGAACCTTTTTTGTTTAAATGGTTCCATAAAGAACCTTAAACATCTGAAAAACCTTCCTGTTTGACTAAAGGTTCTTTATGGTGAAAGAAGGTTCTTCAGATTATAAAAAGGTAAGAAAGAGATGTTTCTTTAAAGAACCTTTGACTGAATGGTTCTTTGTTGAACCAAAAATGGTTCTTCAATGGCATCACTTGAAGAACCTTTTAAAGCACCTTTATTTTTAAGAGTGTAATAGTACATGGTTAAATACCTACTGAGTCATAATTCAGAAAAAAATGAATGTGTTCATCAGTAGTTGATGCAATGTTGAGACACTTCTTGAACCTGAAATGATTCTTGTAAATCCATTGGTCAAATGCTGTGTCGCCACCTGACTAATGACTGATCTTTCTGAAAATATCCACAAAACTGGACTTTCTGAGTGTATATAAGCGGTAGAGTATTTTAGAAAGGAAAAGATAAAAAAAAGAGGAATTAGAGAGAACCAATAAATTATGAATTCTATTGTGTAAAAAAAATATGTAATCATGTAATCAATAAAAAAATAACTGTAGTCTGTTTTGTAGTATTGTGAAATGTAATTTAGTCTAATTACAAGTTCTTAATTTTTGGAATCTGATTACGTAATCCAATACTAATCAGTTACTACCCAGTTCTGAGTACTCCATATGAGTGGTTTAATATGTCTTGAGAAGAAATACGATCACTTTATATGATGAAAATTTTTAATTTAGGCATTTATTTACATCTAAACAATAATTTATATTGAGCCAGTGTTGGGAAGTAACTTGTTACATGTAACCTAATTACGTAATTTAATTACAAAATAAAATCTGTTACAGTTACTGAGAAAAATGTGTAATTAAATTACAGTTACTTTTGATAATGTTAATGATAACAAAGAGGGGCTACATCTAAATATATATATATATATATATATATCTTTCCCAAACTGCATTGTTCTAAAATATGAAACACCAATATTTCAGGAGTTTAGGACCATCTTAAACCAGCTCATGACCAGCTAAGAACTATCTTAAACCAGCTGATTTTGTGGTGGCTGTGCTTTAAATTGATATAATCTTAATTCAAGTGATGAAGGATTATAATATTCTGAGAGTAATCAAGTATTAGGTCAACCCTGCCTGGTTTAAATGTTTCAAAATGATTGACAGCTAAAAACATCTGTTAGAAATTTAGAAAAGTAATCATAAAGTAATCAAAAGTGATCAGTTGCATTAATTTAATAAAGTAATGGAAATAGTTACACCACTTATTATATTTTAAATATGGTAACTTGTAATCTGTAACATATTACATTTCCAAAGTAACCAACACTGCAGCACATCACATTTTGTAAACATGGAGGTTTGTTCTAGCATGGGATGTATTTAAATGTAAATAAAAGCCTAAATTAAATCTGTTCATCATCTTAAACAATAATATTCGTAAGACTTCATAAGACTCGCTGGATTATGTACTGCACAAAAATAACTTAATTTGTGTTTTGAAGATTAAAAATTAAAGTCTTAAGGGTTTGGAATGACATGACAGTGAGTAAACTATCCCTTCAAATCTTCTCCTTTTTAGATTTTTCTCCTCAGAAAAACACCCTTTCTCTTGAGACATCTTAATAATATCTCAAACTGTGCTCAAACTCCAACGGTTCTTTAATTCTCAAATTAGCCATCATTTGTCTCTTTTGTGTTTGATTTCTAATCGAGGACCTTCTGAGGTGAAATGAGAAAAAAATCAATAAGGTTTACTGAGCATTGAAAGAGCAACCTCTGAGCAATAAAGTGTTCCCCTGAGCTCTCTCGTTTTGCTTCTGCTCTCGTTCCGTCTCTGACTAAACTAAAGCATGAGTTACTTCATCACAAAGCTAACACAGCATGCAACTCTAAAACCTCCACATTTGTTGTCTTTTTTTTCCCTTTTGTATCCGTCCCTCATTCTCCTCTTACTGCTGGGTAATTCTCCTATATCTGCCGAAGGGAAACAAAGCAACACTTAAAGGGGTGCAGTGTGCGGGGGTGTCAGGTTGTCAGTAATCTGACAGCTATGGTAACTACCCTGTAATCCGGCGGCCTCAAGCCCGGCTCTCGTCTTGACACTCAGCCCGATGAGTGACAGCTGAGGGGGCCGCTCAGCCCGCCCGCTGCAGTGACATCCGCTCTATTAAAGCAGACAAGTCCACAGCCCCGAGCCCGTGCCCGAGAGCAGCCTGCCCTGCCCTGCCCGGCCAGCCTTCCTCCTCCTCCTCCTCCTCGCCGCAGCCCGGCTCCGCCAGACAGGGTCAGAACTCTGCCATCATATCATAACCAGATAGTGATGATGCTGCTGGTCTGTGAAGGTCCATGATTGCTCTGCCTGACAGACGGAGAGCGATTACGTCTGAATATTTCACGTTCTCTCTTTCCCTCATCCCTCACTTTATGTCTCTCACGCTCTTCCTCTATTTTTTGCTCTTCTCTTCTTTTCTCTCCATCTGTCTCACTTTCTCTGACTGAAACAGCACAGAAAGTCTCTTGGTCCCAGATGCCAGTCAAACCCGGATCCACAGCACCTGTCCATTTCAACACACACTCGTCCAGAATGGACTGAGCCGTGGCAGAGAGAAAGACAGAGCGCTGTGGGCCAGGAAAGAATGAAAAAGTGGGAGAAAAAAGCAAAAGTTTTCCTTTTACTGTGGTCCTGTGGACTTTGAGAAGTTATAGGCTCTTAAAACACACACTTTGCTTTCATTTCTAACAGTGGAAATACAAGCATCGCATAGAATTTGTGAATTTGAGTCATGTTAAAGATGCCAAATGTCCTGTCAAGGAAATATCATTTTAAACATTTTTAGAATAAACTGTTAAGGCTAAAGAAGTTTATTCAAGTGTGCTATTAGTATACTTTTAAACTAAAAATAGGAAAGTATACTTCACTTTTAAAGCACTTCTCAGAAATGTGCTTTATGTACTTCTCAGAGATATACTTAAAATGACATTGAAGTATACTTGACTTATACTTAGAAAAAGTCTAAATATATCTAAGCTATACTAAACAAAGCTTAGAGAATCCATGTTTTCATTGTTATATGGTAGGGGGCGCTATTACACGTCTTCTGTACCGAATTACCAAAACACAAGCGAAGAAGAAACCGAAACAATAGATGTTTCCACATGTAATCTAACATGATCAACAGACATAAAAAATCATCAAAACTGTGTAATGTTATGGAATAAAATGTCGACCCATGAATAGGTAATGCTGACTGTCAAGCTTTGGGGTGTTGATCGATTCCATCTATGTTTTGATTATCATTCTGAATCTAGTTCAGTCTTTTTTATTTTTATACTGTTCTAAAAGGGTGTTTTTGCAGTGATGCCATATAAGAACCATTTTTGGCTCCCCAAAGAACCTTTCAGTGAACAGTTCCTACAAGAACTATTTTGAAAAACATTTTAAAAATCTAAAGAACCATTTTCGACTATAAAGAACCTGTTCTGCATTTGAAAGGTTCCATGGATGTTCACGACACAATAAAGAACCTTTATTTTCAAGAGTATTAATGACGTCTGTACATACAGTAAAAGACATTTGAAACAGTTTTCATGACAGTTTTAACGTAACGTGTCATAAAAAAGAAATGTGTTTGCTTTTTTTAATCCACTAGGATATTGAAGTTCCATAACGTGAAGAAATATTTGCCACAAATATTTGTAGTGATTCATAAAGACGTTATAGTTTAAAATAGTGCTCATCTGTAATAGACTAATACAAAACCGTGTCATCTGCTTTGTTACATAGTTTAGCCCAGGCAGATATACATGGTTGATTTCAGAGGTCTTTCTGCAGCTATTAGAGAGTCACTTTGTTTTGTTTTGACTTTGGGGTAATAATTTGCCCTGGCAGGCCGTGTTGTTGTTAGGGGCTTCATTAGAATACACATCCAGCATACCGAGCAAATGAGCAGCCGAATTGGTGTTTGTGTAGGGAAAAGCCCCAAAGCCAGCCAAAGGAGTAATGACACTCTCAGCAGCCTACATAATGGAACAAGTTTACATAAATTAGCTTCCAGTGCTGTTACGCTAACAGACAGTGGAGAGGCTACTGGAGTTGTGTGTATGTGCCTAATTAAAAGCACTGGAGACTCTATTATTTGTATAAATCTTCTTTTCTTTCTTCATTTTCGTCTCTCATTTTGCGAGTTTTACCCTCCGGTTATCCGGCGGATCTGACCTGCTACTGGCTGCTTCGCCCAAATTAACACCAGCCAAACTTTTCTCTTAGCAAACTTTGATGCTTTCCGACATCTCTGATTTTCTATGCGTGTGGGAGACTTTTTTATTTATTTCGTGAGGCGATTATAATGGTGCGTAGAGCATGGCGGATGACTGTGAAAAGCTGATTTCCTCTTGAGTGCTTTAAGAACACGGTAAATCCCTTCAGTGAGTTCAGAGCCGCCATCTTATTGCTTGAATGATAAGTCATCTGCTCCTTCTCGTGTCTTCTCGTCTAATTTTTCTCAGCTTGTCTCGTTTTATCTCATCTTGTTTCTTGGCATTTGGTAAAGTATTTTCTCTTCTTGTCTCATCTAGTCTCTTTTAGTCTCCACTCTTCTTACTTTCATATTTTGAAGCATGGCAGCGGGTTTAAGCTGGACCTTAGTTGGTCATGAGATCATTTAAGCTGGTCCTGAGCTGGTTATGAGCTGGAGCTAGTTGTTTAAGACTAACTTAGGTCCATTTTAGAACCAGCACATGACCATCTTAAACCATCTTATAACTAGCTCAGGACCAGCTTAAACCAGCTGCCATGCTTCAAAACACGCCTAACCAGCATATACGGTTTTTGTTGTTTTTGTTTTTGTTTTTTTCCAAGAAAATATAAAGCAATATGAGAGGAGAAAAAAAAAAGAAACTAGATAAGACAAAAATAGGGTATACAGGGTAGTCTATTCTCATCTTTTCTCAATCTTTTCTTGTGTTTTTGGTTTAATTTTCGTTTCATATGATCTAATTTTGTCTCGTCTTATTCACGTGACATATTTTATTTCCTCACCTTGTTTGATCTTTTTTTCATATTTTTCATATTTGTCTCATCTTGTCCCATTAAATCTATAGCTGTAAACTGTCTAGTTTCGCTTATACCTCTCACCTCTTCTCTTTTAAATTTGCTGTTCTTTCTCGTCTCATCTTGTCTTTTCACTTTTTGCATTTTCATGTTTAGTCTCTTTATCTCTTCTCTTCTCATCATGTCTCCTCTCCTTTTAGACTATTCTTTTTGTCCTATTTCTTCTCTTTTCATATTTGCTTAAATTAACTATTACCTAGTTTAGTCTCCTTATCTCATCTTTTACTCATTTGCTCATTTTGTATTTTCTCTTCTCTTCTTGTCTCACCGCTTTTCTCCCCTTTTGTTAAATTGTATTGTCTATTTTTTTAATCTTGTCCCATTATTTCTCATCTGATCATGTTCTTTTGTATTTCCTCTTTTCTTTTATTTGCTGTTGTCTTATTTAATGTTTTTCCCCTGTTAAATGTTCTTGTGTACTTTCTTCTTATTTTCATCTTAAGAAGAATTAATCTTGTCTCCCCTCTATTTGTTTTTTCTATTTTAGTCTCGTCTCATTTAATCTCTTCTCATATTTACTCTTCCTGTCTCATCTTATCATCCTCTCCTGCATTTTTTTTCAGCTAGTTTCTTCATGTCCCATCTTTTCTCATTTTTCCGTCTCCTTTCCTTTTGTATTTTCTCTTCTCGTCTCACCTCTTTTCATATTTGCTCGTCCTTTTTCATCGTTTCTCCCCTTCTGTTAACATTTTGTGTCTAGTTTTTTTGTCTTGTCTCTTTTTTTTATCTCATATTTTGTCTCATATTTTCTCATCTCATCTAATCTTGTCTTTTCTTCTTTTGTGTTTTCTCTTCTCGTATTTGCTTTTGTCTGTCTTATTTTCTTTCCTTTTAAATGTTCTTGTGCAGTTTCTTCTTATTTCATCTCGTCTTTTTTTCATCGTCTCCTCTTGTCTCATCTCATATTTACTCTTCCTGTCTCATCTTATCATCCTCTCCTGCATTTTTTTTCAGCTAGTTTCTTCATGTCCCATCTTTTCTCATTTTTCCGTCTCCTTTCCTTTTGTATTTTCTCTTCTCGTCTCACCTCTTTTCATATTTGCTTGTCCTTTCTCATCGTTTCTCCCCTTCTGTTAACATTTTGTGTCTAGTTTTCTTTTTTTTATCTCATATTTTGTCTCATATTTTCTCATCTCATCTAATCGTGTCTTTTCTTCTTTTGTGTTTTCTCTTCTCGTATTTGCTTTTGTCTGTCTTATTTTCTTTCCTTTTAAATGTTCTTGTGCAGTTTCTTCTTATTTCATCTCGTCTTTTTTTCATCGTCTCCTCTTGTCTCATCTCATATTTGCTCCTCCTGTCTCGTCTTATCATTTTTACTCTCCTGTTGAACTTTTTCATCTACTCTCTTCTAATTTTGTCTTATATTTTCTTATCTCTTCTGTTCTCCTTTCCTTTTGTATTATCTCTTCTTCTCTTGTATCATCTCTTCTCTTCTCGAATGTGCTCTTCCTGTCTCATTTTCTCATCTGCTCTCTTCTCATTCTCGTATCCTCATCTGTTAGTCTCGTCTGGTCTTGCCTAGTCTCTTCTCTCGTGTGTCTGAAGTGTGATTGACAGGGTGTTAAAGGTCTCAGAGTTCACTGTGCTCGCTGGCCTTCATCCACTCAATGTTTTCACTGGTCACTTTAGTCACAGCAGAGATCTGTGAGGACAAGCCCATCACGGTGGATTCACAGACACTGAAACTTCCACTGAGTTTTCCTCTATGACCTTCTGTTATTCTTTAACTGGAAAAAGGTACAATGATCAAGTAGCTCGAGGTTTCTCCCAGCTCCTCTGTTCAGCATTAAAAAGGTTTCTGGTCATTTTAATCAGTTCAGCAGCCGCTGAGAAGCTGGTGAAGGCCGTGAGCTCTGTTCTGTTTCTGCTGCACATTCTCCACACACGCAGGCCGATACAGCCGTAATGAGACTGATAATTAGGGATGTTTTTTATTCAATGGCCAGTTAATTGGTTGCCACCAGTGTCTCAGAAAAGGTTAAACTTAAAGTTGCATGTCACCAATTACAATCTCAGCTGGATCAGTTCATTTGAAAACATCCACAGCAAAAAGTCAATGCTTCTAGGACAAATGACAGCGGCAGACGTGAACGCTTTGCAGATTTATGCGTAATATCCCTCAGTCTCTGTCTCCATTTCCTTTCGTTTGCCTTCCTTGTATTTTTTCCATGCATAATCCTCTCTTTGGAAAAGTGGAATCGATGTGTGCATAATCAAACATATTGACAGCACTCATATTCTCGCTTCAGTGTGGCAGAGAGAAAGAGAAGGAGAGAAAAAATTAGATTGAAAGAGAGAGAGGGAGAGAGGATCAGAGAAGAGACAGTGAAGGGATGAATGCATTACCATGTGCTCAGTCTGTCTGACACATAACAAAGCCTGAAGTGTGTGTGTGTCTGTGTGTGTGTGTTAACAGTGTAGATTAGGTCAACTTTTTACGTCCTCTGAGCTCTCTGCCTGTAAATGACGAGTTTTGATGTGAAACAAGCAACATGTCAGAGGGAGTTGAGGGCTGTAGGCATCCTGCACCTCGTCCGTGTGACAGGGCTGCGAATATCTGGCCCATTAGGGGCTTATTAGCGAGTAAATGGCCAGATGGTTCAGCCATGCGCGAGAGATGGACAGAACTGCCTGCTACTAATCAGCACTGCCCGTACACTCACTGTCAAACCTCAGCACGCTGTAACCCATAGCAACCGAATAAAAGTTAACATTAGCAAGTCAATTTGAGCTGAGGAGGCCGTAAACAGGCATGTGAAAGAGAGACAGAGAGAAAGAGGTGATGAAGAGAGTCATAAAACAAATAGTCCAAATAGTGTTTTTTAAAAAGTTACTGTGACACAAATTCATGAACACTTATGATTCAGCTTCCACTGGTCACAGAATTTTTGATATGTAACATGACTATTTATCTCTGTCTGTCTGTCTGTCTATCTATCTATATGTCTCTTACCATCAGTCCATCATTCCATTCTTCCATCCGTCATCTGTCTATCTATCTGTCCGTCCATCCGTCTGTCTTTCTGTCCATCTGTCCATCTGTCCATCTGTCTATCCGTTCGTCCGTCTGTCTGTCTTTCCATCCGTCTGTCTGTCCATCCATCTGCCTATCCTTCTATTACAATACGTCTATCTATCTATCTATCTATCTATCTATCTATCTATCTATCTATCTGTTTGTCTGTTCATCCGTCTGTCCATCTGTCTATCCGTCAGTTGTCTGTCTGTCTATCTATCTATATGTCTGTCTGTCCGTCCATCTGTCTATCTTTCAATTTGTCCATCTGTACATCATCGCTTGTCTATCTATCCATCTATCTATCTATCTATCTATCTATCTATCTATGTATCTATCTGTCTGTCTGTCTGTCTGTTTGTCCGTCTGTCGGTCCGTCCATTCATCCGTCCATCCATCCGTCTGTCCATTCTGTCCACCTGTCTATCCGTCAGTTGTCTGTCTGTCTATCTATCTATATGTCTGTCTGTCCGTCCATCTGTCTATCTTTCAATTTGTCCATCTGTATATCATCATTTGTCTATCTATCTATCTATCTATCTATCTATCTATCTATCTATCTATCTATCTATCTATCTCTGTCTGTTCGTCCGTCCGTCCGTCTATTCAGCCGTCCATCCATCCGTCCATTCTGTCCATCTGTCTATCTGTCAGTTGTCTATCTATCTATCTATCTATCTATCTATCTATCTATCTATCTATCTATCTATCTATCTATCTCTGTCTGTTCGTCCGTCCGTCCGTCTATTCAGCCGTCCATCCATCCGTCCATTCTGTCCATCTGTCTATCTGTCAGTTGTCTATCTATCTATCTATCTATCTATCTATCTATCTATCTATCTATCTATCTATCTATCTATCTATCTCGTCCGTCCGTCCGTCTATTCAGCCGTCCATCCATCCGTCCATTCTGTCCATCTGTCTATCTATCTATCTATCTATCTATCTATCTATCGTCCATCTGTCTATTTTTATCTAATCTCTCTACAAAAATATCACATCACCAGAAATTCCCAGTAAAAAAAAAAAACACAATGGCTTACGTCTCAGACGTTAATGTTGTGATTAACAATGAACTGGTGATTTTTTGTTTTTATTTTAAATTAATTTTAATTAATTATGATAATCTCACTACTGATTACCTGATAATAAACTATTTCAGTCCTACTTACTGATTAGTTCTTCTAGTTTCTGTACTAGTTAATAGTAGTAGCTGAAGTGTTAATGTCATTTGTCCTGCCTAGCTATCTATTAATGACTGATCGTTATTCTAAAGCCCTTTAAAAAAAAAAAAATAAATAAATAAATAAAAAAAAAAATCTTTAAGAAGTTCTGTAGCATCATCGACTTGTCCATATTTGTGAAGTAATTTTCTTACGTTCGTATTAACAACAAATACTAACCCAAACTTCAGACAAAAGCCATTCAAATCTAATTGGAGAGGAGTTTGTGCAGTTGAATCTGAGTTAGTAGCTGTGTTTTGATGGACAATGAGAGTAAGAAGTTGAGAGCTGTGTCTAACGCAACTGCATATAAATATAAGAAAAACACGCCTGGGTGTCTGTAATTGTGTGTCCTGGCTGTCGGCAGGATTAAAGGTGATTGAATGGAAATGGGCAGCTCACTGTTCGGTAACTGATCATTTGTCTGCTATTTTGATCAAATAAACAGAACACTTTCATTGTCCAGCCAACAGTGTCCGCTTGGGAAGATGCTTTGTGAATACCACTCTATATTTTGATTTACAATTATGAATAATTCAGAACAGAAATGCACAGGACATGCTTAATTAGCACAGCCCGTTTCCATTATTATTATAATCGTGTGATTCATTGATTAGATTAACCCAGCATAAGTTACAATGACTTATGGATGCCATTGTACTGTCTTACAAGTAACAGAACATTTGAATAATTTATGAATGTAGACGGTCTTTAGCTTTTCCCCTCTCTCAGCAGCATATTCACAGGCAGACTTATAGTATCTGGTGTGTGTGAGTGTGTGTTTGTTTGGGGGGATGGCTGGTGGTGGGTAACAGTGGGATACCATGTTATTGCTGCAGCCTCCATTACACCTAATACTGCTCACTCCTATTATTTGTCATCATATGCTAATTATGCATCATTAATGTGAGGCCTTAATGGCCCCAAGAGTGGGTAATAGGCTGAGCATGTGTGCGTGTGTGTGTGCAGAGATGGACTCTGCAGGGAGATGCAGAAACACATGCTAATGAAGCAGAGCTCTTTAATCTTCCAGATTAAAAGCAGAAAAGATCACAACCCGCACGATTCACCCTCTGACATCACTTACTGCACAAACAACACGCTTCTGCGGGCCACTCGCCTGAAACTCTGCAGTGTTTTAAGGAGCCGCCTGATCTGACCCCTAAAAATGACTTTTGCAGGCGTAACCTAATGTAGTCCATTTATTAGATAAATAATGTTTTCTGCTTGAATTAAACCACTTATTTAGATAAAGCAGATTTTTTGGTTTTCCGGCAACGCAATTTTAATGGTGTGCTTTTTATTCATTGAATGAGGAATTAATGGGTGTGTTTGTATATTGTGTGTTTATGCTGTCAGATCTCATGCCCACAAACTGTATGATGCAATTTCACTGGCTGGCTTCAAAGTGTTTAAAAAACATATTTTTAAAAAATATATATGTATGTTAGATAACAGGCCTAATGAAATAAAAGCTCAGTAATTGTACGTAAAGAGACATGTTTCTGAACTCACCTCTTTCTTTTACCTCGAAATATAAGTTTTTAATAATATTCAGCTGGTTAAATAATTTATAAATAACGTCTGTTCTGGGTGTACGTATCTTAGGTTTGGTGAGCAAAAACGAAATTCTGCGGAAAACGTGACTGGTTTACAGGAGCAACAAATACGTGCATGTAACGTTCCACTGTAATTATGACAGTGACATATTTACAATAATAAATTCCACTCACTTTTAGCTCCAAAGTTGAAAAAATACACAACACTACATACAGTTGCTGTAAATACACTTTTTAAACGTGTACTTAAGCTTATGAAAAGTTATTATTTTTGTAGCAAGTACTCTATAAAAGTATGCTTAACTTTACTTTTTCACAAGACAGTGTAAAGGTTTTCATGAAACTAAAAGCATCCGACTGCTTCAATAAACACTTACGTTATATTAATCAGCCATCATTTCTTTATTAGATACACAGTATTGAAAGTATTTCTTGAAACCATTTCTAACAAGTATAGTAAATGATATCAACTAGTTTTGCTTCAGGTCAGATTGAGCCCTCTGAGACACTTGTGTATAATATAGTAAGTACATACATATTCTATTAGTATGTCACAACTGCACATGCATAGTCATTAAATAAATATTAAAGGTGTAGTATGTGTATTTAAATGTGTTGTTGTGTGTTTAAATGTGTTGTTCCTGAGTGGGCAAGTGTTTTCCCTTACTTGTTCGCAGGGGTGGAACCTAAAAGGCCTCTTTATTGAATTCCCATATTGTGATGATGGTCTGTGTTCTGTGGTTTTGGCTGGGAGAGTGAGAGTGTGCATCTGTCCTGTTGAAAGGGTTCTGCTCTCAGTGCCTTGAGGAACAGGAAGTCGCCAGCTGGTCCGGCACACCTCTGTGTTTGACCCGTGGCTGCGTGAGCATGAGTGTGTGTGTGTGTCTCCCAAGTGGTTGAAGGTACAATAGAGCCCGGAAGACACACGATCAACTCACTACACCTGGCAGACCTCACACACACACAGAGAGAACATATGCATTTGCAATCTCTCTCTAACACACACACACTGTGGTACTAGACTGGTCCTATCCACAGGGGAGAGGCACAAGGGGCCAGAGTGGGACGTCTAGGGTCACGTTGGTTTGTGAGTGCCTGAGCGGCCCACCTGGGCAGAGGCTTTACCCCGAGCACACACACACATCTGGAGCCCTGATCTCAAGACCAGACAACACAGGCCATGATCAGACATCTCAGAACAAAACTCCAGCTGCTGGATCATTTTCCTCTCATCACAAACACTGATCTAGATGAAACGATAGACAGTACTTGTCTGATGCAACCTGACACACAGCTGTTTTGTTTTGTTTTCTACTTTTATTTATTTATTTTGTGTGTGTGTTGTTTAGTTTTGTTTGGGTTTTGTATTGGTGTTTTCGTGTGTGTGTGTGTGTGTGTGTGTGTGTGTGTTTAGTATTGGTTTTGTGATTTCTTTTGTATTGGTTTTGCTAAGTGTTTGTTTTGTTTTGGGTTTTGTATTGATCTTTGGGTTTTGTGTATAATATTGTTTTTGTTTAGGTTTTTAGGGGAGGGGGGTTGTATTGATATTTGGGCTTTGTTTCAGGTTTAGTATTGGTTTAGTGTTTTGAGTTTTGTGTTGATATTTGGGCTTTGTTTTGTGTTTTGTATTTTATTTATTTATTTATTTGTTTGTTTATCATTTTGTATTAATTTTGTGTTTTAAATTGGTTTTGTTTACTCTTTTGTTTTGTTTTGTATTGATTTTGTGTTTTATGTTGGTTGTGTTTAGGGGGGGTTGTATTGATAGTTGGGCTTTGTTTTCGGGTTTTGGGTTTTGTTTTGGGTTTGGTATTGGTTAAGTTTAGTTTTTTGTTTGTTTGTTTCGTGTTTTGTATTGATATTTGGGCTTTGTTTTGTGTTTTGTATTGATATTTGGGCTTTGTTTCGTGTTTTGTATTGATATTTGGGCTTTGTTTTGTGTTTTGTATTGATTTTGTGTTTTGTTTTGTGTTTTATATTGGTTTAGTTTAGTTTAGTTTTTTGTATGTATTGATATTTGAGCTTTGTTTTGGGTTTTGTATTTTTTTTTTTTTTTTTTTGTATTGGTTTTGTTTTTTGTTTGTTTTGTGTTTAGTATTGGTTTTGTTTTAATATTTATTTTGTTTTAATATTAATAAAAGTTTTTTTGCTTTAGGTTTTGTATTAATATTTGGGCTTTGTTTTGGGTTTTAAATTGGTCTTGTGTTTTGTATTAGTTTTGTTGTTGTTGTTGTTGTTGTTGTTGTTGTTGTTGCTTGTTTTATTTTTAAAAGTATTTTTTAACCAAATCTCAAATCACCATTCATTTTGTGATGGAAATGACTGTGATGTAAACTACATTTAAAATGACCCTTTTGTCTTTATAAAGCTAATTTTATAGCTAGCAATTTATGTACCTTAAATTGAATAATATGCTGTAAATAAAAAGTATACTAAATAATATAGTTTTATAAATATAAACAATATTGGAAAATTAAATGTTTAATTGTCTTCTTGTTTTCTTCACAAGCTATGTCTCATATTTCATCTTAACACTGAGGCGAAATTGTTTGTTTAAATGATTATTAATGTGTTTTAAGATAATGATTGCAATATTTAGGATCTGGAGTCAAATCTTTACACAAAAGGCAAAAATAATAAAAGGAAAAAGAAAATTGTTAGTTATAATAAACATCAAGCTCTGGACCATAAAATAGCTCAAGTTAAAAGCCTTTATACCTTGTTGGCACCTACACACCTACTTTTTCCGCTCTGTCGTCACAGAGCCGCGTATCATTACACGCTATAACATTAAGGCACGAGCGTTAAAGTGAGAATGACACGGAGCAGATATCCCTCGTCAGTCGGTGTGTTTAATAACAGCCGCTTATCATGTTAGCTCCTCCTCGACTCAAACACGTATGTAATAAGCGCAGCGATACAAGTGGAGAGGGGAAGTGTGAAAGGTCAGCCGTCAGTTTTAATACGAGCCGTGCACTTCTAATGAAATGCTGGTTGCAATATGTGTTGAATATGAATGCATTAATTCCTTAAATGCCTCTCCGATTTGTGTGCCTCTGCCTTTTATAGGAGGGATAATTTGACAGCAACCCCCAGACCAGCTTTGACAGCTCCGAGCAGAGCGGACCAACACCTGCGTCCAGCCAAGCATCACCGCCCCATCCTCCACTTCTCCTTCCCTCCCCTCTCCTCTCGTCCTCCCACACGCTCACAAATGAACTGTCACCTCATTACTGTGCCTGATGCAAAATAATCAGCTTCCAAATTAGCATGGGCCACTCTGCTCTCAGCCTCTCCCTCTCCGCCTCCCTCCGTCTCTCTTCATGCGGCGTGCTCCAGTGAAGGTGCTGTTTGAATATGCATCTCCGAGCATTTCCATGCGGCGCTCCGCAGGGACGGCACGCGGCGGGCGAGCAGCTCGCTGCATTAGCATGGTTGGGAGTGTGGAATGGGGTCCTGGTGGGTTTGGGGTCCCTGTGCAGATGCTCCGGCCCACTTGTTCATTACAACTGCATTTCATCAGCTTGATGATGTCCACATGTCAATTGAGCGAGAGGATTTTACACACAAAAGAGCCTGTGGGAGCAGGACTACAGCAACTAATCAGCTGATTATCATAACTCAGACTCCTACTGAGACAAGGGAGAGAGAGAGAGAGAGGAGATGAGGACAGTCAGATGGATCCCCCCGCCTTCTCATGAGTTAGGCAAAGCATGAGATGAAATTTACAGCACATGTGCGGCAAGACTTGAAAGCGCAGCATTTAAAAGCCCCGTAGATATCGTTAGCATGTAGCAAGTTTTTAGTTATGAGAAAAAGTCACATGCAATTAAAATGTTATGCCAGATGTGCTTTTTTGGTTTTGTTTTGCATTTTCATTTTCATTTTTTAAATAGATTATCTTTGTGACATTGTAAAAGCATTTACTGTCACATTTGATCAATTTTAATGCATCGTTGCTGAATATAAGCTTTACTTTTTTCGGCATTTAATTTACATTTTAGCTGTAAACCACAATTTTCTGCCTGGTTTTGCCCATAGCTCTGGAGGGGTGGACTATCTCATTCTAGAGAGCATTTTAATGGACCAAATGTGTCCAGAGTCAGAGCTAATGGACAGACTAAAAGCAACAATACTGATTTATTGGGTCTTTAAATTTGATCATTTTAAATTGTGACAACACTAAGGTCATGGGTTCAATTCCCAGGGAATCCATGAACTGGTAAAACGTATACCTTGAATGCGATGCACATCGCTTTGGATAAAAGTCTCTGCCAAATGCATATGTAACACCGTCACAGAGCGATATATGCCTCACCCAGAGTGATATGCAAACTCCTGTGTGTGACAAAAGGGTCAAGATGCAAATGTTTGACATTTTATTTTGTCTCAATAGGAGCATATTGTACTACATTATAAAAACAATGTGTTTTCTGGAGTGATTTCTTTGCAGTCTCGGCTCACTTGATGCCCTAGGCAAGGTAATACATGGCCAATAAAAAAAAAAAAAAAAATGTTCTGCGCAGAGTGTAAAACGTAAAGATGTGATATTATAGTGGTAAAGACTTTAGTGATAAAGTTATTCAAAAAAAAAACTTTAAGTTATACATGAAATAAAATCAGAAGAAGGTGTATTATTATTAGCATTAGTATTATTTTTAAATGCTGATAGAATAAGCTAAATTATTTATTTTGGAAGCCTGTTTGTAATATGAATTTGTAATAATATTATATTTATTAGTATGGTGTCTTCTGGCCCTGACCAGAATTTAATCCAGATTCTCTTGCAGTAGAGACACATTTAAAGAGATATTTCCCCTTTAATTAGTATGTCATAAATGTCCAGACGGCCTTTTGGAAAATCAAATGTTTGACCTGGTATTTATATGCATTGTGTGTATATGATTGTTAGTCAATCTGGTATTCCTCGTGGCATAATTCATGTAGAATCACCACATTCCTCTTTCGAGGCATGCAAAGGGCACGTCTGTCTGAACTCTCTTTCTCTCACACACACACACAACCCAGAAATTCCCCTATACATTCAGACGCTCTCACATGCATGCCTACGTGAACATAAGCCGCTGAACTCCCCCACACATGCTACACAACACAAGCCAAGTCATCTGAGAGTCGCAGGCCCAATTATAAAATCTGCAATCTGCATTGTTCCTGGAGCCGCTGGATCAATGCACCGCAGGCATGTGCACATCACCGCTTCTAATGATGCCTTTCTGGGGCACAGACTCACACACTGCATAGTAATCTTCAGCTAATTAACTCTATAATGCTCAAGCAAGCTTTCTCAACTCTGCGGTCCCAGTGAGAGCACACCACTCGTGTTTGTTTGAGTGTGCAGGTCCATTCTTACCACTCACATAATTACACACAGATGATCGGGCCAGGAAGACCATTGCTATATTGGGATTTAAAAACCGAGGTCAATTAATTATTTGATCAGAAACTCACTATTTATTGATTTGTGACTCCAGATTCAAGCTCATTACTTTAGTGTAGAGAAACTTTTTTTTTTTCATTTGGCTACTGAATACTTAAATTCACATGTAAAAATTTAGTTTTGCTTTGTGGAGAAGATTTAGTCTACTCTGGATGCTGAAAGCTTAAATTCACATGAAAAATCTTGTTTTGTTTTGTGGAGAACCTATTTTTCATCTAGCTGCTGAATGTTTAAAATGACACTTTTTTTTTTTTGTTTTGTTTTGTTGAGAAAACTCGCATATAAACTCACATATGCTGAATGCTTAAAATCACATGTAACAATTTTTTTTTTTTTTTTTTTTTTTTTTTTTTTTGGAGAAGCGTTTGTTAAATTTGGCTGCTGAATGCTCAAATTTACATGTAAAAAATGTTTGTTTTGTTTTTTATAATCTGGCTGCTGAAGGCTAAAACTTACATATAAAAATGTTTTTGGTTATGTTTTGTCAATAAACTTTTTTACCTAGCTGCTGAATGCTTAAAATAACAGTTTTTTGTTGTTGTTGTTTTGTTTTGTTTTGTTTTGTTTGTGGAAACACTTTTGTCTAATCAAGCTGCTGAATGCTTAATTCACATGTAAAATGTTTTGTTTTGTTTTGTTTTGTTTTGTTTTATGTGGAGAAATGTTCGTCTAATTTTGCCGCTGAATGCCCAAATTCTCATGTAAAATGTTTTGTTTTGTTTTGCTTTGTTTTTGTGGAAACACTTTTGTCTAATCGGACTGCTGAATGCTTAATTCACATGTAATTTTTATGTAATTATTTATTTATTTATTTATTTATTTTTGTTCTGTTTCATGGAGAAATGTTTGTCTAATTTGGCTGCTGAATGCTTAAATTCTCACATAAAATATTTGTTTTGTTTTGTGGAGCAGCTTTTTATAATCTGGCTGCTGAATGCTAAAACTCACATATAAAAATGTTTTTGGTTTTGTTTTGTCAATAAACTTTTTTTTTTTTTACCTAGCTGCTGAATGCTCAAAATAACAAACAGTTTTTTGTTTTGTTTTGTTTTGTTTTGTTTTGTTTTGTTTTGTTTTGTTTTGTTGTTGAGAAGCTTTTGTTTAACCTGGATGCTAAATTGCTTAGGTTCAAATGTAAAATGTTTTTATTTTATTTTTATTTCATTTTATTATTATTATTATTTATTTGTATTATTATTATTATTATTATTATTATTATCTTCATGGAGATATGTTTGTCTAATCTGGCTGCTCAGTGCTTAAATTCAACTGTAAAATGTTTTGTTTGATTTTCTTTATTTTATTTTTATTTTTTCATGGAGAAATGTTTTTTGTTTTGTTTTGTTTTGTTGAGAAGCTTTAAGTTACTTTGCAAGCACGTCAGTTTATTCTACTAACCATTACAATCTACTAATACTGTACCAATACTCTAGTTAGTTGACATGTTGCTGCAAAGTATCTTATAGTTATTAAAATGTCTAAAGCGGGCTATCAAAATAAAGTGGAACTATTTTTCAACTGGTTTCTGAATGATGCAGCTGATGCCATGATGATGCAGTTGCTGGGGTTTATCTAGAGCAAGGCTGGCCAACTCTGGCCCTTGAGATCTACTTTCCTGCAGAGTTTGGTTTAGCATTGATCAATGCTTATATGTAGATAAAATCCTAAATTAAATCTGTTCATTCCAAAGTGTTGGATTAAACCATGTGATTTACATGGATTATGATGTCTTTATGTTCTTTTTGAAGCTCTGAAGTTTAGACTGGAGACTTTCATTTTTAACAAAAACAATAAGTTATCATTTTTCAAATATCTTTCTTTGTTTTCCGAGGATAAACGAAAGTCTTACAGGTTTGCGTTGACATGTCGGTGAGTAAATGCGTGGTTGAACTATCCATTTAAGGCTCACTATGCCACTACTCTGACACATACAACCAGCCATTTTTCAGCAGTATACAGGTGTTACACAATTCGTGTACGTAACGTCACAACAGTTACAGTCATTGTTTGAGTGTCCTGGCCCAACTGCACTTTTGCTTCCTTTGGATGAATCCATAGGGATTCACACACACACTTCTGCTCACCTGGGAAGTATTAGACCAGCGTGAGCCTCACAGGTGCAGGAATGCTCACCTCTGCAAAGCCTAAATCATTATCTTACCCCCTTAAAGAAAAGGTTGGGGTTTTGAAACCTTTCAAACCCAGTCATAATCAGAGAGATTGGTGCTTTTTTTGGTTGGGTGAAAATCATATGTCTTTTTTACCTTTTCTTTTTGATAATTCTCCTGTTCTGTGTGTTTCTGAAGATCTGCCATTCCTCAGCAGCTGAATTTGGCGAGTGTGCCCTCCCAGCTAACGTCTCTCGTGTTTAACGTGCGTCCGATTGGTCTTTGTCTGGCTTTCGGAGAGGTTAATACCCGTCCGCTACCTGACAGCACATCTACCTGAGGCGAGCTCTCACATACCTGCCTGACAGAATGATGGACTGCCAAACAACACTTTCTCTTCTTCTTCTCTCGTTTCCTCGCTTCTCCCAGGCCATACATTCAGAGGGAGTGAGTGAATGATGTTTATGCCTCTGTCAGTTCTTCTGTCTTTTCCTTCTTCCTTCTTCTCCTAAGTATATCTCCAGCTGGGAGCACTGATAAAGGGTCTTTCAGGAGCCGTGGGCAGGGTACAAATTAAAGTGGGGTTGGGGGTCTGACCCAGCATTTATGTTTGAACTCCAAAGGAAGTCAAAACAAAAGATGAGTGAATGTTTACAGCATGACTATGGTTCCTCTTCTTCTTTTCAACTTTCTGCAATGTGTAGAAGTCTATGAAGTAGCAATGAGTTTCAAGCAATGTTCATGACATCTCATTTTTTGGAAGGTACTGGTAATTGAAAACAAGGTGGCAAAGGTACATTCAGAGACCAAAAGCGTTGCACCAAAGCTCTGTCGTGAGTCCTGTGAAAGGGCTTTTAATGTTTGAGCGATTGTAGGAGATGAAATACTGCATGAAGATCTTTAAACTGTACTTTTATCTCTTCAGTCAGGCTTGAGCTGTGCTTTTGATAGCGGGAGGTTTTGCGAATCCACTTAAGTAGTGCTGAGAGAGTGTAACAGATCAGAGAGACAGATAAACCCCTGACGTCCCGCGACCTGCCACTCACCGTGACCCCTCCGCCTGTGACAGTGATGTCAAAAGAGCCAGACGGCTCGATATCCTCACACACTCCATAATTAGCCATTATAGTGTGTTTGTGCGAGGGACAGGTTCACGAGAGCCTCTCTAAATTGAGGAACCACTGGGATTATGAGAGCGGGAAAACAGCGGGGCACCATCAAAGATGGCTACCCAGGCAATTTAGGATGTGACTTATTTCCCACAAATCCCAGCTCCAGCGAGCTGTGTGCGTGTGTGTGTTTGTGTGTGTGTCCTTTACTCAGAGTGTGATGCAACATTTCCCCTTAATAATATGCAGGGTGAGTGTAATGATTAGGGGATGTTGGGATAATGGGGCGCCCCTCTCTGCTCTAATACTCACTCATGGACAACCACACACACTAAATACACACTTCCTCTCCGTTTGGTTATCACTATTAATAATCTAACACTGAGAGAATAGATTATTGGTTAAAGATATTTCAGCATCGCCTGACTTGAATGTATTACGCATTTTAAAGGAGAATACGGTAACTCTTTATTTTACAGTGTCCATGTTACAGATGTTACACATACCTACTATAGTAATAACAATAAATGATGCATTATTACATGAAACTAACCATAAACCAAGCCATCATCCTAACCATAACCATATAATAAGTACATGAAGTTTTTGTACTGTTACATGTGCTTTTTCCATCAATGTAAAAAAACAAAATCTGTACAATTTACAGTAAAAAGCTGTGGTTGGCAAAATTTTACCATAAAAAATGGTAGCAACATTTTAGGTTTTATGGTTTTAATTTAAATTTACAGTTAAATACTATCTGATATAATGTTAATATACCAACCAATTGAAGTACTGAAATCTGTTTTGTACCTTTGTAATACATTGATAACCACCAAATGGTGGTGATGAGAAAGTGACATGATGAACCAAAGCCCATCACAAGTAGTTTATAAGTAGCTTATAACTCCAGCATATATTTATGAGGTGCACAGTGTCATTCACACAAAACCTAAACACCATCATGGTAATGCACATGAAACTGAAATAATGCAATAAACATAAATTTAACAAAATTAAAAGTAACATACAACCCTAATAAGGAAAAAACTAAGAAAATTTCAACAAAACAAACAAAAAAAACATCAAATTTGAAATGTAATGCATCAAATTCACTGTAAATTATACATTCTTTTTCACTTCCAAAAATGGTATACTACCGTAAAATTACATGTACTGTCCAATAGCTTTGTTTTGGGTAAGCCATTTTCTGCAAGCATGTGAAAAACTAGCATGTCAGATTTTGCTCTTTCTATGATGTGGTAAAGGGATCTTATTATAATATTACTGCCCCTTAATCTGCACATTTCCACTCAGGGCACAGTCATTTTGTTTCGAAAGCAACAACTGTGTACAAGTTCTAACATTATGGCAAATGTTCGAGCATAGCATGCTAACTGTTCTGCCTTTGGCTACACAGACGAGCACAGGACACTATTTAGAGTCCAAGCCTCAGAGGAGACAAGAGGGCTGTGGATTTGTTGATTTATTTACTGTATATTGCGCTGCTGCTACATAGATCTAATATAAACATGTGATTTCTTTCCCAGCTGTTTACCTTCACAGATATAACCGACTGTTTTTGTAACTCCTGTGTGTTTTTTAACATAAACTTGTGTGTATTTGACAGTTTAAGCGCAATAAGACATGAATTAGAGAACTTAGTTTAGTACTCACATGCCGTGTGACAGCCGCTTCTGTGTGTGCTTCAGATGTGTGCACTCAGAAAACCCTATATTAGAATTTAAACTAATATGGTTTAAAACACATGATAGACATGATAATCAAAACCACTTCCAATGTAATTACATTGTACTGGCACAGAAAGTATTAGAAGTCAAATTCCGGTCCCCACAAGGATAGTAAAAGGTAAGTCAAATGGGATAAGTTAAAGTTTGAGTTTACTGTAGGTTTAGTACCTACTGTACAAAAGTAAAAAAATAAAGTGAAATGTGTTGTAGCTGTGGGTACATTTATATATAAAGCATAAAACTTATAATGAGATGTATTATAAGGTGTTGCGTTTATATGCCTAGAAAAATGCTGCTAGTATTTCTTAAAAAATGTTTAGTCAATATACGAAACATAGCTATTGTAAAAAACATGAGGTGTTGATTTCATATAAAATTGTACAGTGTTGTTTGTATGGAAAAATAAAATGTTATAAGTGTATAAATAAAGTTTGTATACCAATTTGAAATGGTTATGACTTGCTATGACAGTGTGTTGGTTTACCAGATTATTATGTTACAGATTACATATGAATAACAAAAACACAGATAAGTCAATAGTACATGATCAATCTATGTTACAAGTTACATACTTATTATAGTATTAACAGTAAACTCTCCATAATTACAAGCAATAGCCCTTAACCAAACCCAAACCCTAACCCTAAAGTATGCATGTTGTTAATTAATATTACTCAGTACTTAAATACAATTACACTGCAAGGACATTGTAAAATAAAGTGTGGAACATATTTTTAGAAGGGAACAAATTGCCAAGTAAGAAATTAAACAAGCATTTAGTTTCTTTACAGTAACTTCACTGTACTGGCTTGTGTTAGATATGCTAGTCATTTTCAGACATCTGTGCTGGCTTTTGGTAAAACATAAATTTGTTTGTATTTGTTTCCCAACTCGTCACATATTGACGCTTGGTCAGGACCCCTTTAGCGTCACTTTTTAACGCTCAGGGTACCCCTTTTGTGTCATTTTTCGACGCATAGGGTCCTCCATTGTTTTCAGTTGTTTGTCTTAATTTAATGATTTGCATGCATTTGTAACAAATCGAAATACTTTTATATAAATGTATACTTTCATTGGAGCACCTAAACCTATCCCTACTCTAAACCTACCCATTTCTAAACAACATAAAATACTTAGCAGGCAAATATATGTACAGTCACAGATATTGCATTCCAAGTCTTCTGACGCCATACACTCTCTTTATGCAAAGGTTTTAATTGCTGAAAATTATCCTGCTCCTTTCATGTGCTAACATCTCAAAAAGATTCTCCCGAACATTAGCGTGACGCATTCTGACACGAGACACACAAGAGCCAATAGCATTTCACAACAAGGCTGTCGAAAGGCTGGCGGCATTTTTTGAATTCGCACACAGACAGACTGCAACAGCACACAGGATGGTGGACGGAGACGGCGATCACGACTATTCTTCTCACAAAAAATCGTTTTGCCTCAGAACACTTAGGAATATTAATACTTTTGAGTAAATTATGAATGTAGTTGTATCTGCCTGTTATATCTTGTGTTTTGTTGACAAATGGTTAGGTTTAGGAGCAGGGGTTGGGTTAAATGTTTAAATAGTGCAATACAATTGGCTATACGCACTGAAAAAAATCACACCCCAACATATATGCAATAATAGCAATATTACGATAAAATTGACGATAAAATTCACAGTGCCTTACGCGTCAGCACATTGACGCCAATGGTTTCTTATTTAAAGCACTGGAGGACCTAGCACGTCGAAAAATTATGCTAAAGGGGTACCCTGTGCGTCAATAAGTGACGCCAAAGGGTCCTGACCAAGCGTCAATATGTGACGAGTTGGGAGTGAGAACGTGTTGGTCTGCACATAAGACACAGAAATGTGAGTGTGGACACTGAGGCACTGAGAAGTGGAACAGCAGCGTTTGGTCGGTTTGAGAGGGTGTGGCAGATCCACAGTCACAGGTCCCAATGTTCCTAAACGCAACTAAATATAAAGATGTGCAACATCTTCTTGAAGGAGAAAGCCAAGATTTTACTGGAAAAGTGCTCACTGACTCTCTCTCTCTCCGTGTCTCTCTTTCTCTCTGTCAGCAGTATTTTCGTGTGGGGAGAGGGGCTGTTCTGCTAGTACTGTCCTGTCCTCTGTAAATAAGGCGTCCTCATTCTGTCGTGAGGAGGAAAAGGAGCGTTTGACTACAATGGGCTATTATTGGCCATCATAGAGATGAGACAGACTCTCAGGGGAGCACAGCGCACTTTTATGAACTGGAAACGTCGGCTGCGTCTCACTCTGTCTCTCTCCCTGCGGCTGCTGTGTTTTTCTTCACAGGGCTGGTGGAGGTACGCTGATGTCTGGAAGCGGGAAGGGTTCGCCCCTCGAAGACAAAGATTTCACACTTCCAGTACTTCCCCCTGTTTCACCATAACAAACTGTGAAAACTTTGGAGACATTTGTAATGGTGTTAGAATAAATCTGTACAAAGAAAAAAAATCAGACAGACATAATAAAATACTTCTTTCTAACATTAAATGTTTATTTATTTATTTTTATGATTGTGTACATTATTTGGGGTAAGTGTTATTAAAATTGTAAAATATTGTTTTACATTACTTTACATTTTATTTGAATAGTTAGAACCTAGTTTTAAAAAATAGGACACCAGAAGGAGAATCTCTTTTTCTTACACACATATTTCTGAAACAATTATATTCTATAAAACATTAGTAAAATTATATTAATGTCTTGAAATTTACTGTATATTAAAGTGACAATATGACAGCAATTACAAACTTATACTTTTTGGATAGCACTTTTCTAATTTTACATTTAAAATATTATTTAAACATCATTTTAATGTTATGGAATCCTACTGATTGCAATATTAGTTGCTATTAAAGTTAGTTGCTATATTTATATATGTATTTATGTTTACCACTACCATTACTCTCTTGGAAACATGAAATTACTTCCTGGTCCAGTTCTTACTGCAAAAATTCTGGGTTCAAAACGAGCTGTGACATGCTGTCGATTACAGAAAATTATATTGACTCCTCGCTTAATTACTACAAACAATCAAGGAAAATGTCTATATCACAATGAGTCAGTCCAGAAAGTTTAAAAGCAGAATTGTAGAGCCTGTAATTTCACTGACGTGCATGTATGACGTTTCTGTATTGCAGACAGAAATGTGTTATTTGATCTGTAACATTAACACATCCTTTCTGTTTTTGATAAATGAACCTTTAGTGATGTGTTACTCACATTATTGTTGCAGGTAAGGATGTGTTATGAAAATATTACCAATATAACCTGTGTTATGGTTGGATAAAGCCTGAAAAGGATCAATCTAGGCACATTTTATTATACATAATGCTGAAGTCTTGTGGCTGTACTTTCAAAACACTGTTTTCCAGTATGATGTCTTTCCCATACAGACTTCCATTGTAATTGCATTACTTTGTACTTATTTATTGTTTGTTCCTCTATAGTGTCAAACCCACAGCTGTCCTATGTTATAGTCTGTCAAGGCCTCCAGTGTGTGTGTTTGTGAATATGTATTTGTGAGTGTGTGTTGTCCTCTAGGTGGTCAGGGCCCCTGATAACTAGTCATGCCTGAAACACAGCAGACTCTGCAACACCATCCGGAATCAGCAATGTGTTCCTTAAAATACACACACACACACTATCTGATCAGTATTGAAAAGACATTTAATAAACACACCCTTACATACACATTATTCTCTTTCATTCTCATTTTTTCCTCATGTATTTACTATATTAAACACCATACACACAATAATCTAACTGGGGACCTTCTATAGACTTCTACTCATTTTATATGCAGCCTTATAAATATTACAACCTAACCCTAACCCTATTAGAACAGCAACTTTCTGCATTTTACAAATAAAATAATAATGATAATAATAATAATAGACTTTATTTACCATAGTTTTATACTTTTTTTTATCAGGTTTAGCTCAGTTCTGGGAACAAATATGTCCCCAAAGTATAGTTAAGCAGGTTCACACACTTGATTCAGCTTCAGATAAGTATTCAGTGAATTTATTTGATTTTCACTCTTATATTATAACTGCTAAAGTATGCAACAGCAGCTCATGTTTTTTTTTTTTCTTTTTTCTTTTTTTTCTTCATAAATAAATAAATAATATCAAATGAAATGAAATGAAATGAAATGCTGAAATATCTCCACTGTTTCTTAGACATCAGTGAGATTACATTGCAAAATATATAAATACAGCAAATACAAGTTTGCAGCTTCTTGGGGTTTTCACATAAGAAAATGAATCTAATAATATCACAGTAACACTTTAACCATTAGTTAATGTTAAATAATGTATTAACTAACATGAACAAACAATGAACAATACATTTATTACAGTATTTATTCATCTCTTAATGTTAGTTAATGGAAATACAGTCGTTCACTGTTAGTTCATGTTAGTTCACATTGCATTAACTAATGTGGTAACACTTTATTTTACAGTTTCTTAACTCCTTGCTTTTTAGCATGCATATTACTAGAATATTAGCCATTAATTAGTATTAATTAAGCACATATTAATGCCTTATTTTACAAGAATAGAATTTGAGGGAAAAGTCATAGTTAATAGTGAATAAGTGTTCCCTATTCTAAAGTGTTACCCCTAATGTTAACAAACACTACTTTGGTTTTAAAAATGCGTTAGTAAATGTTGAAATTAACATAAGATTAGAAGTATTTTTCATTCTTAGTTCACATTAACTAAGGTAGTTAACTAATGAATCTTATTGTAAAGTGATACCAATATCACATTATGTCCTTGTTTCAGAAAAATATCTATATTGTTTTAGTAAGATTTTATTTTAAGGTGTCCTTGATACATGTTACATGTACTTACTATTATAATAACAATAAATTATGCATAATTACAGGCAAGTAACCTTAACTCAAACACTAATCCTAAACCTAACCATAAGTAATATTACTCAGTACTTAAATGTATAGTTACACTGTAACAACGACACCTTAAAATAAAGTGTAACCATTGTTTCAAACTTTTCCAAGATATGAAAGTTCACAAACAAAGGTCAGATTTCCCAAAACAAAACTATCTGAATATGTTTTCATTTGCTAGTATATATCATATATGATTCTTCTTGTATTAAAATTTTAGGGAAACCAAAGTTTTATTTTAACAGTGTTATTGTTACATATATTACATGTTAATTAGCTACTACATTAATAAAAAGCACAAACTAAAATAATAGCAGCTTAAAAAAAATTAATACTACTAATAATAATACACCAAGTAAGTACATGTTGTTAATTAGAATAAGTCTATTATTTATGTAAATACATGACAACATAAATGCATTATTATCTCCGTTCTTTTTACTTTAACTCATAAATCTCCTGAGGGAAGCCTCTGGAAAATAACATTTTCAGACATTTAGACTTAAACTGCTGTAATAAAGTGAAGATATAGGGTTAATTTCTTCATTAATGACCAGAATCAAGCATTCCAGGGAGCTGCGAAATAAGCCGCAATATCCCAGCATAACACGACACGTTAAAGCCTTAACTCTTTTTTATGCTGTGTGTGACTGAACAGCAGTGTTTGGAGTGGGTAATTAGCATAGTATTAGTGGATCAGTGGAAGATAGTCAGAGAAGGAGGGGTAAATCTGTCCATCATGTCCCTCTCTCGCTCTCTCTGTCACTCCTCTGGGGTCTTCCCTCTGTTCTGAATGTTTGAAAGTTTTGCGGTTATTCCCAGGAGCGGAGCTGCTATCAAATCAAAGACTGGCATTGCAGCAGTGACCAGCCAACCTCTCTCTCTCTCTCTCTCTCTCTCTCTCTCTCTTTCTCCAGCCTATGCTTCCATCAGAAGAAAGTCAGTCTCACAGATGCACTGGTTAACAATGCCATCTCGCACACGCACGCACACACACACACACACATCCCGCCCGTCAGAAGCGGGGGGAGGGTTCAGAACGGCGGCCTGACGAATGAGGGGAGCAGGTCCCCTGTGATTGGCGCGCTCTGAACATTGATGCCAGTTTCCATCTGTCATGATAGCCCCAGTGCTGAACCTTCAATCTGTCAGCGACTGCAGCAGCCCAGCGCTCACACTGATCTGGCCTGCTAAACACAGCTGACAACAGGCATTATCACAGCCAGCCAGAGAGAGAGAGAGAGAGAAAGAGAGAAGGGGAGAGAGAGAGATAGAGAGAGGGAGGGAGAGATGTGTTAATTGTGGGCGGAGATGTAAACTGTCACCTCTCATCGGATTGAACAGCGCGTCCTCTGATTTTTTTCGACCTCTCGATGGGTTTCCGAGCGGCTGTTTTGATAAACAGATGGAAATGTTTAGGTTCTTGGCCTTGTTATTTGGGAACAGAGAGCTGCTAATGCTGATAGGTTAGAATGTGTGGCGAAAAAACGATAAACTGAAGACCTCCGTGAACCCAAGACCAACTAATTTAAGACCCATAGAATTTGACCATATTTGGATTAAAAAAAGAAAAGGTCCCACTTTATATTAGGTGGACTTATTTTGTTCATACTGTATTGCAAAACACTTTTGCTGCTATTGAGGTGGAATAAGGGTAAGGTTAGGATGATTTAAGGTGTAAGGAATGGGTCAACAGTGTAACTATAAATGTAACTACAGAAATGAATTACAGATGTAATTACATGCAGGTATTTTTAAAATATAAGTACAATGTAAAAACATGCATGTACACAATAAGTGCATTGTTTCAAATGATTCATTTAAATGTAAGTATATAGTTAAGGCTACCTAATATAAAGTGGGATCAAAGAAAGAAATTAAGTATTGCCATAGAAACGGAATTTGTAAAATGATTACGGTATGATAAATAATAATAATAAAGAATGGAAAAAAATGGCATTACAATGGCAGTCTATTGATTATCACCAGAATAAACTATTGTGTGTGTGGTGTGTATGGTCAAAAAGTATTACTCAAAAAATGAAACGGTAATGTGCGAGGGGGAAAAAAGACTTTAATATACATTACATTTTAAAAGTTCTAAAAATAAAATAATAATAATAATAAATAAATAAATATAAATAAATTAATCCCTTCTATTCATCAAAGAATCTTTTAAAATATATATACTAAATCTATAATGTGAAAAAAAAGAATTTAATATAGACTTTAATAAAAAGAATTTAATAAAATATATTTAATATAGACGTTTTAAAAGTTCTGTAATGTAATGTTTTTTTTTTACTTTTTGAAAATAAACAAACAAATAAAAAAAATCTCTTATGTTTCCTATGGTTGTAATTATTTAGTCAAAAGTACAGTAAATATTGTGAAATATTATTACAATTTAAAACAACTGTTTTCAATATTAATTTATTTTAAAATGTAATTTATTCCTGTGATGCAAAGCTGAATTTTCAGCATCATTACTCCAGTCTTCAGTGTCACATGATCCTTCAGAAATCATTTGAATATGCTAATTTGCATATATTTTTAAATGCATTAATTTTCACAATATTTACTGTGTTTTTGACTAAATAAATGCAATCTTAGGAAACATACGAGATGTTTTTTGTTTGTTGGTTGGTTGTTTTCAAAAGTTACAAAAACATTACATTACAGAACTTTTAAAATGTAGTGTATATTAAATTATTTTTTTCACATTGTAGATTTAGTATATATATTTAAAGATTATTTGATGAATAGAAGGGATTTATTTATTTATTTGTTTGTTTGTTTGTTTGTTTGAAATAGAAATATGTTTAACATTACAAATGTCTTTACTGTCACTTTTAAACAATTTAATTATTTTATTCGCCAGCCTGAAACTTTCAATTTAGTTCCAGTAAAGGTGAGCTGTGTTTGTTTTTTTAAACTGAAGGCCTGAAGTCTAAATTAATTTCTCTGAAAAATGACAGTAATCACAGATGGTGTTGCAAGAGCTTTAGCCCAGAATTTTTCTTTAAAATTAATTATAAGGTTTGCGCAGAATAAATCTTTGTGTTTTACTGAGATAAAAATATTGTCACTTTCTTATTGGCATCTGTGGTTAAAGCTCTAATAATCTATTATTGTGCTTGGGTGTGTGTGTGTGTGTTGGTGCAGGCACAGAAGTGTGTGTTGTGGTCGTCCTTGTCAAAGCTTTCACTGACTCTCAGTAATTAGTGCAATCATGACACATCCGAGGAGCTGTTTCTGTGACAGCACTCAACAGAGACAAGTGTCCCTGCAGACAGAGTTCAGCCCCCAAACACACACACTCATTCTCTCTCTCTCTCTCTTTCTCTTCTAATAAGAATGCATCTTTGGACAGCATGCACATGTACACAATATACAATTCATCAGTGACCACAAACTCCCCCTCACACAAACAAACATGTATGTGAATAAATATTCTTTAAGTAATTTATAATGTCATTTTATTTGCTCTTTTTTTTTCCAGAATTTTACAAATAGTCCCTCAATTGGTACATCAAAGAACAAGTACAGTGTACTTATTGTGTTTGCTGCCATTGAGGTGGGATACAGCTATGGTTAGAAACAGGTTTGGTGATATGAGTAGGTTTAAGAATAGGTCAACAGTGTAATTACACATTAATTACTGCTGTAATAACATGCAGATTTTTTCCAAATATAAATACAAATATAAATACAATGGAAAAACATGTATGTACACAGGAGCATTGTATCAAATTATTAATTTAAATGATTAATTTAAAAGTGCTTAGTCATTAAGGCCACCTAAAATAAAGTGGGACCTTAGAATTTCTAAATGAGTAATATATAATGGTGTAATCTAACTCTTTTTAGGGACTTATTAAGATTTATGAAGTTTCCTCCACATTTAGCTTACATTACTGTTCAAACGTTTGAGATGAGTAACTTAAAGAAATTAATACTTAAAGTGTTGCTGAACTTTCTATTCATCAGAGATTCCTGGAGAAAAAAAAAAGTATCATGGTTTTCACAAAACTATGAAGCAGTACAACAAATCAGCTTTAGAAACAGGAACCAGCAATCAATCTTAGGTGCATTAAATTAACATTCAAATCAAAGAGTTTGACTATACAATATTGGTCTGTTTTAGTGCCTTCAACACAACTTAATACAGTAAAGTGAATTAATTGTAATCGAGACAGTGGAGGAATACATCAAGTCTGCTAATAGCTAACTGTGTGAATTTTTGTCTTATTCCTCACCTAAGGGAAGAGAAGCTCACCCTATAGCTAAAGTTCAGCTTTAGCTTGGTTCTGGTTCTTATGATTGATCTTATGATTGATTGCATCCTTATGGATAAGACATGCAGATAAATGCATAGTTTAAGGATTAGTCAGCCTTCAATGAAATATATCCAATAAATAAATAAATAATCTATATAATCTATATATCCTGAAACTTAAAAATTCAACAAATATGGGATAAATAAATGGTAATAGTTATATCATGAAAATGACAAGGACTGTTATCGACTGCACAGCACATAACTGCTAAAAATGAAAAAAAAAAAAAAAAAAAAAAAAAAAATTGCTTATTTTTTAATAAAAATTACATTTATTTGTAAATTAAATTAGCCTACAGATAAAAAAAATTGCATATACATTTTGCCTTATTTTGTGACGTCACATGGCAGTATATTTTAATCCATACAAGGCTTTGTTGCTATTTTAATAATTTCACATTTAGTCATAAAGCTTTGTAAGGAACTTTTCAAAAAAAAAAAAAAAAAAAAAAAAGAAAAGAAAAGAAAAGAAAAGAAAGAAAGAAAGAAAGAAAAGAAAAGAAAAGAAAAGAAAAGAAAAGAAAAAAAAATAAATAAATAAATAAATAAATAAAATTTCCCAAAAATGTACACACCCTCAGTGGAGAAAGCATTATTATAGATTATGGACACGTATTCTGTTCGGAAGCAATAGTTTGAAGTTTAAATGTCTTAATGATGGATTTGTTTCTTACAAACGCAAATCTTTTCTCTTCACAAGATGGTAATTTGTAGTAGTGTGTAATAATTGTGGATTATTATGATATTTTTACCTGTTTGGACTCTTATTCTGACGGCACCCATTCACTGCAGAGTATCCATTGGCGAGCAAGTGAAGAAATTTATCCAAATCTGTCCTGGTGAATAAACAATCTCATCTACATTTGGATTACATGAAGGTATTGCTGTTTTATATATTGCACTCAGCCATATATAATGCAATATATCTCTTTCTTTCTTTCTATAAGTTTTATTTCAGAAAAATATTTTGTTAAATGGTATTATTCATCACACTGATTTTGACTTAGTTATATAAATTAGTGTGTTTTCTATATTTTCTAGTTGTGTTTAATTTAAATTTATCTTTTCTAGTTTACTGCTCATTAAACCAGATACCATAATTCAAATCCATTCATTCAAAACTTTTTGAGCCAGAAAATACAGCTCTGATTAAAAGAAAAATTGTATCATTGGATAATCTTTAAAAGATAATTGTCCCCTCAATATAGCAAGCTACCTCTTGTTAGTATACTAAATGTAGTGAAGTAGTTTTTAAAAGGGCAGTTTTACTGTAGCCTAACTACTGTAAATTATGAGTAGCTTGAAGGCAAGTCTTATCCCAGCACTGGTGTGTATGTGTGTGTGTGTGTGTGTTAGTAGGGCAGAGGTGGCACCGCGTTTTGTTGTGTCTGTAATTAGTGCTGGAGTGCTGCTAATGGCAGGCCGGGACAGACTGTGGCGAATGGCTGTTCTTTTGTGTGAAAAGGCTGCTCCTTCGCTCTCTGCTTCCTCTTTTTCTCTCTCTCTGCGCTCTGTCCATCCTCTCGGGATCTCATCATCTTCCCTAACAGTCAGAGTGGGATTTAGTACCCTCTATTCCCTCACCTTCTTCCTCTCCCTCTTCCCCTCTCTCTGTGTGTCTCTTTCTGATGATCTGGAGCCGCTTTACTTTTTAAGTTGTGTCTTTTTCTGACACTCATCTGTCCTGTGCTTTTGAGAGGAGCTCTGTATGAGCTGTAGAGGAAGTTGATTTATTGATTTTTTTTTTTTTTTAATATATATATATATATATATTTTTTTTTTGGTTTTATTACTGAATATTTTAGAGTGGTCAGGAGTCAGCGTAAGCACCTTGTAGCTGAGCTAAAACAATATTTTTTTATGTGTTTAACTTTTTTTGTAGATCTGCAGGTTAGTACACTCTTAAAAGGTGCTTCACGATGCCATAGAAGAACCTTTTTTGTCTAAATGGTTCCATAAAGAACTTTTACCATCTGAAGAACCTTTCTGTTTCACAAAAGGTTCTTTGTGGTGAAGGAAGGTTCTTCAGATTTTAAAAAGGTAATAAAGAGATGGTCCTTTAAAGAACCTTTGACTGAATGGTTCTTTGTAGAACCAAAAATGGTTCTTCTATGGCATCGCTGTGAAGAACCTTTTAAAGCACCTTTATTTTTAAGAGTGTAGGTCACTATCTTGCAGACGTAGACACTTTCTAAAACACTGTTGCTCTTTATTTCATGACATTTAAGGATTATTGAATCTAAAATTGATGTTAGCAGTAACAGACTGATGTGCAGTGAAGTGGTCACTTTTTCAAATAATGCCACCACAGTTATTATTATTTCTAAGAAATAATAATAATATTCTGTCCTAAACTACTGAAGGGTTGCTTTAAAAAATAATAATTTGATTAATTGCATTTTTAATGTATATTTGAATAAATAAATGTAAAACAAATGGCAGCAGCAATGTAGCCGACCAACAGACAAAGGTAAGTATTCCAAAATATATGCATAAATATATAGTCAAATAAAGTAAATATTAAAAATTATTATTCTTTCTAATGACTAAATACTGCTTATTTCATAGACTCTAAATTGCTCAGTGTAGACTATTGGCATTAAGGTATTATAAACATTATTAATTTCTGCCTAGCTGCTTTAAAACAATAACTGTGAAATGTGCTATACGAATAAAATGATAAAATTTGGCATTACCCTGCAAACAAAGATGAATATACATAGTGTGCTCAAGGATATCTCTTCTTCTTATTACTAGGTCTAAAATGCCATCCTCAGTCCTTACCGTCCTTCACTGTGTCCACACTTTGGTGGTGTAATGTCACATAGATTGTCAGGTAATAGTCATCTGTAAAGTCCACATCAGTGCAGGATGAGCAAAACAGTGCACAGCGGCCACAAAGCCTGCAAATGAATGTCAAGTCCATCATTTGGGACAGAGCCTAAGTGCCTCAGACCCTTGAATATCTTTCAAAAATTGAATGCCACAAACCTTGCGAACCTCAGTGAAAATCTATGATTTGTTATTCCTCTAATGCACACGAATGTCCAGTACCTAAAGTTCACCCAAAAATTACAGTTTTCATCATTTACTCATGTCATGTACTTTCATGTCGTTCCAAAACGTTTTGACTTGATTTCATCCGTAGAACACAAAGAAAGATATTTTGAAAAATGTTGGTGACCAAACTGACTTCCATTGTACGGAGACAAAAAATACTATGGAAGCCGACTGACCCTTTGAAAACACCCACACATCATGTTCTCACGCAGTGAAAAATACATTGTGGATCAAATAGAAAACTGACAATGTGCCGACAAATAAGACCGATTACTTAGGTATGAAACAAAGTCCCAGCTTTAAAATGTTTTAATTTTTTTAAATAAATTCAAACAATAAATACCATTTTGTGGCTCTTTAATGTGTCCTGACAGATTGCTGTATTGCCTTATTGGATCAATCGACATGTGAACTGACCGTCTTTTCTTATTTACTTAAAGGAGAAGTCCACTTCCAGATCAACAATTTGCAAATAATTTACTCACCCCTTGTCATCCAAGATGTTCATATCTTTCTGTCTTCAGTCGTAAAGAAATTATGTTTTTTGAGGAAAACATTTCAGCATTTTTCTAATAATGGACTTGATTGGTGCCCTGATTTTGAACTTCCAAAATGCAGTTTAAATGCAACTTAAATGCAGTTTAAATGATCCCAGCCGAGGAAGAAGGGTCTTATCTAGCAAAACGATCAGTCATTTTTTTTCGAAAAATAAAAATTTGTATACTTTTTAAGCACAAAAGCTCATGTAGCACAGGCTCTGGGATGCGCGTTCGTGAATGATTCATTCATTTTGAATGAATCTTTAATGTGACTTGGGAAGAACGAGTCGTCTTGGGGAGTGATTCATTCCGTCGTGCATGTGCAACATCCTATTAGCTTCTGTACTGAAATTAGTTCACCTGTTTCGAGTCTTTGGGTTTTTCGAGAACAACTCGAACCCAAAGACTCGAGAGATGAACTAATCAATTCTTTTTCCGGCTCACACTGCATTGGTTGAGCTTATGGGGCTGTCACGTGATGAACGAACGACTCAAACCCGAAAACTTATGAGATAAGAGGTGAGGTGAGCTAATCATAGACTAAAGACCCAGGTAAACAATCGTTTTTGTTTCTTATAGCATTATAGTTTTGTCTTGTTTGTAGTGTGATCAACGTTTGTCTAAGCAGTAGATGTGTTAGGGAAGCAACATAATATTTTAATTATATTTTGCTAAAATGAACGAAATGACACGAAAAAATTTTGCTGAGCAAGACTCAAAGGCATGGTGTAAAACTCCATCTTATTTTCTCCTACAACTTCAGAATCGTCCAACATCGTTGTACCTTTTTGTTTGTAAACAGCGTTTGACTTACTTGCACTTTCTTAGTCTTTGCGCGTTCGCTTTGTAAACACTGGATCTGTAGTTCTGCCTACGTTTGGTGTGACCTTACGTGAACGCGCATCCCAGAGCCTGTGCTACACAAGCTTTTGTGCTTAAAAAGTATACCAATCTTTATTTTCCGAAAAAAAAAAAGACTGATCGTTTCGCTAGATAAGACCCTTCTTCCTCGGCTGGGATCGTTTAGAGCCCTTTGAAGCTGCATTTAAACTACATTTTGGAAGTTCAAAATCGGGGCACCAATGAAGTCCATTATATGCAGAAAAATCCTGAAATGTTTTCATCAAAAACAATTATTTCTTTACGACTGAAGACAGAAAGACATGAACATCTTGGATGACAAGGGGGTGAGTACATTATTTGTAAATTGTTGTTCTGGAAGTGGAGTTCTCCTTTAAAGCATGAAATAAACGCAAACGAACATCAGAACGTATTTTATACTATTTTATACTATGCTATTTTTCTGTGCAAAATACATCAGACGGTCAATGAAGAGATCATTTAAATATCACAGCACAATACATAATATCATATTGAATACTGTCTGTTTTCCTTTTCTTTTTTTCTAACATTTAAGATTTATTTTCTGACTGAGAAACTCTCTCACTCTGTTTCGGTTGCAGAGTCTGGGCTTTGAAAGTACCCAAAGCATCCTGGGTAATTAGCCATTACGTCGCTGTCACAGAGGGTTGTGCAGTCAATACAGAGATAATTTGGGCAATGGTGAATGACAGCGCTGTCCGGGCTACAGGGCTGATCAAGGACAGAGCCAGCTGCACCCGGCATCTGTCAGGCCCATGAATCACACACACACACACACTCACGGCCTGCCGCTTACAGGGGGACGGAAGCTGGCTGAGCCACAGAAAATGCAAATCTACATGCTCAGTTTTCTTTTGTGCTTTCGGGCCTCTCCTCATTTCAGCTTCTCGATCATCTCCCTTCCTCCTCGCGCTTTCTTCTTCTCAATCTCTCCTCCCTTCACGAGAGGAAATGGCTGCTTACGGTCTGTCTCTAAACTGTTAGAGGCTTGTTACTGCTGGTGGCAAATGAATGACATTGGGATAGAGGCCTCTCAGGCCCAAGGAGAGCCCTTAAGTAATGGCAACAGAAGCAGGGAGCAGGAGAGAGGGAGAGATCACAGCATAATGAAAAAGCTATTTATTTCAGTAATAAAGACAAATGTGCCACATTGATTTCAGTTTGGCTAATATGAAATAGGGATGTCGGAGCTCGTTTATTGTGTTTGTGTGCTTGGTAAGAAAGTGTCGGGTAAGCAAAGGTTATTTTACTGTCCTGACATCAGTCACAAACACCATACCTTGTGTTTTTAGATTTTAGTTGGTGGATTGGGCCTTTAATTTTGCTCTTGTTTATAATGTTAAACAAAACAATGATTTCTTTTGCACCAATGGATATAAAATATAATATAATATAATACAACCATTTGAATCTGAGGCTGGAAAAAAAAAATCAAAATATTGAGAAAATCGCCTTTAAAGTTGTCCAAATGAAGTTCTTAGCAATGCATATTACTAATCACAAATTACATTTTGATATATTTATGGTAGGAAATTTACAAAATATCTTCATGGAACATGATCTTTATTTAACATCCTAATAATTTTATATCTTAATAATATACATTGTTTGACCAACATTTCAACATTGTATTGTAATATAATTTCACTTTTATGTTTTTTTTTCTCTTGACAATAGATGGCATAAACTTTAATCTCAACACATTTGATGCATGGCTATGTTCTGCTTAATTTTGTAATTTTATCTGAATATCAACATTTGTGAGTCAGTCGTAACAGTTTTGAGGATAACTGATCTCTCTTTGTGTCTTTTCAAAAGTAGTAGTGACATTATATTGTCAAATATCAAAGGTTTTTGTATTTGTTTGTTAAAGAGGGATCTGTGGACACAGTTTCTTTCTTTTTTTTTTTTTTTAGATGTGTGAAGTTAAAAATATTGTTTTCATTGTTGAAGGATCCGAATAACATATTTTGATAGTGTCTTTATTTCATATTTAATGTTTCATATTTGAAGTAAATAATAGGGTTATTATTAAATAATTCCAACATGCTCCAAGAAATTATCCATGAATCATTAATTCGTTAAAAAAATGCAAACACTAAATATGTATATATTTATATGACTGTTTATATAAGTTATAATTTTACGTTTCAGATGTATTTCCTTTACTAGTTATCTGATTGTTGAATTATTCAACTAAATTGTCAATATGACATAATTTAACATTTTCTTAACACAATAGCAAAATATTTAAAATGTCATTAACAGATTTTGTAAAAGTTAGCCTATCCCAGTAGTATGAATAAATATTACAATAAATAATAATAATAAATAATAAGCAAAAATAATAATTATAATTTTACATTTTGTACGTATGATACGTTCACATGATACATAAATTAGCAATGTGTCTTTGTATTTGCTATAATAACAAACTGGCTGATGCATCTTTTTTTTGGACATGCTAAATTTATATATTAATATGTTACAATTTTATGATCTTCTTACGATCTTCCCCTATCTTACCTTAGATGTGACCCTGGACCACAAAATCAGCCATAAGGATCATTTTTTTTGACATTGAGATTTATACAAAGCTGAATAAATATGATTTCCATTGATGTATGGTTTGTTAGAATCAAACAATATTTGGCAGAGATAAAACTATTTGAAAATATATATTATATATATCATTTATATTATATATAATACATCTATTTGAAAATCTGGAATCTGAGGGTGCAAAAAAATCTAAATATTGAGAAAGTCGCCTTTAAATTTGCCCAAATGAAGTTCTTAGCAATGCACATTACTAATCTAATATTATCTTTTGATATATTTACGGTAGGAAATTTACAAAATATCATCATGGAACATGATCTTTACTTAATATCCTAATGATTTTTGGCATAAAAGAAAAATCAATAATTTTGACCCATACAATGTATTGTTGGCTATCGCTACAAATATACTGTGGTACTTATGACTAGTTTTGTGCAAGGGTCACATACTGCTCTACATTATTTCAAAATAGCATGCAATTGTTTGTTTTTGGTCTCACTCAACTTTTGCATTTCAAATACATTGTGATAATATTGTAATTACATCGAACTTACTATCTGTGTGTTAGCACATTGCGATGGATTGATCTACGGCCCGAGACGCTTATCCTGTGCAGGATCCCTAATGATGAATGGACAATTTTGGGTTGGATCATTGTTGCATTGCACTAAGATTAGGGTGTGTTTGATCCTTTGAGTTAAATTATTCTGCTTATAATGTTACATACTTAATGTACATTCAATCGCAATCCTTCCCAATGCAAGCACACAGCCTCAGTACTCAAGGGGGATATGGTTACCTTCAGATTTCTGTGCTGTTATGATATGGACGTGTTATTATAGGACCTGTCAATATTACATATCAATTAGAAAATCTGGGGTAAACCAATAAATCATTAGAATATGTTTCAGGTCTATAATCACACGTGTAACACGTCTACTTTCCAGTGTGACTGACCTACAGAAGACCTGATTCATCAGTGCTTAATCACTCCCATTGAGTCTATAGCAACATAAACCTGCTTATGAGCACAAAAAGTCAAAAAGAAATGTAGGACAACGTTTTCTCCTTGGGATTACGCCGTGCCATCAGTAATAATCAAGTAACAAGCATAACACGCTGATTGTTTTTCTTTCCTTCCCTCCATTGTCCCAAACATCATGAACTCTGTAATATTTAGGTGGCGTTAACCATGAACCTGACAAGCATGTCCTCCCACTGCATTAGGAAATCCTCTGGGATTCATTCCCACACGTCCCTGTAGACGGAGAGAGAGGGATCTGCTCCAAACAGCATTTAAATGATAAGTGTCTCTCCATTACTGCTCTGGGATAAACATTTAAATGGCCTTTAATTAGCGTGTCCTTCCCGCTTGTCGATAGGCTTGTGCTAACCGCTCAGCACCTTAACGAGCCATAATTAAATTGGTTCAAGTCAGAGCTGGCAGGAAAGAGCCTGTCATTTGCAAACAGATAAACAGGGATAGATTTTGAGTTTGACCTCGGTAAAATGATTGTTGGTTCAATATTGGGTATTAGCTGAAACAATGTAATGATTCAGAGTCTTAAAGCCATAATAGGCAACAGGACAATGATTTAACTGACCAGAATAACTCTTCCTCGTCATTGGAGCCGGTTGACTCTCTGTTTCAGAGACCTTGATGGTGCTTAACGGTGTCATTTTATTCAGAATATGAACTATTACAAACTTCAATGTAATACACACCACATAAACTGTTACCAAAAAAAATAGTTCAACCAGAAAAAAGATTCTGTCAATAATGAATAATAATCCAATACTTCACAGCTTACTTTCTTCTGCAGGATCACAAAAATAGAAATTCTGAACATACAAAGACATTTAGTGATTATATTTTCAGGCTCAAATAATACTTTTTTTTTTTTTTTTTTTTTTTTTTTTTAATGCAATAAGCAGAATTGTTCCGGATTGAAAACCTGTGTACAATACTGAGTAAAATTTAGGTTGACAATAGTAAATGCTGTCAATGACATCAATTGCCTTTTAATTTAACTGTTTTGAACCAGAATACACAGAGTTCAGGCAAAGCAAGACAAGATGAACGTTTGAGGTTAAAAAGTATTTAAATTGTATTTTTTTTCAATGAAAATAACCATTCATTTCACTAAATAAGACCCTTCTTTCTCAACTTGGATTGTTTACAACCGCATTTGGGATCGTTTGAAGCTGCATTTAAACTGCATTTTGGAAGTATAAACTCAGGGGCACCATATCAGTCCATTATATGGAGAAAAATCCTGAAATGTTTTTCTCAACAAACATAATTTCTTTACGACTAAAGAAAGAAAGACATATCTTGGATGACAAGGGGGTGAGAACAGTATCTGTAATTTTTGGTTCTGGAAGTGAACTTCTCCTTTAACACAAGTGGTGTTTTTAAATTCATATATTTTTTTTTTTAAGAGAGCTTTGTGTGATAATCATATGAATATGAAATGTATAAATGCATTCTGTAAATATATATAAATAAATTATAAATATATGTTGTGTCAAGTGGGAGACAAATACAGTACATACCTTTCCTCCATAATTGCCAAAAATTGTTCAGTTACTCTATAATAATGCATTATTGGAGTAGTGTGGCATAATGGTTAAAACTTGTATTTGAAAGGTTGCTGGTTCAACTCTGTAAATGAATATCATTTAGCAATTCCAGCTTTAGTAGGAGATACTATTATACTTTTATTATAGATTTTGTATTCATTTTTGTTTTTATATTTTCTTTTTGAAATCATTTTAATTGTAATAATTTTAATTTCAGTTGCAATTTTGTATTTTTGTTGTGTGTTTTTATCATATTATTTCTTTTTTTAAATATGTCTGTGTAGTTTTTATTCATTTTATTTAATGTTTTATTTACTTCTTTAGTTTTAGTTGTTTTAGTACATCAGGTTAAATTAAATGAAAATGTTGCCTATATATTATTATTTTAAGATATTTATATGCTATATTTTTGGTATTTTAATATTTTATTTCAGTTAAAGTGCATTTGATTTGGAAGTAACAAAATAACCCTAATGCCAACACGATCACTTGGCCATTTGTAACTATTTGTAAACCTGGACCACAAAACCAGTCATAAGTAGCACGGGTATATGTGTAACAATAGCCAAAAATACTTTGTATGGGTCAACATTATTGATTTTTTTTTTTTTTTTCCAAAAAATCTAAGGATATTAAGCAAAGATCATGTTCCATGAAGATATTTTGTAAATTTCCTACCATAAATATATCAAAACTTATTTTTAATTAGTAATATGCATTGCTCAGAACTTCATTCAGACAACTTTAATAATGATTTTCTCAATATTTAGATTTTTTTCACCCTCAGATTCCAGATTCAATATATTATATATTCAAATAGTTGTATCTCAGTCAAATATTGTCCCATCTTAACAAACCATGCATCAGTGGAAAGCTTATTTATTCAGACAATTTCAAATAAAATGGACCCTTATGACTGGTTTTGTGGTCCAGGGTCACATGTTATATTTTGGTGAATTGGTGGCAAATTCGTATGAATCTCATTTGTATGTTTCACATGATCTACTTACTAACCGAAGGTGGACCTTCGTTCTTTTTGTTTGTTTGTTTCTAAAAATTGTTAAAGGAGAAGTCCACTTCCAGAACAACAATTCACAAACAATTTAACCTTGTCATTCAAGATGTTCATGTCTTTCTGTCTTCAATCGTGAAGAAATTATGGTTTTTGAGGAAACATTTCAGGATTTTTCTCCATATAATGGACTTCATTGGTGCCCCAAATTTGAACTTCCAAAATGTAGTTTAAATGCAGCTTCAAAGGGTTTTAAACGATCCCAGCCGAAGAAGAAGGGTCTTATCTAGTGAATCGATTGTTCATTTTTTTCTTTTGGAAAATAAAAATTTGTATACTTTTTAACCATAAAAGCTTGTGTAGCACAGGCTCTGGGATGCGCATTCCTACGCTACGTACTATTGAATCACGTAACAGACCCAGTGTTTACAAAGCGAATGCACAAAGTAGTGATGGGAAGTTAAGATAATTTTACCGACTCTGACCTTTGATTCTCGTTCAGCAAAATGAACGATTCTTTTTTTTTGAGTTATTTTGTTCATTTTAGCAAAATATAATTAAAATGTTACTTCTCTAACACATCTACTGCTTACACAAACGCTGATCACACTACAAACAAGACAAAACTGTAATGCTATAAGAAACAGAAAAGATTAATTCATTGTTTACCTGGGTCTTTAGTTTACGATTAGCTCACCTCACCTCTTATCTGACAAGTTTTCGGGTTTGAGTCGTTCGTTCATCGCGTGACAGCCCCGAACGACTCCAAAAACCCGAAGACTCAAAACAGGTGAACTAATTCCAGTACAGAACCTAATAGGATGTTGCGCATGCGCGACTGAACGAATCACTTCCTGAGACGACTCGTTCTTCCCGAGTCACATTAAAGATTCGTTCAAAATGAAAGAGTCTTTCAAGAACGACCCATCACTAATTTGTAGCATCGTGGACATGCATTCCCAGAGCCTGTGCTACATGAGCTTTTGTGCTTAAAAAGTATACAAATTTTTATTTTTCGAAAAAAATGACCGATCGTTTCACTAGATAAGACACTTCTTCCTCGCCTGGGATCGTTTAGAGCCCTTTGAAGCCGCATTTAAACTACATTTTGGAGCTTCAAAATCGGGGCACCAATGAAGTCCATTATATATTGAGAAAAATCCTGAAATGTTTTCCTCAAAAAACATAATTTATTTATGACTGAAGACAGAAAGACATGAACATCTTGGATGACAAGGGGGTGAGTAAATTATTTGTAAATTGTTGTTCTGGAAGTGGACTTCTCCTTTAATGAATCTGTTTTTAGGGGGGGGAGGTGGTGTTGGGTTGGGTTGGCAATGCACTTTAACTATTCCAGGGCAACTGTCCACGTAATAAGTGGACTGTATGGCACTTTAGTTACAAGTGTCTGTTAAACAACCACCTATTTTCATATTTTAGGAGAGTATCGCTATGAATTAGTGCTAGTGACCTTTCACGTGTTGGAATAATACTGTTTTCTAAAGTGCCCTGAGAAAAGGACACACTCATAATGATAACTAATTTAAATAATACTCCATATTAGAATACAACATAGCATTGTATATGGGGTTTATTCTGACTCATTGTGACATTTACGCAGCGCCAGAAGGCCAGAGTTTCATGTGCAGTTAAAGCAAGGTGTCAAGAGCTTAAATGTAAGCACTGTTTAAAAAGACCAAGAGCAATTAGGGGAAAAAAACTTTACAATGGAACTTAATGTCCTTGTTCCTTTGATCTGTGTCGCTAACTGCAGTGAAACTTTCTGTCCTAATTATCCATTTCTGCCAGTCAGTGTCTCTCTGTGTCCCTGTCTCACTCTCTCTCTCTTTCTCTTTCTCTCTCTCTCATTATAGCCTCTCTTCTTCCATTTCTACATTAGCACAGCAGTCTGATATGCACTTAACAGTGTAGACATAGAGAAAAGGGATGAAACAAGAAGAGAACAAAGTGAGGGACGAAGCAACAGACAAAAAGAGCAGGAGAGGTGAGGGACGGAGACGGAGGAAGAGAGATGAATGAAGAAAGTAGTTCATGGAACAGAGGCTAATAACATGGGGAAAAGGTTCTCAGCCCTGAAGGACTTCACTCCTGCCCTGATCTGTTCATCACATTGACTATTTGTCTCTGCTCTCACCTAAAAAAGCCTGTCACAAAGTTGAGGTGTAATTGCCATAGATCTGCCTGTTACATATTTCTGCAAAACTCCTAGTTAGCATCATAGCTTCAAAACAGTTATTGCTTAAATTCCCTTGTGAAAAGAAGTAATTGTACTGAATGTGCACTTGCAGTTTACTTCAAATCTTTAAAGTATATTTTAAAAAGGCTGTGTCACAAATAATATTAAATGAAATAAAAGCCCGCTTAAAGGGGTGAAAAATGAAAATTAGCCAATGAGTTACTCACCCTCAAGCCAACCTAGGTGCATATGACTTGCTTCTTTCAGATGGATACAATCAGAGTTATATTAGAAAATGTCCTGGCTCTTCCAAGCTTTATAATGGCAGTGAATTATTTTAATTTAAATTATTTATAAACCATAATCATGTAAACTGTTGTATGTGCGTTCACGACAGAGTGGCGTTTTGGAAAAGTAAACATGGATATTTATCCCTTTAAATATAATCTAGTGAATACTCTTTCTTAACACACTTAAATGCACTTAAAAATGCACTTTGTAATGATGTAAAATTAGACATTTTACTTTAAGGTACATTTTAAATAAGTGTTTAATAATCTTTTGTCATGCTTTAAAGAAGTACACTTATTTTAATGTGTTGACTAACATAAACATGTAAAGTACATGATTATAAAATTGAATTACGTTTGAATTGCATTAAGCTTCCTTTTTATCATTACAAATGTGTAATTATAAATGTATTTAATTGCATGACAAATTAATAGAAATTACATTAAAGTATATTTTAGTTTTCCATAAATGCTTTTCAGTGCATTCAGCAGTACTCTTACCATTTTTCAAATACAATAGAAGTAAATTTGAAATTGCATATGAAAATATAGTAATATAGTAGAAAATAAAGTCCAATAATAAAACACTTAAATGCTCAGAACTGCATTTAATTTGAATTAAAATTATAATAAATTTTCATTTAACTGCAACAAATATGTAATTAAGTGTCCGAAACATTACATTCAGATTGCACTATTCTGTTAAAGTATATTATTAACTCTTAAAAGAGTTTTAAAACTTATTTTGGTCACACTTAAGGTCCAATTTTTGCTATTAACAAACCATTAACTGTGACTATTGCCTCAATAAACTGCTGCTTGTTAATAGTTAGTAGTAAGGTAGTTAGTAGTAATAAGGTAGTTGTTAAGTTTGGGTATTGGGTAGGATTGGGGATGTAGAATAAGGCCATGAGGAATATGTGCTTTATAAGTACTGAAAAACAGCCAATATGTTAATAATTGGGCAGGCTAATAAGTAGCTAGTTAACAGTGTGAATTGGTCACTATATGAAAGTGCTACTCTTATTTTTTAAAGGTCCTTAAAGGTACAATATGTAAGTTTTTGCCACTAGAAGGCGCATATTTAAAACCAACAAAGAACCAAAGGTGTAGTTGGATGACACTGTGATTGAGTGTGGAATCATGGGAGATGTAGTTTTTATCCTCACAGCCAATACAATCCGTCGGGACTCTTCGGGCAGAAATCATGTTCATGCATGAGCTAATGTTTTAAAGACTTATTAAGGTCACTGCAGTATAAAGCAGGGTGGGACTGAAAGTCATGGAAGCAAAACGACGACGCTGGAGCAATTGCTAATGAAGGACAAGCGCGATACATGGCTCGAAAGCAGCAGAGCTTTTATTATGTATCGAATAATAGGTTCAGCTCCTTTCGGTCATAGATATATTTGATAAAACAGCACTGTTTTATCATACTAAATACATTTGAGTGTGTTAAAAGTTCTGTCATAATGCTACTCTGTGCATTCGTTACCTGTCTAATAAAATAGATAACGTATTAAAGTGTATTTGGAGTTTTCATGTTTTCTACAAAATAAAACCGGAAAATCAAGGGTGTTTGATGTCATTGGCACGCAAGGACACAGTCCGTTACGCTAGTTAACCCTTAAATGCATACCTCAGGTCTTCAGTGACCCGGGATGTCATTCACTACCCTCTTCCTCCTTCATTTTTTTTTTAAGTTGACATCAACCTTCATAGTATTCCTCAATCTATTCATTATAAACAATGTAACAAGAAAAAAATAATAAAATATAAAAGAATATCTGTTTTCTGTTCATTTTTTTTTTTTTTTTTTTTTTTGTACAAAGTGTATAGGGTCGTTTGAGACCCAAGGTGTGTAATAGAGTAAGTATATTTTTTACGCGCAAAAATATGTAAATATTTGATGACTCAGTATGTGCAATTCACCTTTATTCCTCAAGGTGGCATTGTTTGATGCACAACATGACGTAATGTCTCATTCGTAAATATCGCAGACGTAAAACAATCGAATATCATCAGCAAAAACTGAACTGGTTTGTATGGCTTTGCTGCAGAGCAATTACCGTACACAATAAAATATAAATGTCACTGTTATTTGATGGTGAATCTGGTGAATAAGCTGCCAGCGATCAAAATATTGACTTTGAAGTCACTGAAAACGGGAGTTTTGAGAATATGGTTGAGATGGCGAATATGAGCCAGATGCTGAATGTACTGTAGAAGTGCGCTCTGAGGATGACGGTGATGGTAAAATCATCTGCTCAAATGGAACCCTTCTAATTTTCAAAAGGTAACGAAATATGCTTTATTTTATTCTTCTGTAATTGCTCTTAAAGGGGTCATCGGATGCCTATTTTCCACAAATTGATATGATTCTTTAGGCTCTTGATGAAAAGTCTATAATATACTTTGGTTAAAAATTCTCAGTGGTTGTGTAAAACAACACCCTTTTTACCTTGCCAAAATCAGCTCTGCAAAAATCATCCTGTTCTGGTCGAGGCTGCTTTAAATGTTAATGAGTTCTGCTCGCCCCGCCCCTCTCTTCTCTCTGTGTGGAGTGACGAGCCTGTTTACTTTAATCGCATTTAGCGTGTTTAGCCGCTAAACTTGCTAACTAGTACGTTATTAGGAAAGGCGATCGCAAAGATTCATAAAAAAAAAAAACCTTATGCTCACTTCTGCTGTAAGTGAAGCTGGATCACGAATGATTCGCGCGGACATAAACGCATTTATGTAGATCAGGAGGTGCAGGTGATGCCACACCGACAGGCATCTGAGAATGGCTCGATTTGAAAAGGGGATATTATTTTTACAGATTAATTAAAAAACACTGCATGGATTTTTATCATTATAGGGTAGATTTGTACATACACTGCCAACACATATTAATGTTCAAACAACATGTAAAAGTGAACTTAGCATCCGATGACCCCTTTAAAAAGAGGTTTTTTGCTATTGCAGAAGTTAGAGATCCATCCATGCTGGATATATAGGTCCAGGTTGCTAAAGACCCAAATATTTAATAATGACTGGCGAAACATTAATGCATTTAAGGGTTGAAATTGCTTATTTCTCTGGATTTATACATTCTTGGAATCATTTGGGATAATGTACACAAATCAGCAAAACATGTAACACTGTTGTAATCAAAACATTGTATATATTGTGCCTTTAAAAAGTTGCACTGTGAGTTTAATACATAAAGTTAGGGCTTCACACAGCTAATATTTTTACCCAGTGTTCTTGTTAGCGCTTTTCAAAATTTTATGTAGAATCTGAAAGTAGAGATGCCACCAAATGGAGCGTGTTGGCACTACATTGGCACATCATTGTGTATGCGGCTGGCCTCTTCTTTATATCAATATATTTTTTAGTACATAAAAATGTCAACAGACCCAAATACAATAACAAAAAAGGAAATAAAAAAGAGTTTACTTAACCTTTTAGTTTGAGAAATGTGCAGCACAGCAAACATAAACATTTATCATTGGTAACTGCATTATTTATTATTCTAATTTGATATAAAACAACTGGTGGTGTAGATATTACAGATAAAGATATTCTGGATGCAGTAATGTGCTTGAGTTTCAAATGGCAGCAAAAGCCATGTTCTTTTAACGAATTAGCATCGTCTGTGTGAATAAGAACCTTCCTGTCTTCCCCGAGTAAAATCCAGCAACAGCCAACCCACCCTGACATTACAGCACCTTATTAGAGTCCTGTAGGACCGGCCCCTACCTGACTACAACTCCACTCACCACTGACAGAAATAAGAAGCACCATCATGTTGGGTCAGTGTATGTGTGTGTGTGTAGCTCTCCCTTAATTAAAGCCACAGTGTTCTCTTTCTGCTCTCGGTGTCTGTGCATATTGGGCGTAGGGGACACTGAAACTCATTATTCCCACAGCCCAAACACTGAGGCTGTGTCAAGCCAGCATCCATCACCACAGGCCTGCACACAGTCAGCACAAAAAAAACACATTCGTGCTCACTCAGCACATTCACCAATTTGCAATTTTCCAGTGCGGGGTTGGCTGACATGTTTTTATTGCTGAAGATCACTTTCAAACGCACAGATCATGAGAGCCAACGCTCGTTAGCCTAGCGCTGCTGACTCAGACGCTAACGAGGATAATTAACAGCGCTGCGTTACGGAAAGCATTGCAGAGGAGGAGGAAGCACTGCTACTCGCTAACGGCTAAAAGTATTGATGTGAAAGTGGGATGATACACACCTGTGTTTGCACTTGGAGTTGTGTGCTGTGTTGTACAGTTGGAGTGAGAAGGAAGGAATCAAGTTTTCTTCAGACACTTGAGATTTCAACACAGAACTCAAAACTTCTTCTCTAGTGCAAAAAAGAGCATTTAAACTAATAGTCATTCAAAACAGCCACAATTTTCCAACATCAGATATGAGCATCAATGTCTAGTATGTTTGATGTTCAAGCACATGTAGGGGAGAGTGAGGTAAGATGAGTCATTTTTTACTCATGTGGTCCTCGAAATAAGAGAAAATGAGGCAGAAGTACAATGAAAGTATTTCAGGATGTTTCCTGCCATTTTAAATTATCCGAATATGACAAAGGATTCTAAAAATACACTTTCTGACTTAAAAAATTGTTCCAGTGGCTCAATTTGTCCCACATTAGGGCTCAGTGGGTAAGATGCACCATCTGCGTGTAAACTGACTATCTGAATTAATCAGATTCAAACCCATGTAAAATTGTAACAATAATTTATCTCTTTTAATAATCAAATTTACTTTTACAATTTCCTTTTCTTGAAGCTAACTTAACATAAAACCAACCAAATAAAGTTTAAATTTCAGTCTCTAATTGTTTGCATTTCTGAAACAATATGTTGAACACCAAAGTTGTAAACTTTCTAAAAACAGACTAAACAGAGAGTTTGTTGAGTAAAATAAAGTCTTTAAAAACAAAATCAGAGTGTGTGCCCATAGCCTTGTGGGCAGCACCCTGACATGTAGCACCGTGGCATTCGGGGTGTCCTGAGTTCGAGTCCCAGCTCACGGGCCTTTTGCGATCCCACCCCCCTTTCTCTCTCCCACTTCATTTTCTGTCATTGTTATACTGTCCTATCAATTATAAATGCGAAAATGCCAAAAATAGATCTTAAAAAAAAAAAAAAAAAAAAAAAAAAAAAAAAAAAAATTAGACTGAAGGAATAAATGTCACTGAAACTAATAAACATTTTAGTTAAAAGATTCTTGGCATAGTAGCTTTTCTGCAATGTCCATTTATGAATGGTGTTTTTTTCTGATATTTATATATATCACATATCACAAGATATCATACAGACAGCGAGAGCAATATGACACGAGTGCTGATTTTGTTCCAGTCTGTCACAAGCTTAAACAGGATTTTATACAACAGTTCAGTAAATAAGATGTTAATATTCTGTTATATTTGAATTTGAATTCTATTACCTTTGAAGCCATAGCAGAATTGTTGTGCGTCTCCAAGCAACACAGCGGTGTTTAGTTTCTGAATGAATCGCTGTTTTGAACGAATCGTGTAAATCAATGATTCAAAGGCCCATTCATAAAGAGAGCTGTTTACTTTCAAATTGAGTGTATGAATGAATGACTCATAAAGCCACCTACTGGCACATTTAGTTTCTTGTTTAGAGTATCCTTTCATTTAAAAAAAAATTCTAATAATAAAAATAAAAACATTTAAAGGCATAGTTTACCTGAAAAATTTAAATTCGCTCATAATTTTTTCACCCTCATGTTGTTTCAAACCTTTTTTTTTTTTTTTTTGTAAAACATAAAAGAAGGTATTTTAAAGACCTCAAATGATCTTCTTTTATGTTCCATAGTTTACGTTAGGCCGTTGCAGCCTAAATGTTTGTGTAATAAATGTTATGTTGAATCAATCAGTTTATACTTCAGAGATTTAACTTGCCTTTATTTTTTTTTTTTAACTTATGATGGGGTAAGTTAAAATGCTGGCTCAATTTACCCGGCAGCATTTGGCTCACTTTGCCCCATAGCTGCCATTTTGGGAGAAACTAGATAGCTTACCAATTGACCCGAGGAGCTTGACTGACAGGCGGTCTGACTAATTATAATGCTGAATCTGCCATTTTGTCCGACAAATCAGTCAGACAGCAAAGTAGATTAACTTAGGTGCTTTAACTTGAAAAATGGTGTGTATTGATGTCTTTCCATGGTTGAAATAAAATACCTTCTGATGTTCATGTTTATTTCATGATTTAGTAAATATGAAAAGGCACTACAGTGATCTGTCACGATGCATTAAATAGCCACAAAACGGTATTTATTGTTTGAATTACTTAAAAATGACAACATTTTAAGGCTAAGAGCTTGTTTCATACCAGAAGTACTCTGCTCTGTCTTGTCTGTCCGCGTGTTGTCAGTTTCTTCTTTGCTCTGAATGTATTTTTTTTCACTGCATGAGAACATGATGTGTGGCGTGAGAGCGCCATGGTTTGTCGGACATAGCAACAGCAAATAATGGGAGCAGGTATTAGTGTTAATTTAGCAGGTAATTTAGGCTATTATTTAGCTAAATGATTTGCATGATTTTATATGTTGTTAAATCACTTAATATTTTTAGGCCTGGATGAATTCATTTTGATGTAACAGTCATTGCATCTGTAATGCTGAAATGTTACTTTGACAAGGCAAAAAGAGTTTTTAAAGTTAATGGGTGCCATCCACTCCTCCCATGTGTTTCTCCTTTTCACAGTCTGGCAGAAATAATGGGTGGTTTTAAAATACATGATCACATGGCAGTAAAAGCACAGTTTCCATGATACAGCTGTCAACTTACCCACCGGCTCAACTTACCCCACTCGACCCTATTTATATTCAATGTCAACAATGCCTATTCGATGTCCAGCAACTTTGCTCATCCAGTCACAAGAAGGTAAATAAAATTCTAATATTAATTTTATGCAATATACATTTATACTATATGTTTTATTTAATTGCAACTATATTTGCACTTGTTATTTTCTTTAAAGTAAGCTAAACTGCACTTCTTTTTCATATCAGAACTCAAAACATCTTCCCTAATAAAAAAGGGCATTTAAACTAAATTGCCCACCCAGTCACAATGACGTAAAAATGAAATCAGAGAGATATTATTGCTGTTTAGAAGAAATAATGGCAAGTCCAGCTTTTGAGAAAATCCACCTTGTAAATACTTCTAAGAAATCCATTTGCAGGAAATTACCATCTAGGTTTTCTTTTTTTTTTTTAATTCCTGATCATTCCAGTCTAATCTTAACAGCTATGTTACACTTCAGCTCTGACTGTTTGTGATTTCATCATAATGTAATACATCTTTGCAAAGATGTTGTTTTTAGAGGATATGGCAGTCAAAAACTATATTGCACACTGAGTAAATCATTTGTAGTTCATGAGAAGTACCATTCACACTCATGTTGCACATGTAAAGAGAATTTAAAGCACAGCAATAAAATAAAATAAAATTAAATTAAATTAAATTAAATTAAATTAAATTAAAAAATAAAATAAAATAAAATAAAAAAGGAACAAGCAAAAGCGCAAAGCAGAGTGCCTAAAACCCCCTTATCTGTTATATATTCACTGTAAACCACGGCTTCACAGGGGTTATTGCTTGTATAAAACGGTTATTCCATATACGTAGTAAGGTTTCACAAAATAAAACCGAGCAAATAAAGTGTGATGATGTTAATAAAAACATTATTCTTCGACCAAACAATGTAGTTCCTCAGAAGTGGTTGTGGTTGCAATAAAGTGGCTGCTGAGCAACACACAGATGTAAACAAAGGTGTATGTTTGTAAAGTAATTTACAACTTAGAACGCGGCTCAACCAATCACAATCAAGCACCAAAACTATAAAATTGATTGTTTTGGTTCAGGTGTGTTTTAGGGTTGGAGCTGAACTCTGCAGGAATTTGGCCCTCCAGGAATGGGTTTTGAGACTCCTGTCCTATATGTTTAATTCAGATCATATCTTAACCTAAATATATTTACATTTATTTAGTTAGCCTGTTTTCAGCCAGTATGTACCAATTACTAAACTGTTTGCATCTAGTACAAATTAGCTGAGCTTGATTGTGCCATGCATAGTGGCTCATCCAATGTTGGAAAAATTGGAAACGTTGGTTATAACTCTACTCAGATACTTCATATTGGTTTAAATGAACAGAACTGAGTAAACCTAGCCCAGCTAACTGATATGTCATGAAATGATACATCGGCATGCATTTTCTGAGTTTGTATTTACCAGCAACTACCAAAGGCGTTTTGCATCTGGTCATAAAAGAAAGTGACTCTTATGCCACAGCTGTTTAGTGCTGTCTAAGTGCTCTAGTACTGCTCTTTCACAACAGCTAACAGATTGTGTGAGATGTAATGTTTGGGACAGCTGTTACCATTACACTTGCAGTAGCACTTAAGACGACGCCTGCTTTGACAAAGAAACCACTGCAAGCCATATTATGTAAAGTGAGCTATACTGGACAAAAGATGTCACAGACACAAAAGACCAAAAAAAATCAATGTAAAGAATGTCATATATTATTTATAATGACTGCATTTCTAGATCTAGATGTAGGTCTCCAACATTGCGTTCTGGTCAGCTTCTTAAATTAGCTGCTCTTGTGAAAATGATACATCAGATATAGTTAATATTCTAGTGATTGGACAATTCAGCATAAGATGAATGTGTGAGATGTGTGTTTATGTGTGTTGTGTGTGTGTTTGGCAGTGTTGATTTGACTGTGACTGGGCTGTTGGGCTCTGTTCATTATGTGCTGAGACTGGGGCAGGTCTCTCCTCACAGCCAGGATGAGGGTATTAAAGGCGAGCGTCTGACACCTCTCTAATGAAAAATAGAATCCTCCTGAAGGTTATGTAGCGGCCCATGCTGAAAATCCGGCTTCATTTCACTCTCTCCCTCTGCTTAGGTCAATCTAATTCTTTCCTCCTGATAGATATTTTCTCTTAAAGTTTTTCTTAGGTAAGTGTGTGCCCGCCTCATCATAAGGAGACACTCGCGTTTCTCTGCTCATGTTTTTTTTCCTCAGCGGTATCGGAAAAGTGGAGCAGTCTTGTTGCTAAATACACTCAAGAAAAGAAAAAGAAAAATCACAAATTGCTAATAAATCTCACAGAGCTACAAAGAACACATTGAATTAAACTTTAAAACAGAGTGTATTTTCTTGTAAAATGCTCCAATAATAAACATTTAAAGTGTACATTTTAAAGGTGATTATAACTAAAAGAAAAAAAAAACATTAAAAATGTGGTTACGTTATAAAATATTATAAAAGTGGAATACAATATTCAAAAAACATACATCTATTTTATTTATCAGCTAGTTGCAAGACAACATTCTGCATTTTTAAGTTCTAAATTAACAAAATAACTAAAAGTAAAATTAACAAATAAAAATGAATTAAAACTATATAGCCATATTTAAAAGAAATACAAATGACAAAATGCACAACTGATTTACTAAAACATTAACAAACATTAAAATATAAAAATATAATATATATAATATAATAGCTATAATGGTATATCAACGATAAAAAAATATAATAACACTGATGCAAACCAAAATACATTTGAAAGGTTATTATAACTAAAACTAAAAGAAAAAACACAAAATGGCTATATTATAAAATATTATAAAAGTGAAATAAAGTAAAATATAAAAAAAAAACATAAATCTATTTATTTATCAGCTAGTTGCAAGAAAAAAAATCTGCATTTTTTCTAAATTAATGAAATAACTAAAACTAAATAAACTAAAATTAACAGATAAAAATTAAATGGTTTGAAAAAAATATGGTTACAATATAAAATGTTATAAAAGTAGAATAAAATATAATATATCTTATTTAGAAATAAATCTATTTTATTTCAGCTAGATGCAAACATTCTACAACATTCTACATTTTAGATATTAAAATAAAATAAAAATGAATTACAAAACTAAACCCATATTTAAAAGAAGTAATGCCAAAATGCACTACTGAATTACTAAAACATAAAAAACATGAAAATATAAAAATAAAAAACATAAAATTACAAAGCTATATTAGTATATCAACAGTATATACAGTGGGTACAGAAAGTATTCAGACCCCCTTAAATGTTTCACTCTTTGTTATATTGCAGCCATTTGCTAAAATCATTTAAGTTCATTTTTCCCCTCATTAATGTACACACAGCACCCCATATTGACAGAAAAACACAGAATTGTTGACATTTTTGCAGATTTATTAAAAAAGAAAAACTGAAATATCACATGGTTCTAAGTATTCAGACCCTTTGCTGTGACACTCATATATTTAACTCAGGTGCTGTCCATTTCTTCTGATCATCCTTGAGATGGTTCTACACCTTCATTTGAGTCCAGCTGTGTTTGATTATACTGATTGGACTTGATTAGAAAAGCCACACACCTGTCTATATAAGACCTTACAGCTCACAGTGCATGTCAGAGCAAATGAGAATCATGAGGTCAAAGGAACTGCCTGAAGAGCTCAGAGACAGAATTGTGGCAAGGCACAGATCTGGCCAAGGTTACAAAAAAACTTCTGCTGCACTTAAGGTTCCTAAGAGCACAGTGGCCTCCATAATCCTTAAATGGAAGACGTTTGGGACGACCAGAACCCTTCCTAGAGCTGGCCGTCCGGCCAAACTGAGCTATCGGGGGAGAAGAGCCTTGGTGAGAGAGGTAAAGAAGAACCCAAAGATCACTGTGGCTGAGCTCCAGAGATGCAGTCGGGAGATGGGAGAAAGTTGTAGAAAGTCAACCATCACTGCAGCCCTCCACCAGTCGGGGCTTTATGGCAGAGTGGCCCGACGGAAGCCTCTCCTCAGTGCTAGACACATGAAAGCCCGCATGGAGTTTGCTAAAAAACACCTGAAGGACTCCAAGATGGTGAGAAATAAGATTCTCTGGTCTGATGGGACCAAGATAGAACTTTTTGGCCTTAATTCTAAGCGGAATGGGTGGAGAAAACCAGGCACTGCTCATCACCTGTCCAATACAGTCCCAACAGGGAAGCATGGTGGTGGCAGCATCATGCTGTGGGGGTGTTTTTCAGCTGCAGGGACAGGACGACTGGTTGCAATCGAGGGAAAGATGAATGCGGCCAAGTACAGGGATATCCTGGACGAAAACCTTCTCCAGAGTGCTCAGGACCTCAGACTAGGCCGAAGGTTTACCTTCCAACAAGACAATGACCCTAAGCACACAGCTAAAATAACGAAGGAGTGGCTTCACAACAACTCCGTGACTGTTCTTGAATGGCCCAGCCAGAGCCCTGACTTAAACCCAATTGAGCATCTCTGGAGAGACCTAAAAATGGCTGTCCACCAACGTTTACCATCCAACCTGACAGAACTGGAGAGGATCTGCAAGGAGGAATGGCAGAGGATCCCCAAATCCAGGTGTGAAAAACTTGTTGCATCTTTCCCAAAAAGACTCATGGCTGTATTAGATCAAAAGGTGCTTCTACTAAATACTGAGCAAAGGGTCTGAATACTTAGGACCATGTGATATTTCAGTTTTTCTTTTTTTAATAAATCTGCAAAAATGTCAACAATTCTGTGTTTTTCTGTCAATATGCGGTGCTGTATGTGCATTAATGAGGAAAAAAAATGAACTTAAATGATTTTAGCAAATGGCTGCAATATAACAAAGAGTGAAAAATTTAAGCGGGTCTGAATACTTTCCGTACCCACTGTATATAAAAAGACTGATGAAAAAACACAGATTATAAAATTACTAAAATTATTTATTTATAATATTATTTTATTTCGTTACTCACTCATCCATTCATTCATTCATTCATTTGTTTGGTAAGTAGTAGTGTAATAAGTGTGATCATGTACAGATTATTATTGCAAAATAAACCCCTTAAGGGTGATTCAATTTGTCATCTGACTATACATTATCCCTCATAAGTAGCCTACATCATATATTAACATAAATTAGATCATTTCCGTTAATTAAATTCATATATTTTTTTTCTCTCAAAGGAACACAAGGATGCGGTAGAAATATTTTGAGACAGTTATGCAAGCGTGACAGAGAGAAGTATGTCATTTTTTGCGGTACTCAGCAGTTGGACGATGTGTGTGTGTTTTTTACAGTGCAGACAGAAGTAAGAGGTCACACTTTGTGTGACCCCAGACGCTGACACACGTACACTCTGCCCAGAGAACCACACACAACCCTGGTCACCCAGCACACGGCCTCATGGGACGCCCTGTCATCCTCATATACAGGCGGATTACTGTCTTTCTCCCTCTCTTTCTCACTCTTGATGTTTGTTGTAAGTTATCACTGATGAACACGAAAAGCCGGAGGAAGTTATTTTAACTTATTTTAAAGAAAAAAAAAATCTACAAGAATGAAATATGGTGAAGTGATGAGCTGGTGTGTGAAACATCTCACTGCCACTGTCAGATGTGTGACCTGCCCTACAGACGCTCTGCCCTTTGCACAGTGTGTTACACACATACACACACACACACACACACATGTAGAAAGAGCCTCACAGCACCTCTGTCACATAAGCATAACTACAGCACTGCTGATGACACTGTACCAGTGTCCCTGCCGAAACACACTCATTATATGTGTGTAAGAGGGTGTACAGCAAGATCTGCAAGAAAGGAGGATATGCCGTGTGTGTGTGTGTGTGTGTGTGCCACTGAACACACTGCGTGTTCCAGATAACATGTTTTTAAGTTCACAGTTTCATATTGATCAGTATAATTAAAAATAACGATGTTCAAGTTAACAAAAAAGAAAAGTTATTTTAAAATCTACTTTAGAACACATCAGTGAAGTTCTTAGAAATGTCATCTTTATATTCACTTTGTTTCCTTAAAAACTTTCACATTTTTCATGAAATGTTTAATTCAATGTTTTATTTCCATAACATAAAAGTGTAACTATTACGAAAAAAAACAAAACAAAAAATAAATAATAAAAAAAAGTTACACTGACAGTACATTTGTATGTAAATGTGAACATTTAAATATGCATATTTAGTATTTTTATTTATTTATTTTTTTTATATTGTGAAATTTACTTGGTTATTCAACTGGACAGGCTGAATTAACCTTGCCACATATTGAAAAGGTAAAATTATTTTTACTGCATTTGGCAATAATCATAATGTGACCCAGGTCCACAAAACCAGTCATGAGGGTCAATCAAAATATTGAGAAAATCGCCCTTTAAAGTTGTCCAGATAAAGTTCTTAGCAATGCATATTACTAACCAAAAAATTAATTTTGATATATTTACAACAGGAAATTTACAAAATATCTTCATGTAACATGATCTTTATTTAATATCCTAATGATTTTTGGCATTAAAGAAAAATCTATAATTTTGTATTGTTGGCTATTGCTACGTATGAATGGTTTTGTGGTCCAGGGTCACATATATGAAACAATTCACTACTCATTATTTTTTACAATTCTATAGAAACAACGGTAAATAAAAATATGACAAACTACTAAAGTGTTGTTTAAAGCATTTTAAAATAATATTTCTTATTATTTTATTAACTTAATTTCACTTTATGTCCCCAAAATAAATAAATAAATAAATAAAATAATAATAATAATAATAATAATAATAATAATAATTTATTCACAAAAAAGACACAGACAATGGGACAATGAAGACACTAAAATTATTCATTAAAATAAATAAATAAACATATATTAAAATATTATATTACATTATATTATATTATATTATATTATAATTTCAGAATCTAATGAATCTTACGCAATTTAAAAATTCTATCATACAGATGACTTGAAGACACGTTCAAAATTCTCAAACAAAATTAATTAAAATTTTACTCCAGAATCTGAAAAATCTAAAATAGCCTTTTTCAAAATATGTTTCAAATCTATATGAGCTGCCGTTTTTCTGAATAAATGAATAGAAGTTAGATTAACAGATCAATACTAGTGTGGAAGGAGAGAAGATCCAGGTAAGAAGTGGTGTCCTGGCGGGTACTGAGAAGAGGTTCTGTCCTGTAATTAGTGAGAGTATGGTAAGACTGTTGGGTCTTAAGTATCTCAGCAGGGTGCTAAACTGTGTTTATGATACAACAGCACTGGTATGATGAAGCAAATACTAGCACTGAAGACCAGCTCTCTCTCCTTTTTTCTCCTTCCACGTCGCCTACATGAGATCCAGCGAAATACAGGCTACTAAACACACGCTTAATTAAACCTACTGTGTCTGAATGTTATTATTTATTTTATTGCATTATAGCTTGTGAGACTAAAGCACCTGTAGTTTCCTGTAGAGGCAGATTACGCACACCCTGTGGCACAACTAACAGTTGTGATCCGTGTGTTTGTACCTGTGTGTGTGCGGATTGTTAGTGCTGTTTTTGAAGCACAGACTCCACTTGTCAGATTATGCCACATTTCCATTTGACTTTCATAAGCTGTTTACGGCTCACAGGCTGTGCAAAGAAATGGGCTGCTCCTGAATGTGTGTGCGCGCGTGTAGTTCGGATCCCGTCAGGGTCTTTTACATGCTGTATTTTGTATGTCAGAATTGCTGGTTGGAGGGATCACTGTAAAAACAGTCCCGCTGTTTTCTTTCGTAACATTTTTGTTTGTTTCCGGTCCTGAGGTAAAAAAGGATGAAGTGATGTGGAATCATAAATCCGTCCACTTTGCATGCGCAGCGAAAGGAAGTGTTTTATTCCAGAGATTTACGATTTCCCGTCAATTCGGAGGATAATTACTGAGGCGTTTTAGCTCAAGTGTAAACGCATTCGCAACAGGTCGCCTTCATAACGCGTGCTTCGCTCAAACTCTATAATAATGGAGCTAATGGGACTGTTTTGTGTGTGTGTGTGTTTTACGGTCGTGTCTGGTGTCTGTGCTCTGCTGAAAGGCCAACGCGGGGCAGCGAGATCAAAGCCGCGTCTGGGAGAAAAAAGCCGGCGTGAGTCCTGTTCAAACGCGCGGATCTCTCCTCACTGGATTAACATTTATCGAGCGGCTAAACTGGCTTCACTCACTCCAGGACAAAGACACAAACGTAATTGCCGTGGCTGTTTCGCGAGCTGATCACCAATGTTCCTAGCAAAGCCCGGCTAATAGACATTTCATTACGGATTAGAAAGTCTCTATTACAATACAAATTAAAGACGCTCTGATCTTAACCTATAGGTCGAACGGCATTACGGCGAAAGTTTAAGCTGTTGTTAAGGTGTGTGAGAGGCGTAGAGCGCGTCGGCGCTGAGGTTGCAGTTTGGTATTGATTTTACGATGGGCTTATATGATGATTTATGGAGAGCTTGTGTCAGTATAACAGGCTGAAGGACACACAATATCATCTTCAACATCATTAAAATTCAGATGCTTCTCTGGCCTACTCATCAGACGCTCGCACCGGCAGCCACACATACACAAGCCTACACACATGCGCACAAATAAATGCATGCTCTCATAAATTGTCTCTCACGGTAACATATGCACGCATGGAGTCCTTAAATATAACACACTTGCAGAATATCAGATCTTATTTACAGGTGATTTTAAACATACGCGCACCCCTCAACCACTGTGTGTTGTGTTAGTTCATCTGGGTTGTTTTCATGCGTCTTAAAGCCGCCATTGACAGAAGCGGTGAAAGTGGTTCTCAGAGGCCGCCGTGTGTCTTTCATCTGCCGCTGGATTGTGTGGTACACTAGAGCCCCCTGTAGGCGGTGAGAGGTGCCGCAGTCAAAAAAAGAGACGCTGAGTATTTGAGCTGTGAATTTCTTTCATGAAAATATATCAGGTGTGCTGCAGATTAGCGGTGATGATTTAGATCACGCTAAATGTCTATATAAAGCGCTAAAATTGTAAAATTATTTTATGATGTTTTATATGGCGAATTCGAACGGATAGCTAATGGAATTTCATTGTAGTGACGTAGTGGTGTGAATTACGCATCAAAAATATGTGACCCTGGTCCACAAAACTAGTCATAAGTAGCACGGGTATATTTGTAGCAATAGCCAGCAATACACTGTATGGGTCAACATTATCAATTTTTCTTTTACGCCAAAAATCATTAAGATATTAAGTAAAGATCATGTTTCATGAAGATATTTTGTAAATTTCCTAGCGCAAATATATCAAAAGTACATTTTTGATTAGTAATGTGCATTGCTAAGAACGTCATTTAGACAACTTTAAAGGCAATTTTCTCAACATTTTGATTTTTTACACCGTCAAAATTCCAGATTTTCAAATTGTTGTATCTTGGCCCAAATATTGTCCTGTCCTAACAAACCATACATCAATGGAAATCTTATTTATTCAGCTTTCAGATTATGTATAAATCTAAAAACCTGACCCTTATGACTGGTTTTATGGTCCAGGGTCTCATATAAATACAAAGTATAGTTATAAATAGGTGTATAATTATAAATATTATGAATATAGGAATAAGGCAAAGTATACATACATATATGAAGTCACTGTATGTTCTTTGGCAATAAAAACAGACCTTCATATTTTACTATTTTAAACGCTGTTTTTTTGTTTTCAGAAATATTGTTTAGCAAGTGTTCATATCAAGCATTAATAATAATAATATATAATAACAGTAATAATAATAATTATTATTTTATATTTTTATGTAACATATTCTTAAATACCCAATGCATAAAGGGACATATAAGTAACAGAATACATACATAGAAACCGCAAAACTGGCATGATGATCACAGCCTACATAGCAAATATAGTGAAGAATAGGTTGTTTCAAATGTTCACATATTTCAAAGCACAACTGAATGCTATATTGACATTCAGGTGTGTGTAATGAGAGGTGTTAACATGCAGATGAATAATATGATGAGTACTCTCCTCAGCCTAATTACTTAAGTAGCTATTAATTTCACTCTTGTACCATCATTATTAATCACATTAGTTCGCCCACAGTCTTCTTCAGAGGGGAAAATCAGGCAGAACACAGTTCTGTCACTAGGGAATGTGGCAAAGCACAGAGCACAGTGCCATAAAATGCTTACAATTAAAACATTTGCATAGTTATTGTTAAATTGTATTTATTTCAGTGCATTAAAAGCTTCGCTGAACTTGAAAATAGTAAGGCTGAACACGTATCAAAATGATGAGGTGAGATTTCCTAAAATTATAAATTAAGTGCTGTTTCAATGCCATTTATTCATTTACATTTTTCTGCATGCTTTTAGCATTTTTTTTAGTACACAATGTATATAAGCAAAGATGTGAAATCAAATTCTGCAAGCTCGAATTCGTGCGTCTTTGCGCAGCGACATTTGTGGTCCAGTCAGCCCCTGCTGGTAGAAACCGTAACTACACCGTCCGTACTATGGAGCCTATGCTTCTTTCAAATATGTATGTGACGAAATAAAAGTACTGTAAATGTGTGTTATTATACTATAGAAAATGTTTCATACATGCCCTGTTTGATTTCTGGAGGTTTCTTAAAAAAGGCTTCCTCTTTTTGTCCTCAGATCTAAAGACATGGCAAGTGAACGACTTGGAATTGTGCGCGTTTTTCTTGCGGTGCCATAAGAAAATTAAACAACATCGCGTCGCCGAGACGCCATTTTCCTGCGGCTCCTTCTGCATTAGTTGCGTGGCATTTGCGGCTCAAGCGACTGGCTCAAAAACTTCTATAGCTCCCAGGAAAGATGCCATATCATTTGAGGAACATTGAGATTTCTCCAGGTACCTCACAAGTAAAAATTTACGAATGCACTTGCTTATTTTCATAAAGTGTGTTTCTGGCCTTACAGTGCTTTCAAACTAAAATTAAATCTAATCACTGACCTTTGGCATTGTTAGCACCATCCTTTAAAAGTTGAGATATACCATCGTAATTCAATTTCTTTACTCTTTTATTTAGTTTTCCTGTCTCTCCTGTTCCATCTCTCACCTGATTCACACTGTGACATGACAAAAATAAATGATCCGGTTATAATCAGCAAAGCTGTCTAAACGTCACACACTTTGTGTCTGCTGGAATCTTCTGGATCCCACATTCTCATCATCATCAGGTCAGCAGGCGAGGTCTGATCAGCAGGGCAGAGGGCAGCGTCTGCACGCTGAGGTCTGGCCATTGCTGCATCTGAATGAGAAAAAGAGGTGAGGATGGGGGAAAGAAAGGGGTAGAGAGAAAATAAGTAGGGTTACACGAAAAGGCAGCTCTCCTACTGTGACTTGGCGCACCCCACTGGACAGCTGGAGACTGTGGGAGAGAAGAACCTGCCAAACTCTGACAGAGAGGGAATTTTGCAAGTTTCAACAATACTTTGTTAAACATTATTGACCCAGTTTAAATACACTACAGCTCAGAAGTGTGGAGTACACTCACAGAAGCACCATTTTTGGTTCCACAAAAAACCATTCAGTCAAAGATTCTTTAAAGAACCATCTCTTTCTTACCTTTATATAATCTGAAGAACCTTATTTCGCCACAAAGAACCTTTTATGAAACAGAAAGGTTCTTCAGATGTTAAAGGTTCTTTATGGAACCATTTAAAAAAAAAAAAAAGCTTCTTCTATGACATCGTGAAGCACCTTTACTTTTTAGACTGTAAGTAATACTTTTTATTTAAAAAGATGCATGATTTTATTTAGCACCACTGATTTAATGGATCAAACATGACAATTAAGTCATTTATGATGGTACAGACAATTTCTATTATTATGCTTTTTTAAACTTTACATTAATTTAAAAAAAAATACACATAAATAATGTTTCTTGAGCTGCAAATCAGCATATCAGAATAATTTCTGAAGGATGATGTGACACTGAAGACTGGATTAATTATGCTGAAAATTCAGCTTTGATCACTGGAATAAATTACATTTACATTTTATTTTGAATTGACATAATATTTCACAATATTACTGTTTTTACTGTATTTTTTATCAGATAAATGCAGCAACTTTTCTCCATTTGCAAATACATAGCAATTTTGTTACCGATAAGAACATCTAATTATCCCCAAATTTTTATAAATATGAATTAAAATACAGACAATAGATAAAAACAACATAAGTAAATGCTCTTGAAAATGAAGCTTTAAGAAGTTTAGCTTAAAAGACTTGAGTCAGTCACATTTATAAAACAATAAAAAATCATTGCTCTTTGGCCACATTTTAAGACCATATGAACTGACAGATTTATTGCTAGTAAATGCATTCAGTGCAAAAAAATTGGATTTTCTCCATTGCAAATCCCCAGTAGCTTTGCTCACAGTCCTCATAAAACACTCTTCATACTGGATTTAAGACCTCCAAACAACTCCTAACTTTAGGTTTTTATTTATTTAAACATTTATTTTGTATGCTACTTATAATCCATAATCCATACAACTTTTTCAGTGACAAAGCGTATTTTCAACTTATTTGCCTCAGGCAATGAATGAGAACAGTCCTACAGACTCTCTCAGGGACCAAAAGGGATGAAAAACAGCAGATTACTAAAACCATCTGTAATTATTTAACCTTAAACACACACACACACAGTAAAATGCTATCGCATGCATGCACTAATGCACAAATACCTCATTGCATATAAATCTATTTGTGCAGTAAACTAAAGCCATCCACCCTCCCACGTTAGCTCATAATGATGCATAATGCACCCTAAAAACTCTGCGTGTGCTGCGCACTGTGTGATTGGCTGATTGTAAATTTATATTTATATTTGAGACCAGTTATGGCAAACATGGGTGTGATTAGTCTGCAGCATTCTAGTTCTTACCGAAGCCACCGAATATGGAGGATACAGTGAGACAACAGTAAACGTCTCTGTACGCTGTATGAATTATGAACAGAAAAGTGCGGATAAAATGGGTCAGTATGAGTGAGGAAACGCTCTAAAATACTGAAATATAGTGAAATTATCATATAAATTATGCATAAGCTCCTCAGATAGAGAAAAATGTTTACTCGCATGAATTATTCATTGTTTATATGTTTCATTAGCATTTTTTTCTTGAAAACAAGAAAAGTTCATAAGAGCGAGAAAAGAAAAAAAGACTGATGCTGTTTTATTCCTCTTCATTCAATTCTTGTGATATGTACGCGATCGCTGTCGGTTTGCATCCGTCTCCAGGTCATTGACTCAGACGTAATGGCGGGTGTATGGTTTGAATATGACATCAGATGTATGGTCCTGCTGTGTTCTCTGTTGTTTGGAGTGATATCTGGGTTCATCAGCTGCTGGACTTCATTACAGCACACTGACAGCCGGTCTGCGCTCTGATAAATGAATCTGCCTCATGCCGGACTTAACATGCAAGCCTCAATGCTAGTAATGTCAGGCTGAGGTGCATCAGAAGCCATGTTTAATATCTGAATAAGTAATGTGTCTGCATTGATAACCCTGAACCAAGTGAGGAGAATCTCAGTTGGGTTACAAAATGATACTGTAATTACACCAATCCTACACAAATGTATTAAATGCATACATGTATTGTGTACTATATTGGCACACAAAAAACACACATGACATTTACTGTACATGTTACAGCTGAGCTCATAATTTCTCGTGCTGCTGAAAATATACTTGCTTTTGGCTAAAATACAAGTCCTCTATCCATAATATTGCTTTTTTTGTCATCTTGTCTTGAGAGAAATATGCACTGTTTACATGTGAAAACAAATATGTGGGTGGATTTTCATATGAGAGGATAACAGGGGATGGACTTTTTTACTAAAGGAAGCGTTATTATTGATAATAGACTTATATTTCGTTCAAAAGAACGGTTTGAAGTCAAAAACATCTTGATGGATTTGTTTCCTACAAACCTGAAGCCTTTTGCTTCACAAGACATTCATTGATGGACTGGAGTGGTGTGAATTACTTGTGGATTATTGTGATGTTTTTATCAGCTGTTTAGACTCTTATTCTGACGGCACCCATTCACTACAGAGGATCCATTGGTGAGCAAGTGATATAAGAACCTGAGAGTGAGTAAACAGTTAGCAAAATTTCACTTTTGGTTAAACTGTTTCTTTAAAGTTGGCATAAAATGAAAATCTGTTTTGTAAATGCATGTTACAGATTTGAACATCCATTTTTGTTTAATAAAAAAATCTGATCTTGTAAAATTAAATCAAAATGTCTTTTGGATAATGTTTATATAGGTTTAATCTGTAAATATCTAGTGACTCTAATTCAGTGTATTTATTTAACAATCAGGCAGTGGCTGAAAGCTCTTATGGTTCATCTGGTCTCAGTTTAATAAACACTTTGTGCCTGCAGTGGGACAGTGAGGAGATGTGTGTCCACATGTGTGGAAAAGTGTGAAAGTGTGGCATAAACACAGTCCTGCGGGGCCTATGTGACAATCTTAGTGCACACACACACTTACAAAAATGAACATGTGTATAACACACACCTACAACCGTAGCTTGAGTTAAAGTTCACACTTGACCCTTATTCTCTGGGATATTTTTACTGTCACCACCACAGATAATGTGTGGAACATCTATGCCTGTCTGGATAGTCTTCCCTGATTGGAGAAAAAATGATTCAATGATTTAATGCATTTAACTCAGAGAGAGAGAGAGAGAGAGAGAGAGAGAGAGAGAGAGAGAGCGTCTGTCGGAGGAAATAAAAGCTTTTTTATGTTCATGTAGGGAGGGTCATTAGCATAATATCCTCTTCTGTAAGGTGAACGCAGAATAGTAATTGGCTTGGCCTTTTCTCTCAGTGTGTTGTAAAACAGTTAGGCATTAATTTGAGGATAACTATGCAATTATTTCTGAATGCTGAAAGGTAGGAGAAAGAGAGCTCATGAAAGAGGAGAGGAAACAGGAGATGAGAGGGAAAAGTAGAGATGAGAGGTCTATTCAGAAAAATAGACAAGAGAGGTAGAGGGTAAATAAGGCCAGATCAGAGTACACTGAATGAAGACGTTTCAATATAGTAGGCTTGTCATGATCATGAGTATTGACAATTGATACAAATAATTCTAATTAATGATTTATTTCTTTTTAATTTTCTAACAGTTATTTGTTCTTGTCACTTACAATATACACATTTTCTAGCATGGAGAAAAGAAAGTTTTAAAAAACTGTTGTAAAGTACACAAAATTCTTCCTTCCTACAAAATGAAGGTCTGTGAGTTTAATCACACTTCTATTCTATTCTATTTTATTCTATTCTGGTGAACTTTTCCTGACTATATGGGTTGTTTTTGCCCTATTTGCATTGTCTAGAGCCAGACATTTGCTGCATCCGAATTTGAATACTTCATTATATAGTATGCGAAAAACAGTACAGCAAAGAGTGATGTCTGAATTCATATTATTCAGAAAAACATAGGCGAAAAGTATCTGGATGACCTACTACTTCCAGTGAGAGTCTGAAGTGTGCATTTGATGGTCACTTTAGTATCCCATGAGGTCATGGGAGAGGATTTATAAATGGGAGTGAACCAATGCAAGTGACGCAGACAGGTCACATGACAGTAACAACATGGCATATGTAGTACATCCCAATTTTATTCATCTGTTTTCATATCATATAGAATGTACTGGTAGTGAAGTTCAAATTCAAAAGTAGTACCTACTCAGACAACAAGTTAGATACACCATGTTGTTACTATCATGTGTCCTGTCTGCGTCGGTTGCATTGCTTCACTGCCATTTATAAATCCTCTCCCATGGCCTCATGGGATAGTAAAGTGACCTTCAAATGCACACTTCAGACTCTTACTGGAAGTAGTAGGTCATCCAGATGTTATCAGGCAAAGGTCTTGGCTACACATGACTAGCTGATGACGGCTGTGGTTTGTTTTGCACAGATGTGTGTTTTTGTGTGTGAAAACAGCACTTATCTGAAATAGCAGTGTTGTCAGCTGTTTCTTGAAGGTGCAAGGTTAGTGATGTGCGTTTTAAAAACACCTATTAAATGTTTCCACAGACAGCTGTCAATAACTGTCTGCTCTCCACCTGAATGCCAAAGCACGCTTGGCTTCTTTAAACATTCTTTGAAATACAGCACAACGTTAGGTAGTTAAATGTTTCAGTTCAAACAGATGATAAGCATTAATGCTCACTAACAACATTGTGAAAGACCACAGACATTCTGACAGTACAACAACACTTTTATGAGAACTTTTGTAATGATTTCCTGTTTGGCAACCTATGAATGCTAAATGGCATGCTTGTATAACTGAGATGTTCAGAACATTCAAGTATGTTTATGGGCCTGTCCCACTTCCAGTCTTTACACGTGACCACTTCCAGTCTTTACATGACATTTCCCGACCTTAGCCAGACTTTGTTTCTTTCTTTCTTTTTCTTTCTTTCTTTCTTTCTTTCTTTCTTGTATGCATATTTGAGCTTTATTACACATTTTCAACTCTTTGCACTTTAAAATAAACTGTGCGCACAAGTTTGAACTTCCAAAATGTAGTTTAAATGCGGCTTCAAAAGGCTCTAAATGATCCCAGCTGAGGAAAAAGTGTCTTATCTACCGAAACAATTGGTAATTGAACTCTGTGTATTCTGGTTTGATACAGCTAGGGTATGTCGAAAAACTCCCATCTCATTTTCTCCTCCAACTTCAGAATCACCCTACATCGCTACAGAAGTACCAACCCAGTGTTTACAGTGAATGTGCAAAGAAGGTCAAACACCCTTTATAAAAAACGGTAAAACAGTTTTGAAGTTAAAGGAGAAGTTAAATCATTTCACTAGGTAAGACCCTTCTTCCTCAACTGGGATTGTTTAGAGCTCTTTGAAGCTGCATTTAAACTACATTTTGGAAGTTCAAACTCATGGGCACCATAGAAGTCCACTATATGGAAAGAAATCCTGAAATGTTTTTCTCAAAATATATAATTTCTTTACGACTGAAGAAAGAAAGACATGAACGTCTTGGATGAGTAAATGAGGGTGAGTAAATTATCTTAAAATCTTCTCCTTTAATAAATGTTTTTCAGTAGTTCCTATGTAACGAATGACATAATTTAGTCATTTTGGTGCTTCTAATTAAAGGGAACGTTTACCCAAAAATGAACATTACCCCATGATTCACTAACCCAAGTCATCCTAGATGTATATGACTTTCTGAATTAAAATGTATTTATTTATTTAAAAATATATATTTAAAAACTTTCTGTCATGTGCACACACTCTTAAGTTGCAAGTGTGGATCCTGAGACAGGCCTTATATGTTTCACTGGTCACAATGGTGGTTTTGCAGCATCAAACAATAGAAGTTTCAGTTTCCAGTGCCATTCCCAGTTCACAAAGGCATAATATTAACAGTAACATTAGAATAGCAGAATAGTAACATTCTACTAGTCATGTGATCTCAATATGGCAGACACCATAATAAGAACCATCCTTATGTAGAGTAAAACACCACATGCTGAACAACACTACTTTGAAAGAGGCCGTCTGTGCCACATGTAAAGTTAGTTCGTGTGTGTGTGTGTGTGTGTGTTATTTAGAAGCTTTTAGATTAATAATCAACTAATGAACAGAACATTGTACAACCGAATGGTTATACAGAAAACAGAACAGTTATATATACATTGTGATAATAATTTGTTTGTCCAGAAGCATTAAGTAAGTATCTAGTTGTTTTTTTGTTTTGCTACTAAGTGCTTCAAACAAAACTCTGATGCACTAACCTTGCAAACAATCCGGAGTCAAGCTTTTTCTGTATTTTCTAGATCATTTTCTATTTCCTAGATCATTTCAGATTTCAGAAAGATCTGTTTAAAATTATTCTTTTGGTGTAAAACTTTAATGTGTAAAAACTTGTGCACCACTACATATTTTTAAGTCAAGTCCACACATAATGTCCTGTCTACTCATAGGCTGGGATGTTCTTGACTGGGTGTGTGTGAGAAAGTTTTTGTTTAAATTCAGACATTTGGTACAGAGGCAGTGACACAGGAAACTCAGTTTTGTGCAGTGTTACTAATGCTTTTAGATCCTGTTTCTCCTAAAAACACTGTGAAAATTCACACACACATACACACAAAACGTGTTTAACAGCAGGAAGAGGGGTATAAACACAGTAATTTGGCATAATGTCTCGGACAGGCATTTCCTGTTTTGACGAGAATTAGTCCAGACATGGGACAGAAACTGACAGATTTTTGTATTTTCAGATTTCAATCATGTCGCAAGGAAACAAATGCTCCCATTCATAAAGATCCTCTAATCTCAACTGTCCTCTTCATTCACTTTATTTGTCTCTTTCCTAATGTTCTCATCCACATCCTCTTGTGAGCTTTAAAACAGTCTTTATTTGTGTGTGAGTATCCACAATGTTATCTTTCCTTTTCCACTTTCCTATTTATTTGTCTGTCTGTGGTAAGTAGACTATACTCTTAAAAAGGTGCTTCACGATGCAAGAAGAACCTTTTTTGTCTAAATGGTTCCATAAAGAACCTCTAACCTCTAACCTTTCTGTGTCACAAAAGGTTCTTTGTGGTGAAAGAAGGTTCTTCAGATTATAAAAAGGTAAGAAAGAGATGGTTCTTTAAAGAACCTTTGACTGAATGCTTCTTTGTGGAACCAAAAATGGTTCTTCTATAGCATCACTGTGAAGCACCTTTATTTTTAAGAGTGTAAGTTCCTACTGGGACCCTTATAGAAGGTGTTACATGTGTGACTGTGTTTGTTCATGTGAGCATGTGAGCATTTTGAGAATATTGGATGCATAATGAATACATAAGACATTGTGAATAATTATCTAGTAATATGATTAATAATTAAATTCTCTAATCAACTGCAATTTTAAATTTGTATTATGTACACTGAATACAGTGGAATCAAAAAAATGTATGACCACAGTAAAATCTAAATCTTACTGACCTCAAACTTTCAGTCTTTTCATCAGTAGTGTGTGTATGTGTAGGATTTGTATGTGTTTTCATGAAAGTGTTGTGTAGAAGTAGCCAACTCTCATGTCTGTGGTTTACCCATAATCCCTCTTTGATCTAGTGATTTGATGGGTTTAGTGTACCTGTGGTCACATGATTAGCAGCAGCCCGGTGTTTAGTAGATAGCACTGCTGTACGGCTCTCTCCAAACCAACACAGCTGAAGACTGCTTACACGGTTCCTCTGGCTTATTGTCAAACACTCTCAGGCTTCCTGAAAGATATAGACAGAGGAAAACTGCTCATATGGCAGATATTAGGCTTTTAAAGAAAAGACCTGCTGTTATAGCCTATCGCTTTCATCATTTTCTTTCTGCTCATCACTCTGAAAACAGCCTGTTCACACTGATAATAATAATGATAACTGTATTAAAGGGGTCTTCGGATGCAAAATTTACTTTTATATGGTGTTTGAACATAAATGTGTGTTGGCAGTGTGTGTACACAACCAACCTATAATGATAAAAATCCACCCAGTGTTTTTTTATTTAATGCCTAATATCCCCCTTTTTTAAATCAAGCCATTCTCAGCTTCTTGACTATGTGACGTCACACGTACCTATATGAGTTTCTTTCTTCTACTGAACACAAAGGTTTTGAGGAAAGTTGGTAACCAAACAGTTGCATATGGAGTCATTGGGGACCACTGACTGTTTGGTTACCAACATTCTTTAAAACATCTTATAAATAAATAAATACATGTTTGGAACAGCTTGAGGGTAAGTAAATGATGACAGTTTTATATAGGGTAAACTTTCCCTTTAAAAGGACTACAGTTTGGTCGTCTGTCACTTTAATATAGCTATTGTCCATGGTGTGAATGACCTTCAGTTCACCCAACCAACCTATATGCTGTATTTATTACATAAAACACAAATATGTGACCCTGTACCACAAAAACTAGCCGTAAGGGTCATTTGTTTTTTACATTTATACATCTGAAAGCTGAATAAGCTTTCCACTGATGTATGGTTTGTTATGATATGGCAATATTTGGTTGAGTTACAACTATTTGAACTTTTTGAATCTAAATAATTGAGAAAATCAGTTGTAGTAGTTCTTAGCAATGCATGTTACTAATCAAAAATATATATTTTTTCTATATTTACAGTAGAAAATATCTTTACTTGAAATCCTAATGATTTTTGGCATAAAAGCAAATTTTATCATTTTGACCTATAATGTATGTTTAGCTATTGCTACAAATATACCCATGCTACTTAAAGTGCTCCTATTATGCCTTTTCAAATATGACCTTTAATGCAGTGTGTCATGTAGCTGTATGTGAACATAAACTATCTGCAAAGTTGTGATATTGTCTATCAAAAAAAGTCGGCTTACAATCACCTGAACGAGTCGTCCGGAATTCGAATCTTTTTCTGTTACGGCCATACGTCACAAAGTAACACATTTGCATAATGTCCACCCACGTTCTACGTCGTGAACAACTTGCCCGCCCACAAACACAATACAATTTCCATGTGGTTTACGTCATGTCGAGAAGACGCTGTATCCTATACTGTGAGAGTAAATGTGTTTTATATTCACTTCCAAAAGATGAATATACGAAGATTGTATTTTCTAGCGATCGTTCATAATATGAAGTTGTGTATGTTATGTTGTGTAACAACCCTGCACATGTCTTGCTAACCGGCTAACTCACGCTTCTGTAGTTCTGTTGTTCAGCTGTGGGCCCACTGTTGTCTAAAAATTTGTGATTGATTCAGCTTGACGGTCTGTCCGTTTCATTAGTTGGAGTAATGATAAAGGATGGCGCACAAAGCGGCTTTCACACCGAATGTGGAAAGCGCTGCGCTATGAAACCCATTCATTTCAAATGTTTGAGCCGCACAAGGACGGCTTGTTTCTGCGTCGACCAAAGTGCATGTGTAGCGGAGCACACCACTGGCGCATAAGGCGTGCACACCGCACTCAAAGTTTAAAAGAGCTGAACTTTTGCGCAGCGCTTTTCGTGTTCGGTGTGAAAGCCGCCTAAATGAATTATACAATGTTGAAGTTTACAACATAGAGGTTCGCTTACATAAGCGAATTGTGAGCACTTTCCACGGTAGTCTGTGCTAACTTGTTGATCAGCCACTTCAGCCGTTTCATCGTCAGACTCCGTCTCGAATTGCCATCTTTTCTATGTATTGACAAGTCTCCAGGACTGTCATTCAGTTATGGCAATGGGCGTTACGTTCTCCGACACGCTGTACGCGGTAGACCAATCATAAAGGACTGCGCCATCTGACCAATCACAGCAGTGAGGGCTCACGGAAAGGAGGGGTTTAGAGAGACTGATTCTTCGAACTGCTTCGCACGAGTCGTTTACGAATAATTTAGAAATGAGGTAAAATTAAATCTATTTTTGTGGAAAACTAAAGTGTTTTTTGACCTTGCATACATGTAAACCTCTTTTAGGAGTCTCACAACACAATATTAGCAACCTTTAAAATGGCATAATAGGGGCACTTTAAGACTTTAAGGTTTTGTGGTCCAGGGTCACATACGTAAACTGCTCCTTTACAAAAACAAAGCACTGACCAAGGGATGTCAAGCTAAAAAAAAAAATAAATAACCCCCCAAAAAAACATAATATGACTTTTTGTGCCATATTGCAGTTCCCTGAAGTCATATTGCTTTGTGTGAGGAAAGGAAATTTACAAATTTAAAAATGTCCCCTCCACCACAGCTCTAAAATCATATTTGCGCTTTTTTGATTGACGTTATTTTACACAATGCTATACTGTCTTTCAAATAAAAAGGTAGAAGTGTAACCATTAATAATAATTAACGACAAGCAGGCCGTATAAGTTGTTCGCTCAGCATCTGACAGAAACGTATGGCACATAATTCCATATGCCGACTAAAAAAACACTAAAACACTTATGCTAGTGGGCAGATGTTCTGTACACTAATTACAGCTTCAAGCATTATAAACTCAGATGACAATGCCTCGCTTAGACCACAAATCCTACTCAGACAATATTTGTGTTTGTATGTGTGCGTGTGATAAACTCCCGTCCCGCAGCAAAGCAGTTTAATCCACGCGCGCCAAGTTCTCCCGCTAAAACTTTCGCTCGACGCCCATTCCACCAGAGGCCCGTGACATGGCAGTAAATTTAACGTCTTGGGACGGTGAACCCTTTCGCGGAGGTGAAGTGTCAAGAATTGATTCTTATCGCGGCCGCAATCTGTATTGGCACGGCGTGAACCTCTTCAGCAGTTGCCATGATACCGCCTGACCTTTCCCGCGGAACGGAATGTAATCATGACATCGTGAAGCTGCACGAGGACTCATCTTCTCTACAAAGCTCCGGGAACGCATCCTGTTTTTAGGTAAAGCGCGCCTGAGGGCGTAGATATATAGCAGCCTCAGTCTCTGGTCAAGGTTACACTTTTCCTTTGTTTAATGACTCTCTTCACTAGCCCAAGGTTAGCAATAAACTCGCTCCCTGGCACCTTTTCACAGCCCTAGATCTGAGAAAAGACGTATGCGTCTTTGGGGACTGCCATTAGAATCTATTTTAATATGTTACACAAACAGTTCGTCTCGCGTTTCTTTGGCCTCTGCATCGCAGCAAGGAACGGCTGAAGACTGCTTTCCTACATGCCAGTGGCCCACTTATAACTTAAATGACTAGTTTAGTTAACCCCTCCGCTCAAGTCCAACATATCGTTATGGCAGCGAGCGCATAATCTCACTGGCATTAACATCCGTCATCTTCCCTCTCCGGCTATAAATAATGCTGTCACCACGTAGGCTCGCATCCGCGGGCACGCGCGGTGGAAGAGTGAATCAGGCTCCAGAGGTGAAGCACTGTGATAGTCCGGCAGATGAAATATTTGCTGACTTCTCTCACCTCGGGGACTGCCGCGCTGATGGAGCCACTCAGATGTGGCCCCGCGAGTCTCAGAGGATTTTCCACAGCCCACTTTCTGCTCGATCCGTGCCAATTAAGCAGCCGAATTATGTATAATAGTGGGAGTGACTCGGATTTGCCAGAGCAGGAATGCAGAGGCCAGGATGACAGAGGGATACCGTTGAATAATTAGAGTGAATTTTCAGAGCCCCGGAAGCTCAATCATACTGTGCCAGACGCTAACTATTTTTAACCTTATCTCTTTCTCTCTTTCTCTTTCTTTGTAATTCTGTCTGATTTCACTTTTTCCTCACTTTGCTGCTGTCTTCGGCTTTGCGTGTTATGGAATTGCAGCAGGTGTCCTCAGTGTCCTACAGAAGGCACATTCACAACTGGAGTACAAAATTGGGTCTGAAACTCTTTAAAATGACCAAACAAATGGTCAGATAATCACTGGTCAACTTTAGGAGGTCAAAGGAAATGATTTATGTCCTATTTAACTCAATGAGCTTTGCAACCTTTTAAACATGTCTAAATGCAGTGTAAACCTTTGTTTGTAGCAGTAAACAGAAACTAATTATATAACAACATGGATAAATGTTACATTTTTGGTAATTATTATTATTATTTAATTTTTTTTTTTAAATAACTTGCATTCGAGTACACTTTGTAAAAGTGCACTTTGTAATAATGTCAAATTAAAAGTTTTACTTTAAAGTACATTTTACATCATTTTTTACATTTATATTTTGTCATGCTTTAAAAAAGTACACTTATTTTGATGCGTTGACATATATGAAGTGAATGTAAAGTACTTTATATATTTTTATATAAGAATAACTATAAATTTGAACTGTAGTGTTACGCAGTGTTGCATTTAAGATTAATATTAACTGTATAATTTTAAATTGCAACTTCATTACAAATGTGTAATTAAAATATATTTAAACTGGGGCCGTCAAACGGTTTTTCGTGAGTTTTCCTAATATTTGTGTGTGTAATTATTATGTATATATAAATACAAACAAATGAGTGTATATATTTAAGAGAAATATGTTATGTACAAAATATTTTATTTATAAATAATTTAAATTAGATAAAATTATAATAAATACTTGTAAATATTTCTTAAATATATACATGAATGTGTTTGCATTTATATATACATAATTACACACAGTATACACATATGTGACCCTGGATCACAAAACCAGTCATAAGGGTCAATTTTTCAAAATTGAGATTTATACATCATCTGAAAGCTGAATAAAATTTGCTCAGATAGAAAAAAATATTTGGTTGAGATACAGCTATTTGAAAATCTGTAATCTGAGATCAATGTATATTACTAATCAAAAAATAAGTTTTTATATATATTTACAGTAGGAATTTTACAAAATATCTTCATGGAACATGATCTTTACTTAATTTCCTAATGATTTTTGCCATAAAAGAAAAATCAATCATTTTGACCCATACAATGTATTTTTGGCTATTGCTACAAATATACCCCAGCGACTTAAGACTGGATTTGTGGTCGAGGGTCACATATATATTAAGCAAACTCAGACTTTTATTTTGTGTGCGGTTAATCGAGATTAATTATTTGACAGCCCTAATTTGAATACATGACATACAAGTTTCAATAGAAATTACATTAAAGTATAATTTAGTTGATCAGAAATGCTTGTCTGTACATTTAGCAGTACTCTAACAATATTTCAAAGACAATATAAATATTAAATGACATATAAAGTACTTAATCCTATAAGTGGGTCAGAAAGTAACTATTGAGTTCAGCTAGTTGCACTTAATATAAATGTATATAATACAATGTCTTGTATTATTATTGTAAATAACATGCAAATAAGTTTCTAAAAATATTACATTCAGTTCACACTTATTTTCTTGCAAAGTTTATTCAGTAACACTTTACAATAAGCTGCCATTTGTTAACATTACTTAATGTATTAACTAATATGGAAGAACAATGAACAATATATTGATCACGCAAATTATTAATCTTTGTTAATGTTAGTTAATAAAAATGCAGTCGTTCATTGGTTGTTCATGTACATTAGCTAATGTTAACAAACACAACTTGCGATTTCAATAATGCATTAGTAAATGCTGAAATTAACATTGAATAATAAATGCTGTAGAAGTGTTGTTCATTCATGTTTACTAATGTAGTTAACTAATGAACCTTATTGCAAAGTGTTACCGTTTATTCTTTAAAAGTATATTTCCATAATCAGTACTCTTACTAAAAGTATTCTAAAGTTCTTTTTCATAAGGGCTCAAAACAAAATATGGAATTTGTGCCTCTGGTGCTGTAAAGTAATTGAACATGAAACTATGATGGTCTGAAAAGTGCCAAAAGTTCTTGTAAAGGTAGTGTTGGGTTTTGCAGTGAGAGGATTGCTCACAGATCTGAGATCAGGCTCCAACTTTACATTTGGTGAGGAATTAACAGCCTATAATTGAAGCTGGAAGTGAGTCAAAGTGATTTTGAGGGATCTTTATTTTGTGAAATGAAAACAGACTGCTGCAGCCCTGCAGTGCCGCCATCATAACATCTGTCTATCTATCCAGAGCACATCACACCCTACCCACCAATACACACACAATTAATTGATGTTGCTAAGTTACAGCTGATTGGACCATCTGTGTGTGTAAAATAAATACATTTGGAAAGTTGGGATTTCAGATTGGATAGTGGGTAGCGAAGATATCAGAATATCACAGACATTTGGAGATGAGCATGTTTAACTTAGGCTAGTGAGTAACCTGCTAGCAATCACCCTGGTTGCCGTATAGAAACCATATTAGAAGGATAATAAACTTTACATCTTGCCCCAGTTTGCAGTAAGAGTTAGCTGGAGGAGTCAATGCTAGTTGCCAAAAGTCAGATCCATTCTGCAGATTCCATACAGTCCGAAAATATAATATGTATAATATTCGGAGCCAACTTTAGAACACATATTGCTTCCATTTGTCACGTGTTTCCAAGTAACATGCATATTTCTGAGTTTGTTGTGATCAACACAACTTTAAAATCTGGTAGTGTGTGATTCTCAGTCGTTTAGTTTGTCATGACCAGTTTTTCTTTGTGACCATTTTCAATGTAGGCAAGTGTAATTCTGCTCAACTCATTTTTATTTCTAGAGCATTTTTAACAAGCCACAAAAGTGCTACATGAGAGAAACAAAAGTAAACAGAAACATGCAATCAACAATACATACAATTTACAACCCATTATTAAAAGCTAAAGAAAATAATGAAGTTTTTAACATCCTTTGAAATGAAGGAAGCAAATAAAGGGAAACAAAGCAGGTCCCAAAATAGAGCCCTGAGGAACACCACACATGCATTAGTGGCGCAACGGAAGCTGAACAGTTCCCAAAACCAACTGAAATGGTTCTACCCCCAAAATAAGTGGAAAACCAGTCCAAGGATAGACCCTGGATACTGACCTGGTCTTTAAGACGATCAATGAGAACGTCATGATCGACCGGGTCGAAAGCAGCACTGAGATCTAACAGTAAAAGAACAATGGGACTACCAGAATCAGCACCTAATAAAATATCATTTGAGACTCTCAATAGAGCAGACTCTGTTCTATGACTAGCTCTGAAACCTATGATGCCTACAGTCTGAAAAGTAAGGTTCTTTATTGGCACTGATCTTTCCATCCCACAAAAGGTTCTTTATAGTAGTAAAGAGTTGTTTAGATTCTAAAAATATTCTACACACTAAGAAAAAAAAATGTTTTTTTAAAGGAACTGATTACTGAAAATTAATTAGGCCCTGTTTACGCTTGTGCATTTTTGTTTTTGAAGGATTACTCACCCTCCTGTCATCCAAGATGTTCATGTCTTTCTTTCTTCAGTCGCCAAGAAATTAAGTTTTTTGAGGAAAAGTTCCATGATTTTTCTCCATATAGTGAACTTCTATGGTGCTCAATAGATTGAAAGTTAAAAATGCAGTTTTGAAGCAGCTTCAAAGGGCTCCAAATGATCCCAGCTGAGGACAAAAAAAGGGCCTTATCTATTGAAACGATTGGTCATTTTCTTTAAAAAAAAGAAAAAAAAATGTATACATTTTTTAACCACAAATGCTCATATTGTCTAGCTCTGTGATGTGCATGCATACTCTGTGCACTCAGGTTCAGTACAGTTAGGGTATGTCAAAAATCTCCCTTCTCATTTTCTCTTCAACTTTAACTCCAACTTGAAAACCATCCTACATCACTGCAGAAGCACTGACGCAGTGCTCACAAAGTGAATGTGCAAGGAGGGTCAAACACGCTTTACAAAAAAGGTAAAACAGCGATGTAGGACATCATAGGAAGTCTTTTGTCTTGAACAGGAGTGCACAGAGTATGAGCGCAGAGACGAGACGAATCACAAAGACGAGTATTTGTGGTTAAAAAGTGTATAAATGTAGTTTTTTTAAAGAAAACTACAGATTGTTTCATTAGATAAGACCCTTATTCCTCGGCTGGGATCATTTAGAGCTCTTTAAAGCCACAGTGAAACTGCATTTTTAACCTTCAATCCATTGAGTACCATCGAACCATGACCATTCATAAAGAGGGTGCGTTTACATGAGTGCATTTTTGTTTTAAAACACTAGTGTAAACAGGGCCTGAGAATGATGTTATTGTTTACGAAGGATACACAGAACGAATGTTGGCAGCCACCCCATTTTCTAAAGTCTCCATTTTGGTCTATTTACACTGAGGCTACGTTTACACTAGTGCATTTTCATTTTGAAAATGCATAACCTTTGCTACGGTTACGCCTGTCATTTACTCCAGCGTTTTCGATACTTGAAAACGGAGACTTTCGAAAACACTGCAGACTCTGTGTATTATCAACACGTTCTCACTCCTAACTCGTCACATATTGACGCTTGGTCAGGACCCCTTTGGCGTCACTTCTTGACGCTCAGGGTACCCCTTTAGCATCATTTTTCGACATGCAGGGTCCTCCAGTACTTTACATAAGAAACCCTTGGTGTCAATGTACTGATGCAAAAGGCACTGGGAATTTTATCGTCATGATTAAATTATACATTCGGTAATAATATTGCTATTATTGCATATAAGTTGGGGTGTGATTTTTTTTTTCAATGCAAACACAACAGTTTCATTTATATTACACTATTTACACATTTAACCCAACCTCTGCCCCTAAACCTAACCATTTGTCAACAAAACACAAGATATAACAGGCACATACAACTATATTCATAATTTATTCAAAAAGTATTAATATTCCAAGGGTTCCACCGTCCTGTGTGCTACTGCAGTCTGTCTGAGCGCGAATTCAAAAAATGCCGCCAGAATAAGTAAGTCCTGGTTGTGAAATACTAGTGGCTCTTGGGTGTCTCATGACTGACTGCGCCATGCTAACGTTCGGGAGTATCTTTTTGAATGAGATATGAGCTCGTTAACGGAGCGGGATCATTTTCAGCGATTAAAACCTTCTGTTATTCACATAAAGATATTGTACGGCTTCAGAAGACTCAGAATGCAATTTTATACTGCTTGTTTATGGTCGGTTTTTGCAATAAATACCTGTGACTGTACTTATATTTGCCTGTTGCGTGTTTTATATTGTTCAGAAGTGGGTAGGTTTAGGGTAGGGGTGGGTTTAGGTGCTCCAATGAAAGTAAAAATAATTTTTACAAATGCATGCAAATCATTAAATTAAGACAAACAACTGAAAACAATGGAGGACCCTGTGCGTCGAAAAATAATGCTAAAGGGGTACACTGAGCGTCAAAAAGTGACGCCAAAGGGTCCTGACCAAGCGTCAATATGTGACGAGTTGGGAGTGAGAACATGGTGATATTATTGGCGACCCTGTAAAAAATAATTTTATTATTAATAACTTTAATAATTTGTTGCGTCTCATTTAGGAGGCTCATTGAAGAAAATTAACATTAAGCTGCAAAGTAAAAAAAAATGTAAATACGGTTATTTCTCTTAAAATAAGACATTCTTGATGATGTATGTCACCTGAATGGTCTTGTGACATGCACTTTCTGTTGTGTAGTGTAGACGGAGATTGTTTCTGAAATGCAGTTAAAACGGCAGTGTAGATGAGGATTGTTTTCGTTTTAAAATGAAACGAACTAGTGTAAACGGGGACTTAAATGCAACCCTGGAGTTTTCAAACAAAAACAAGATTTGCAGCATTTACAAAAGTCTCCGTTTTCAAGGTTGTCAAAGTGAAAACAAAATGCATAACCGCAGCAAAAGTTAAGCATTTTAAAACGAGAACACATTAGTGTAAACAAAGCCTTACACACTGCGAAAACTCCCTTCTGGAACTTTTTTTTAAACTAAATACTTTACTGTACTTTATTATAATTTTTGCTGCCTATAATTCACCAGTAATTCAACATAAACCATGCAAAATTATGTATTTAATACAATCTATATTTTATCATAGTAGCTTCATTCATGTAGGATGTTGCACAGTATATCAGTGTTTGGCATCTCTATGTACACCATAGATTTTCATTGGACGCTTTATCCTTGACATAAACAACATAAGAAATTTGAAGCGTTTGGCCTCAATTTTAAAAGCTGCTAAGCTTTTTCTGTTTTGCCTTTTACTTTAGAGTGTGTGCGTCCATTTGTAACTTAAATGTGCGCGTTAACTTCCAGCTAAAAATTCCAGTTATTTTTAGCTGTACAGAACAGCTTGTTAAGCTGCTTTATATTGCAAACTGGCATTTCTTATCATATTATTTTAATGTATTGTCGTAATTATAAACACACTAGTTTATAGTGCAAAATCTTGCTATTCTTTTAGCTGCTTACCTATGAATCGGAAATCTCACACATTCATAGAAAATAGCTCATGGATACAATACAAAGATTATATGGTATTTTATCATTTGCTATTTAAGATCATCTTCAGTAACATTATGTGATTTAATCCTGTTGCATTATATCATGGCAGCAAGATGAGAGGCCGAGTGTGAACAGGCAAGTAACCATAGCCTCCTCTCTTCCAAACTTAAAAATATTACAGCACCACACAGCATAATCAATACACCCTCCCGACAAACCCTCGCTCCCACCAACACCTCCCAAACATCCCGTGCGATTACTCATCAGGCCTTTACTTCCAGCAGCCTTTGACCCGGGGTCAGAGGTCACATGTCCTTGTTTCAAAGATTTGATTGGGCCGTGTTCTAATTACTGCTTTGTCATTGACATACCACCTCTCTCTCTCCTTCCCTCCCTCCCTCTCTCTCTCTCTCACTCATCCCTCATGTTTGGTAGCCTTGTACAGGCATCATTTTGCCCTCCCCCCGTCGCCGATTGCCTGCAGAGGCCGTCGTAACGAGATGTCAGCCCACTATGAATTCTAATTTAGCTCGGGCCAGTCTATGTCAGTTATTTGTACCGTTCCACAGGATCATCAGCCTGCGGAGAGGCCATGTAGCGGCTCACCACCGCCGCGCCACTGATTATGAGTAAATTACTTGTTTTCTTCTCATTTTCGTGGTGTTTGCAGCACTTCGGCAGCAACATTACAGGGCCAAATCCCAAACGGGCACTATGCAAAGGTTAATAATCCTGTTAATTAATGAACAAACCTGATATTGAGCATAACATATAATCGCTGAAGGATTACAACCCAAATTAGTAGAGTTGCGGCAATTAGACTGATGATTAACGTTTTAAGTGTGAGACTAAGAGCCTGTGCGCTCCACCACGGGTTGTAAAACTCATACTGTTGTTAAGGGAGGTTGTGGAAATGTTAGCGTGCGCATTAAGCGTGGTGCGCGCCGCAGTGTGCGCGCCCGGGGTGGCTGTGAAACGCGCGGTCCCAGCGGGGGCGAGCGGCAACAGCTGGTCCCGCTCTAGCCCGGTGCTGCGCGCAAAATGATCTCTCCATCAGCATGCGCTCGCATCTGTATTCATCCACGAGCCTTATCAATAAACAGACCGCTGACAATTAGGCAAATCCAAGGGGGGACGAAACCTCCATCTACGGAAAAAAACTCCAGCCGTACGCTTTAATCACCGTTAATCAATAAAATGCCGTCAGATCTTTTAATTAAACTTTTATTTGTGGGGAATCGTGTGGGCGCGACGCAGGCGTTTTTCCATTAATGGCAGCGGGACTCTTCGGCGCCGCCGCTCGGCCGGTCACGCCGGGGATCCGCGGTTCTGTAATTGCATTTTGTCACCTACAGAGGGAGGTGAGGATGCCAGTTAAAGGTAGAGGGGAAATCTCTCCCCGACAATTATTGTCGAGCAAATTACCAGGTAGGCAATATCTAAACTGTCAGGAGAGGTTAAGAAGAAATGGTTTAAGGAAATGAGGCGCTCAGCCGTTCATCATGGAGGCAGTTTCTGAGCCCAAATTGAAAAAATGTCATTCTATCTACAGGAATTAGAGCATGTTAGCTTTGCTTATCACAGCCAGTGACAGAGAAACTGTGTCATAAATGCTCTCTCTTTTCACTACGGCTGTCCGTCTGAAATAAAACCAAGCAGTGTGAAACCGCTGGCTGTACGGAAGAGATTTACAGTGAACGAGAGAAGAAACCCCTCGATTCCCCCCTTAGTGGTATCAATGGAAAACAGTTTTGTAGTCACATGAGAGCTGTATGCTGCCATCTGCTTCATTCTCAGCGTGGCGCCTCTACACACACACACTGACTCACTCTGGTGCACATGCAAAAATACACAGGCACGTGTACAAGTTTAATAAGGGTGAATGCAATTTAAGGAATAAATTCAATTTGAGAGTGGGAATGTATTTATGCTTGACGAGAAGAAGTATATCCTTTTAAAGGACGCCAGTGTCGGCATGGCATTTAAACTGAAAATTAGGTTATGGTAAAACCATCTCTGCTGCGTGAAGTCACTGAAGCAGTGGAAGGGTTTAAGTCAAGAAACCGTAGAATCAAATATAAACTAGCATAATCAGGAAGCTGGGCAGCATAACTCAATAGAAATAATAAGTTATGCTTTAAGAACAAACACTGACAGTCAGTGAATTTATTTAAAATAGACTCAACGTTTCATATTGTTAAAAAAAAAAACAATCCTTTTTTTTTTTTTTTTTAATGGTGTTTACACTAAACCTAAATCTCAGATTTTTAATATTTGGTCCCTAAATTGGACGATAAATTGGAAATACAACTATTTGAAAATCTAGAATCTGAGGGTCCAAAAAAATAAACACTGAGAAAATCGCCTTTAAAGTTGTACAAATGAATTTCTTAGCTATGCATATTACTAATCAAAAATTAAGTTTTGATATATTTACAGTAGGAAATTTATAAAATATCTTAATGGAACATGATCTTTACTTAATATCCTAATGATTTTGGCATAAAAGAAAAATCGATAATTTTGACCTATACAATGTCTTGTTGGCTATTGCTACAAATATACCCGTGCTACTTAAGGCTGGTTTTGGGATCCAGGGTCACATATATTTGTAAAAAATAATTACATGTTTAACATACAGTATTGTCATATAAAAACATATATTTTGCAAAATGTACTGTATGTCAATATATAAATTTGTTACAATTTCTAATAAGTTTCATATATGTTTTTACTTCATATGACAATATATTTCATATATGCAAATTTAACATATGTACATATATTACATTTGAGTATGGATAAGTTTGGTGATGCATTTAGTTCACAACTGGATTCTTGAAATAGCAACTGTGTCAATTGTTCATTCATATTTAGGCCTTACACAAATCAAACCAGTTCAGTCTTTTTACAGAACTCCACTTACAAAAAGGTGATAGTTTAATATATAGAAAAGTACTGAATGATTACCATATTGATATACCATGGTATATGCATGGTATTCCATATTATGTCACAGAATAACATGGAATTACCATGACAAATACAAGGTAATATACTTTTTTCAGGTACTTTTTGTTAGTGTGCATTTTATTTTAAGGTGCAGTTCTCGCTATTAACAAACCATTAACTGGCTTTTGCCTCAGTAAATGCCTAATTAGCTGCTTATTAATAGTTAGTAAGGTAGTTGTTAAGTTTAGGATTATATGATCATGCAGAATAGGTGCTTTATAAGTATTAATAAACAGGTAATATGTTAATAATAGGCATGCTAAGAAGTAACTTGTTAGTAGTGAAAATTGTTCCCTATACGGTGTTACCAAACAAGCTATTCCTTCGTTCAGTTAATTGCAGTTCATTATAGCTTATGAATTATGTGCTGGCCTCATTGTGCTGCTGAGTTGTATTCCCTGCTAAGCTAGGCGAAGCACTAGCATTACTGTCCGTAGCCAGACAGCCGCCATGTTTCTCTGGACGTTTCCCTGGCTTTTCTCATCTGTGTTAACGCGGCGTTGAATTTGCTGTTGCCCGAATAGCACAATCCTGTTTTTATTATTGTTTTTCTGTGAAATCGGCCCATTTTGAGGTTTAATGGCGGCGTGGAGTGTTAGCGGCGAAACGGCTCTCTGGGGAGCAGAGCATCAGGCAGCTGAATTTCCACAGCCATTAAGCAGTCTCCATTCAATTAGAATGCATAGAATCCTGACACGCCATAACTTACAGCCCTCTCGGCCAACATAAAGCATGTCTATAGCGCGGCTCCCCGCTCTAAAAATACTGAGCCAATCTGACCGCCACTTTTATAGGAAGCTAATTACATCCTTGATTTTTTTGTTTCAGAAAATTAAACCTGGATTAATGGTCCACCTTATGTGAGGGGGAGTGCGGCCCAGGTTTGTGTGCTTTAATGCAGATAGATACAGTGAGGCAGGAGGAGGAGGGAGATGATTTTCCGCGACGAGTCGCACAGCCTCAGACTCGCCTGCCATCAATTAGACCGCGTCTCAGACCAGCACTCTCATACCTCCACGTCTAATAAATTATGCTGCATATCAGAAATGGCATGGTTACCTATTTAAAAAACAGGATTGTGTCGGGGAGAGCCGTAAATATGAAATATGAAAGGCAACAAATTGAGACAGTCAATAAAATCTGAGATTTGTTACTAGGCTAAATGCTACGTGCGGCAAGGTGTTGCTGACAATCAGGAATTATGATGATAGAAATGGACTTTGATTGGTGTTTAATTTTTTCGCTGGAGTGGACGCTTCTTATTTACCACCTGATTAATTATACTCCACTTCTGCCAAATACAGACATTAGTCCTAATACAGACGTTATTGTAAAAATCACTTCTTTCGGACTCCGAGATTGCTTTCATTTATTCATTATTACTGAGTCGAGAATCTCATTTAAAAAGTTGCACCTTGCTGTTTTCCATTTAAACGGTACAGAAGATGCTGGAAAATCAATGTGCTTGGTGTATTTATGCACACCCCTGGTGAAAAAGTAGTACACTTTGGCATACTTTAAAAAGAGAACTTGAAAAAGATTATACTTAACTTTGTTATTATATTATGACATAAAATTATACTTAAAGGGATAGTTCACCCAAAAATGAAAAGTTCTGTCATGAATTAATCACTCTCGTGTTGTTTTAAACCAGTAAGACCTTCGTTCATCTTCAGAACACAAACTAAGATATTTTGGATGAAATTCGAGAGCTTTCTGACCCTGCATAGACAGCAATGCAACTGACACGTTCAAGGCCCAGAAAGGTAGTAAGGACATCGATAAAATAGTCCATGTGACATCAGTGGTTCAACCTTAATTTTAGGAAGCTATGAGAATAATTTTTGTGTGTAAAGAAAACAAAAACAACTTTATTCAACAATGTCTTCTCTTCAGTCTTCGATGCTGGTTCATGACGCATGTCCTTACTACCTTTCTGGGTCTTAAAAGGGTCAGTTGTGTTGCTGTCTATGCAGGGTCAGAAAGCTCTCGAATTTCATCAAAAATATCTTAATTTGTGTTTCCAAGATAAACAAAGGTTTTACAAGTTTGGAACAACATGAGGGTGAGTAATTAATAACAGATGTTTTTTTTTTTTGGATGAACTATCCCTTAAATGAACCCCAGAGTACTTTTCTGCAGTTTTCACTTTTTTAGCTTTTGGCCAATGATATTTTTCCTTTTTTTTCACAGTGTGTATTCAGGTCATTCTATAATTGTGAGTACATCTCATGTCTGTGAAGTATATTTTTAAAATAGTTTTTAATCCATATAAAGCCCTGATGCTTAATTTTCTAGTACACAATTATATTTTTCCCAATCACACTATATGTTGAAGCGATATCTTTTGTTAAGCAATGATGTTCATATCACATACAACCCTGGTATTCAGCTGTCCGATTTTGTGAAGTTGCTCATTCTACTCTACATTTCCGCATTAAAAATGACCTATAAATGTAAATTAATTTCATAGTTGTGCCTTCAGTTAGATTAGGTTATCAAGACATTTGGGTGTGCGCTTCAAAAATAAGTGTTTATTGTGATATAACTTGTTTTATTTGTGTCTGAAAAACCATTGTCAACTAAGTTACCCACTAGAAAACCCGCCATCAAAAAGGAATGGTTTGTCCCATTCTCGCATAATTTGATGATGCACAGTATGATGATATTTCCTCTAGAACCACATGGATGAAACACTAAAAATTATGTTCTCTCTCTTCCCACTAATATTGGTTAAACTATCAAACCTGTGTCAAGAGTGGATTAATTGACCGTCAACAGTGTTACACAAGTATTATTGCTAAAAAGTTTAACAAGACAATTTAACTTAATTGCCATATGCTCAGTAGTTCTAGGCTTTCATGTTGAGTATAGGCCCCAAACACTAAAAATGTCAACTAAGTTACCTGTCAACTGTGTTACCCAGCAAGGGTAACATGGTTTACAGTAGCAAACATAGATGGTATTTTATGCACATATTACTACAGATCACCTTTATTTATATAGCACTTTATACAGTATAGATTGTTTGGTCAAATTCTAAATGTACCCCTAATTATAGAATGACCCATTCATAGGCTTATAAACACAGGTTTATACATGTTGGTCTCCCAGTGGTTTCTGACCTTTTTTTTTCTTCTAATTGCTCGGTACGTAAATCTGTCCTGAAGCTTGAAATAAAAGCCTTTATAGGGCACTCACCTGAGCTCATGAAAGGCCCGCAAAGTGACTTTGACAAACTCCAGAACAGCCACATTTGTTTGGAATTAGTATGAGCACACCTCGCGTGCATGTGTGCGTGTTCAGACCGGCTAGTGGATCGCAGAACCAGGGATTTCGTGGCTGGTGGCCGATCGCAGGTGAGCCTTCCAGCCATCAACAACAAAGTGTGGTCCGGCGTGTTCACGCTCAGAGGTCACGACAGGTCGCGGTCGCCACAGGTTCTGACAGTCTGACAGATTAAAAAGAGGTGACGCTGAACTGATGTTTTCTGGACCACCCGTATCTCCATTCTGTTTGCATTAATGTGAAGGGAGTTGGGTTTAAACACAGCCAGAATAGACAGAGCCATAAAACTAGACTCAGTCAGATGTGATGTAAGGGGCCAGTGGGGCCAAATTGGACATGTTTCCATAGTGATTGCCACCGATTATAAGACCAAAAACTAAAGCCAGGTGCAGGTCGTGAACAGATCTGGCAGCTCGAATGGAAGCCCCGCCTTTCAGTGGAAAGAGCCAATTGCATTTTTTCTAGAGCACTCATGCACATTAACTGGGCCCAGCTACACACACACACACACACATGCACGTGTATACCTGGTATTCCCTACATTATGAAGACTAAATTACTTCACAAGTATAGTAATACCAGTAAATTTTGACCTTGTGGGGACATTTTATTAATCTAAAATAGCAGAAAGTTTTGTGTGAGGGTTAGCTTTAGAAGTAGGGTTAGGATATGGGGAAACAAAATATAGTTTGTATATATAGTATATGTCTATGGAGTGTCCCCACAAAAAACTGGAAACATAAATGCACACACACACACACACACATATTTTATGTATAAAGATGTGACAAGATAAAGACAATAGAGTTCAAATCTAAATTTAAAAGATTTTACTTATTTTTATTGTTTATTATTATTATCATTTTTTTTTTTTTTTTCAGGAAAATCATTGCAAGTCAAATGCTTATCAGTGGCTTTCTTGGGTTTTGCATCATGTCAAAACTGACGAAAATATCCTTTCAACACTTTCAGTCATGACCAAAGTCTTACCTAACATACTTTTTTTCTACATATTTTATTTTATTTTATTTTACAAAATTATATGTGACCCTGGACCACAAAACCAGTCATAAGGGTCATTTTTTTAAATTAATTAATCTGCTGAATAAATAAGCTTTCCACTGATGTATGGTTTGTTAGAATATGATAATATTTGGCAGAGATATTTGAAAATCTGGATCTGAGGGTGCAAAAAAATCAAAATATTAAGAAAATCGTCTTTAAAGTTGTCCAAATTAAGTTTTTAGCAATGCATATTACTTATCAAAAATTATGTTTTGATATATTTATGGTAGGAAATTTAAAAAAATATAAAAATAATCTTCATGGAACATGATCTTTACTTAATATCCTAATGATTTCTGGCATAAAAGAAAAATTGATCATTTTGACCCATACAGTTTATATTTGGCTATTGCTACAAATATACCCGTGCTACTTAAGACTGGTTTTGTGGTCCAGGATCACGTATTAGTATTTAAATTATTTTATTTTTTGAAAGAAAATAGCACTTTTATTTGGTAAGGAAGCATTAAATTGATTAAAAATGACAGTAAAGATTACAAAAAAGAATGAACAATGCTGGGTTTGACCCAGCGGATGGTTAAATGTTTAACCCAACTTTCTAGTTTAACTATTCAACTATTGTTTAGAAATTGCTGTATGGCTGGAAATAGGTTGTATGTTAAAAATCAGACACATAATTACTAGAGGCATATGCAATGATCAAAAGGTGAACATTTATTAATAAGCAATTGAAAAACTGTTTATTATTTAATTACTATTTGTTGAACCTAATAATAAATGGTAATTTCCAACTCATTTTAGGTTCATTTTAAGCAAGAAATATAGTAACTTTTAAGCAATAGTTCAGTTAAATAAAACTACCCAGAAGGTTGGGTTAACCATTTAACCTGACTGCTGGGTCAAAACAACCCAATCGCTTAGTTTGTCCATATTTCACCCAGCACTGGGTTGTTTTTAACCCAGCATTTTCTAGAGCGAATGATCATGTGACACTGAGGACTGGAGTAAAATGCTGAAAATTCAGTTTCGACATCACAGAAATAAATTACATTTTAAAATACATATTTAAATAGAAAACAGTTATTTTAAATTGCAATAATATTCCATAATATTTCAGTTTTTTTTTTCTGTTTTTTAGCCCCAAACTTTTCAAATGGTGGTGTGCATAGTATGACGTAAAATGCGTATAATTACGTGTTTACCCATGGGGTCATATTGTGACAAGCAACAATTGTAAGCAGCACAGTTTAAACTTGACTTGAGAGTATTTCTTTTTCTGAAGTCTCGTAAAGCCAAGCTTCTCTTACTCTACGAAACAGCAAATGTTCTCTCTTGTTCACAGTTCACCACCACTTGGGATCAAATCAACGTTTGCATTACCAGGTCTGAGTCATAATCATGAGCCCACCACACCGCACAACTTTAGAAGCAACAACAGCCAATGTTTTTTTTCTTAACAGCTATATGACATTCTTCATTTCCACAGACGTGATGCAGTTTTGTGGTGGCCTTTGAACTATTGGAGGTATTGAAGGATTTAGAGTACGTCTGTGTGAGAGCCCAGTGTTTCTGCCAAACGGCCCTGAGCAGACTGGCTGTGCTCATATCTGGGGAGAGAAAATTAATGCTTATTAATGGGGCCTATAAAAGCGACTAATTGAGCATTCCGGAACTTGCTGAGTTTGGCATCTGCTGCTGACATTCCACAGCACAGGGCTTCACACACACACACACACACACACACACACCTTGTGCTGTCTCTCGCTGTCTCTCTCTCTGACATTAGGTCAGGCCATTAAAAATCAGAGAAGCTCGACAGGTTATTACTGTGACTGACATGTTAATGACACCTGGTCTCACTAACCGAGGGTTCAGCGCAGAGCGAGCCCGCGCGAATCACGCTCTTTGAAGAAGCCGCCGCTGAAGTGTCGGGAAATTACAATTACGACATGTGTGGATTTAAAACACATATGTGTTTGCGTGTCTGATTCCGTCCTTTCCAGATGTCTTCAAAAGACGCATCCTCATGCATTTGAGAGCGTTAATGCGATCAAACTCCCGTCAGTGAGCAGCCGAGAGGTCATGTGTCTTCCATTATCCAGATTTCTTCTAATCAGCCTGGAGTGGCTGAGATTAAACAGCGCAGAATTCTGCCATCAAACTCCGCCGTCGTAAATCCACCTCACCTTGGAGAGCAAAAGGGAAGTGCACATCTGTAAACCAATCATCGCTCGGCTCCCTGTCAGCCGCACTCCCACCCAGACACATGCAGACGTAGGACCACATAGAGAGAAATAGTTCACTTCACATAATTCATTTACTCAACTTCATGTTGTTACAAACCCATATATATCTTTTTTTCTACATAACACAAATGAAAGTGAATGGTGACCAGAGGCTGTCAAGCTCCAAAAAGTACCAAGAAAGTAGTCCACCCTTTTGAAAAAAAGAAGTGTGCTTAATTATATTCAATGTGCTACTTTGAATCTTAAAAGTAGTGCTGTCGAACGATTAATTACGATTAAACTTTTTTGTTTTCATAATATATGTGTGTGTGCTGTGACTAGTTGTTCATGAGTCCCTTGTTTGTCCTGAACAGTCAAACTGTCTGCTGTTCTTCAGAAAAATCCTTCAGCTTCCACAAGTTCTTTGGTTTTTCAGCATTTTTGTGTATTCGAACCCTTTCCAACAATGACTGTATGATTTTGAGATGCATCTTTTCACACTGAGGACGACGGAGGGACTCATATCAGGGTTGCCAACTCTTACGCATTTGGCGTGAGACATACGCTTTCAGGCTCTGTCTCATGCTCTTACTCTGCCCATGTAAATCTCATGCCAAACTGGCAACCCTGCTTGTGATTTTAAACAAAGTTTCAGCTTTCAAATGTTGTAAGTTTTAATAGTAAATTTAAACAATAAATACCGTTTTGACGCACTTACTGTGGCGTAAATCGTAAAATTTAGCGCTTCTGTTAATGCCAAGAGCCATTGAAAAACAGCTGCGACAAGCTTTGATCCCACTGGCGTCACAGCCACGCGGTCACATTTTTTGGTAAACATTACAGCATATTATGCATTGATTTTTACATCGATGACATTTACAGTATAATTTGATTCTGGAGAGTGATGGAGAGGCAACCCTTATGAAAATCAAACATGTTTTTTACTACAAATGAAACCAAAAAACCATGGTTACTATAGTTAAACCATGGTAACCACAAATTAACCATGGTCTTGCTACACTAACCATAGTTTAACCACGGTATTTGTAGTATAACTATGGTTATACAAATGGTAATCAATGCGCCGAAAAAAACATGGGTACACTTTTACTATAATAAAACCATAGTTAATTTTCGTAAGGATCAATATGGTTTTCTTGTATTTAACCCTCTATGGGTTAAATGTTCTATATTTTAGTTCAATAATATTTATTTAATATTTTAAGGAAATCATTTAGTACTAAATACTATTTGTCCAATAATTATGGTTCATTAATGACTTAATATATATATATATATATATATATATATATATATATATTATTTTATATTTGTTTTAATTATATTACAATTTGTGCAGTATTTAAGGTTAAACAGAGAAAAGGGTTTTAATTTCCAATGCAAAGAGGCAAATTAGAGTCATTTTGTCATTTGTAATGCCATGGTTTACCCACTAGGTTCCTGTATGGTTCTTTACTAAATATACATGTATCTAGAATATTGCAGGTCATACCTGCTTATTTATTTTTAAGTTTTTCATTTGAATAGATATTTAGAAATGTTTAAACACTATATTTTTAAATGTGAAATTTAAAAAGTTAAGAACTTATGATATTTGTATAAGTACACACAATGAATGGAAGCAAATACTGAATTTAAACCAAGTTTAAAATGGTGCTAAAAAAGCATTCAGCTGCATTTTTATCCCTTTATATGTACGGTATATACATATAAATAGATATGAAATCAAGATCGCCACCCCCTTCCCCCCAACCCAACCCCCCACTCCAAAACAAAAAAAAAAATCTCACTCCAAGCTGAACTTAAAAGTTGGCAACCCTGCTCATATGCAACTATTACAGAAGGTTCAAACACTCACTGATACTCCAGAAGGAAACACAATGCATTAAGAGCTGGGGGTTGAAAACATTTGAACAGAATGAAGATGTGTACATTTTCCTTATTTTACCTAAATGTCATAGTTTTGGCATTTAGTACTGCCCATCAGAAGCTACAGAAGATATTTACATGTTTCCCAGACAACAGAATAAGTAAAACCTACCCTGATCTTCAAATTCCAAAAGTTTTCACCCCCAGCTCTTAATGAATCTTTTTTCCTTCTGGAGCATCAGTGAGTGTTTGAACCTTTGTAATAGTTGCATATGAGTCCCTCAGTTGTCCTCAGTGTAAAAAGATGGATCTCAAAATCATACAGTCATTGTTGGAAAGGGTTCAAATACACAAAAATGCTGGAAAAAAACAAAACAAACAAAAAAAAAAAACCCACAGCTGTAGATCATGCAGGTAACAACACAGTATTAGGAATCAAGTGTATGTAAACTTTTGAACAGGGTCATTTTTATCAGAACTATTCTTTTCTTGTGTGGACTATATGTTAACAATGTTTATGTGAAAAATTTTATTGAAGTCAGTACTAATATATATATATACATACATACACACACAGTACACATACTTATATTATGTAAACAAAACTTTTATTTTGGATGCGATTAATCGTGATTGATCATTTGACAGCACTGAAAGTACATAAAATGTACTTAAGTGTTCTTTTTAAAAGTGTAATCTTATTCGCAAACTTGTGTGCTATATTTTAACATGACATGAGGATGAGTAAATAATGACAGAATTTTCATTTGTGGGGTGAACGATTCATTCTGTGTTGAGCAGAAAATCTTGAAAGTGAGAGAGAGTGGATAACAACATGTAGTTTTAGTTCTATTTTTTCTCCTCACCCTGCAGCCTATTTGATTTCAATAACACTTGATAGTGAAAACACACACACACACACACACACACACACACACAGGTCATGTGACAACATCTCTCTGCCTCTCCAGGTCATTTTCTCTTTTCACCTCAAGCTTAATGAATTCAGCGCATCGATTGGCTTGATGATTCACTCTGTGATATTCGTATTATTATGCCTGAGTATTTCTAGTTTCCAGTCAAAAACACATTTCATGGCTCCTAGGGGAATCTTTCACATCTATAAGAGAAAACAGACTTGACTCTCTCTCCTTTTGCTGTCTCTGTGTTACTCAGAGTTGTGAGGACTCATTTATGAGCTTGTGGATTGTCTTATAAAGCGTAGGTGTCACTGGGGGAAAATTCAGCTAGATTACAATGATTTACAATGCATCACATTATAGACAAACAGAAATTAATAATGTGCAAGACGATTTGTAGTTATGTGGAGCCTACAACCACTGAGGAAAAATGAAATAGCATACTTTTGAAAAGAGCACTTATTCCAAAGTAATACTTTAAAGGAATATACTTAACTGTGAACTAAATGTAATGTTGTCAGATTCTTAATTGCTAAATTAAATTAAATGAGCATGTATTATAGTTCAGATTTATATTAAATGCAATGAACTTTAGTGTGGCATTAAGAGTCGGGGGTGAAAACTTTTTGAATTTGAAGATCAGGGTAAATTGAACTTATTTTGTCTTCTGGAGAACAAGTAAGTATCTTCTGTAGCTTAGGGCAGTACTAAATGAAAAAAAAAGATATTTTTACAGATCTCCATTCTATTCAAAAGTTTTCACCCTCGGCTCTTAATGCATCATTTTTCCTTCTGGAGCATCAGTGAGTGTTTGAACCTTCTGTAATCATACTGTCATTGTTGGAAAGGGTAAAAATACACAAAAATACTGAAAACCTTTGAATAGGGTCATTTTTATAAATTAAATTATTATCTTCTCTTGTGGACTACATGTAAACATCTTCATGTGAAATCTTATCCAGGTCATAACAAATTAAACAATAACATGCATTTTGTATAATCCCTCTTATTTTGGTAAATTATTTCACATTTTTTTATGATTCTGAAAGGGGGATGCAAACTTTTGGCCTCAACTGCATATAATCTCACTATTATTTCTATTGAAATATAGTCTTTGAAATATAGTTAAAATGTACTGTTGAATGTACTGAAAAACATTTATGGTAAACTAAATTGTACTTCAGTGTCATTTCTATTGAAACCTGTATGCCATGCATTTAAATATATTTGTAATTACACATTTTAAATATAATAGACAACATATAATCAAGTACTTTACATGTGCTTTACACATGTAAACACATCAAAATAAGTGTACTTCTTTAAAGCATGACAGCAGTTAAAATGTTGTTATTTAAGTGTGCTTTATTTAAGTACACTTGAGTGTCCTTTTATGCTATTTCATTAATATTATATTAATAGAGTTGTTGTTGTTGCTGTTGATTTTAAATGTACTTTTAAGATTTCAAGTACAGTACAAGTGTACATATTAAGCACACTACTTTTCAACCAACCTTTTGCACTTTTGATGTTATTTACAGTGAGAAATCAGTGTTATAGTAATTAAATATTCGCTTAGTTATCACCAAGCTCATTTTACTTCGTTGTTGATCATTAAAGGGGTCATCGATGGAAACTTCATTTTTACATGTTGTTTGAACATTAATGTGTGTTGGCAGTGTATGTACAAATCTACCCTATAATGATAAAAATCCATGCAGTGGTTTTTAATTAATCTGTAAAAATAATATCCCCTTTTTCAAATCGAGCCATTCTCAGATGTCTGTCGTTGTGGTGTCACACCCACAGATGTCGCTCCCACGATAGTTGATTGACATGAGGCTCTTACCTCAGATCAGCTGTCACAGTCAGACTTCCATGGTTTCGTAAGTTAGACAAGAATATCTCCGATTGAGCGATTGAGGTGTTGTGTTGCTGGATGTAAAAATGAACTTAGTGGTCGTCATTTACTCCCGACATCTGAGCCGCTGAAGATGCAGTGGATTACATTTGTTTGTAAAGGAAATCCGCCTCCGGATCTACATATATTTGTCTATGTTCACGCAAATCATTTGTGATCCAGCTTCACCTATAGCAGAAGTGAGTATAAGGTTTTTTTTTATGAATCTCTGCGATCACCTTTCCTAATAACGTGCTAGTTAGCAAATTTTGCGGCTAAACACACTAAATGCGGCTAAAGTAAACAGGCTCATCACTCCATAGAGAAAAGAGAGGGGCGGGGCAGCAGAGCTCATTTGCATTTAAAGGAACAATCCCTCAGAATGGGATGATTTTTGCAGAGCTCATTTTGACAAGGTATAAAGGGTGTTGTTTCACACAACCCGCAACCAAAAGTATATTATAGATTTTTAATTTTTCATTAAGACCCTAAAGAATCATATCAACTTGTGGAAAATGGGCATCTGATGACCCCTTTAAACCGTTATGCTGCCTCAGAAGCACATGCAAAATCAGTTTTGTGAGGTGCCTTCATGCACAAACTCTGTCTGAGAAATCAGTGCTGGATAAGTCAGCTGCCTAGATTTTCAGATACAGCCATGGTCTCTATGATAACATGCATCCTCTATAAACAGCTCTCTAGTTTTTGTGTGAAGCATATATTGAGTGGGATAAAGAGCTTTGGGGTTGCTCTCCTGCCTCGTGCAATAAACATGTCAGCGAGGGCTCTGTGAGTGTGTTGTGGCAGCTTGAAAACATGTTTATTGGGTTGCTTACAAAAACTACAGTAAGTTCTCATGGAGCACTTTATAGTATTGTGCACATTTATTTTGTTGCTCAGTTTGAAATCACGTGAGAATACAGCAAAATAGATTTCTGAAATTATATCTTCATTACAGCAAACATTTCTCCACTTTTGGTGGCATAGAGGGTAACCCTTACATTTTTGTTTGCATTTTGAGAAAAGTTTTATTATAACACACAATAAGTACAAATTAAATGAAGTAGTGGAAACAACGATAGTTTTGCCATGTGCTGTGAGTTAATTGCCTTAGAGACACACAGACAGTTTACATTGTGTTTGAAAATCTGTATTATTAAATCATATTGTTTTTTACTGTATAATGTGTATAGTGTTCATTAAAAAAGAAAGGCAAGGAGAAGAAGAGAGGAATGGATTATTGTGTTGATCTCAGCGTTTCTCCTGACTGTGGCAGACACAGATCAGTGCTGTTATAGATCAGCTCAGAAAATCAATCTGTAGAAGAATACTAATGACCTTTAGATCTCTGAATCCCTTCAAACAGGAGCCAATCATGTCCACTAAGACCACACAGCCTGAGAGAAGAGCCAGCTGGGCCACTGCTGGACACACACACACACACACACACCTTTAACTGTCCAAAGGAGGACATACCACAGCCTAATGTTGTTTTTACATTATGATGACTAACCATAATTAACCATAACCCAAACCCTATCAGTATAAAAACTGGTTGTACATTCATTCATTCATTCATTCATTCATTCATTCATTTATTCATTCATTCATTCATTTATTAATCAATCAATCAATAAATAAAGAAATAAATAAATGCATGCTTGCTTGCTTGCATGCATGCATACATACATAGGCTAAATAAATAAATAAATATTTTTCCAGTTAAGAACATTACTTTAATCATTCATGCATTCAATAAATAAATAAATAAATAAATACATGCATACATACACACATAGGCTAAATAAATAAGGCCATTACTTTAATCATTCATTCATTCATTCATTAATCAATCAGTCAATCAATCAATACATACATGCTTGCTTGCATGCAAATAAATATAAAATAAATAAATAAATATATATTTTTCCAATTAAGAACATTACTTTAATCATTCATTCATTCATTCATTCAATAAATAAATAAATAAATACATGCATGCAAACATGCATACATGCATACATGCATACATACATACATACATATATAGCCTAAATAAATAAGGCCATTACTTTAATCATTCATTCATTCATTTAATAAATAAATAAATAAATACATGCATGCAAACATGCATACATGCATACATACATACATACATACATAGCCTAAATAAATAAGGCCATTACTTTAATCTTTCATTCATTCATTCATTTATTAATCAATCAATCAATCAATCAATACATGCTTGCTTGCATACATACATACATACATATATAGGCTAAATAAATAAATAAATAAATATTTTTCCAATTAAGAACATTACTTTAATCATTCATTCATTCAACAAATAAATAAATAATTATTTGCTGAAAAATAAATAAATAAATACATACATTTTTAGCCTAAATAAATAAGGCCATTACTTTAATCTTTCATTCATTCATTCATTCATTCATTTATTAATCAATCAATCAATCAATCAATACATGCTTGCTTGCATACATACATACATACATATATAGGCTAAATAAATAAATAAATAAATATTTTTCCAATTAAGAACATTACTTTAATCATTCATTCATTCAACAAATAAATAAATAATTATTTGCTGAACAAATAAATAAATAAATAAATACATACATACATACATACATACATAGGCTACATAAATAAATTAATAAATATTTTCCCAATTAAGGACATCCACCAAAGGGGGTCAGATTTTTATTTATTTATTATCATCATGTCACATGCATGATATATAAATATACACATATATAATTAAAAATATTGACTATTGTCAGTAAGATTTTGTTTGTTTGTTTGTTTGAAAGAGAGAAATTAATACTTTTATTCGGCAATAAAAATAAATTAAATAAATTAAATTGATCAAAAGTGAGAGTAAAGACTATTTTTTAATTATTGTTTCTGTTTCAAATAAATTCCTTTTCAATTCATCAAAGAATCTTTAAAAAAAAAAAAAAAATCACAGTTTCCACAAAAATATGAACAACTGTTTCCAACATTGATAATGATAAGAAATGTTTCTTGATGCTGAAAATTAAGCTTTGCATCACAGAAATAAATTACAACCTAAAATATATTAAAATAAATTTCAAATTTTATATGATGGTTAAATACTGTATAATGAAGATATATGTATCATATGTACAGTGCCAGATAGCATCAGTCAAGGCTGATATGTTCCAGTGTTAAAAATCCCTCCTAAGAAATCTTTTCCTGAATGTGTGTGTGATGCAGGAGCATGTAGGCCTATCTGCATGTGCAGGGCCTGTCTTTATGTATTGATGTAGCACACACATTAGCGTGTGTGTGTGTTTCTCTCTGTTGCCGGTGCTGTCAGCGTGCTGAACGCCTCTCACAGCTTGTCAAAGGTGTTGACCAGAACCTGCAAGAGGCTTTTTCCTCTCTAACAACTGCACAACACACACACATACACACCGCTCCATAGGTGCCCACTCCTCTGACAGGATGTGCTGCTGGCACAAATTGTAATTCATAAAGGTTAAGGGGGTCAATGCCTTTTATCAGCCGCCCGTGTGTGTGAGAGTGTGTGCTGTCTGATGAGGGCCGCATGCAAATACACCCACTCAAGATGTTCAACTCACTGAAGGGGGAAGGGATGTGTAGTAAAGAAGAAAAAAAAAACAGACAGTCGAGCATGAGAATGAGGTGCAGGAGTGTTGAGAGGACCATAAAGAACTGGAAATATAGACTAGAGAAAGTGATCAAGAGGGTAAACAGAGGATAAACGTGATCGTGCTGACATTGAAAGAGAGAGTCTGACAATTAAACATCCATATATTGTTCCCCGGTGAATAATCTGTCTTATAGGCTTCCTCATAAAAGCACTTTTCTGCTCATTTCCTTGTTTAAAATGTTTATATGACAAAAGACTAATACAATTTAAAAGACTTAGTACATGAAACAATGAAAATAAAGTGTAAAAGGCACAAACACATGAAATCCAATTTCTGTTTAAAAAAATAGTAAAGTAAAATAGAAACAAAAAAAGTGTTATTTTCCCCATTATCCTTTTAAAAAAGTTTATATGTATGCATGTGTGTATATTCATTTTTTGTTTACATTTTTTCTAATTATATATATATATATATATATTAATTGCTTTAATTTACATTTTAATTAAATAAAACAATGCAAAAGGCACATACACATGAAATCCAGAATGTAGTTTTGTATCATATAAATATTAACAGTATGTTATGTTGTGTTGACGTGACATTACAATCATGTTTAATTTAATTCTGTCTATTATCACTGAAATAAAAGCAGCTATTTTGCATTTGTCTTTATCCAGTCTAATACAAAATATCTTAACGCTTGGCAGTTTAATGAAATATTAAGGCAGCAATCTGTAAAATGGTCACAAAAACTACATCTTTGTACATTATTTATCCATAAATGGTACATTATAGTACCTTCAATGTACATATTATTACCTATGTTTACATATTAGTACCTTTTGAAAGGGAACTGGTCCAGTGACAGTTTTGTACCTTTTTTTTTTTTTGAGAGTGAAAAGAGATTACATCACTTTTTGTAAGTGTATTGCTTTATGGGATACAGTATAGCAAGCAGTGTACTCTTTCTCTTTTGTTTACTGCACATTTTGGTGAATGCTAAACATACAGAAAACAAACATACTTACCATAGTACACATACTGTATACTACAGAAATAGTGTGAGTATGTGGTGGTCCAGTGTGTTTGTTCACTAGGGAGCAGCGGGGTGCAGGACACATGTTAGGCTCACTGACCCCCTCTGCTGGAAAGGGGACAGGGGTTCACGGGAAACGGGAACCTATTCTGGACAACCACAATCCTGTTCTACAGAACTAATTAAAACAGTGTTATAAAATAGATCAGACCATTGCAATTTAGATTTTTTGTGTTTTTAACTATATAATGTACACAAACACATTTTATAAACCCTATAACACACTTTACAATAGTAAACATGATCTAATGAATAGTTATTATTATTAAGTAACGTTAACAAAGATAAATAAATACCATAACAAATGTATTGCTCATTGCTAGTAAATGCATTAACTAATGTTAACTAATGGGAATGTGTAAAGTGTTAAAGGAGAAGTCCACTTCCAGAACAACAATTTACAGATAACGTACTCACCCCTTGTCATCCAAGATGTTCATGTCTTTCCTTCTTCAGTCGTAAAGAAATGATGTTTTTTGAGGAAAACATTTCAGGATTTTTCTCCATATAATGGACTGATATGGTGCCCCGAATTTGAACTTCCAAAATGCAGTTTAAATGGGGCTTCAAACGATCCCAAATGCGGTTGTAAAGATCCCAGCTAAGGAAGAAGGGTCTGATCTATTGAAACGATTGGTTATTTTCATAAAAATAATACAATTTATATAATTTTTAATGTCAAACACTCGTCTTGTCTTGCTCTTCCCGACCTCTGTTTTTGTTCCGGTTCATGACAGTTAGTGTATGTCAAAAAACTTCCATCTCATGTTCTCCCTCAACTTCAAACTCGCCCTATATCGCTCTTTTACCTTTTACATTTTACCTTCAAACTCACGAGCACCATTGAAGTCCACTATATGGAAAGAAATCCTGAAATGTTTTTCTCAAAAAAACATAATTTCTTTATGACTGAAGAAAGAAAGACATGAACATCTTGGATGACAATGGGGTGAGTACATTATCTGTACATTTCTGGAACTGAACTAATCTTTTAAGGAACAATATTTTCCCCCTGGAATTGATTTGTAGGGGTATTTTTTACATTGGTGAGGACAATTTTTATAATCACCTTATTATTATAAAAACCATACTATGTTGTCTGTAATGTCAAATACTTGAATTTACCCATTTACTTTAATCAATATTTTAAATTGTTGATAGATAGACTGCTTAAAATTGTATCTAAATTATAGGCTATATGTAAAAAAGCTCATAGGGCTGCAATATTATGACAAAAATAATTTTTGTATATTATTGCTCCTTATATTGTAATAATGATTATTAATATTGATATAAAAAAAAACAATCTAAAATGTTTCGTTTTAGATACATCACATTCTGGCTTCACATACAAACATGTCAGTCCATGACGTTAGCCAAATCTAGCACAAGTTATGCAAAAACTACCATTATAATCACTAAAGCTACGAAATTATTATTATTATTATTATTTATTTAGGCTACATCCCCTGGTGAAAAAACCAGCATGTGCTGGTAGCTATGTTTTGATGCTGTGATGCTGGTTAGGTGTGTTCTGATGCTGGTTTAAGCTGGTCCTTAGCTGGTTTATGCTGGTCCTTGACCAGCAACATGACCAGCATAAACCAGCAAAGGACCAGCTTAAACCAGCTAAGGACCAGCTTCAAAACATACCTAACCAGCATCCCAGCATCAAAACATAGCTACTCCTGCAAATTGACACTTTACATTCCTTTTCACATTTCATTTTATTCGCAACAGCAGTAATACGCTGTTTAATAGTGCAGGGGCATTTTTGCCCCTTTTGTCTTGAATTTATGCAACTATTTTGTTCATTTTGGTGGCATTTTTGCCAACAGCCCTCGTTAATTTCCAACCCTGGGTTCTACATAGAAACCCATTTCTGCCACATAAGAATAAAACACATGCTTTGCTAAATCATAATTATGACATAGAAATTCATGGTTATCAGTTAAAAGACTTAATTATAAAATTAAAAATCTGAATTTTATAGTTATGACATAAAATCAGCTTTGTCCGACTTTGTCAGATCATTGTATATATATATATATATATATATATATATATATATATATATTATGTGATAACTGACTTGGAAACAGGTTTTATGTAAAAGATTTTTACAAATGTAACAATATTACAGTAACGATAGTTACACAATACTTTTGGTGTGTAGTGGACCCTCAGCGTGTGTCGACATTAGCAGGAGTGATTGAGAGCCTCTCACCTGTACTGATCACACCTGAGGCAGACAGACTTCACTAGTGTTTCAGCGCACTCATTACCTGAACCTCCACACAACCCATGGCACCCACAGGCCATTCATCACCCTCAAGCAGACAAATACTACATGTGATACTGTACCGCTTTAAGCAGACGCTCAGTGACAGCTGCTCTGGGACAGCATTGCCTACATTTGAGAAACCAGTGAAATGTATCATGCAAATGTACTGTATACTGTAATACTTATTTGCATGGTTGGATTAAAGAATTATTTTGTTTTTTGGTTTGCTGAACTTTAGAATGGTTGATGTTATGTTTACATTGTCTGTATCTTCATTTAAGCCCTATAAATTAAATAAAAATAGGTAAGTATTACTTAAAGCATGGAAGCCCATTTCTGCCATGTAAGACAATACTGCTTTGATAATGCTTTAGACACAAGCAGTCTAAATTATGACTCAAAAAGTAATCAATTCTGACATAAAAAGCTGTTTTTTTTTTCATAATTAACATATTTTACCTTAGTTTTTTTTTTTCATCATTTTGACTTTTTATGTCCTAATTATCACTTCGTCACACAAGAAATAATAAATAGTTGAAGATATAATAAATAGTTGATAGTAATAATAAATAATTAATAATAATAATATATAACAACTAGGATTTTTTATATGCCAAAACACTTTCATAAAAAGGCTCATACTCTAGATTTTACAATCATGTTTTATAAGTTCTGTATTTTTTTTTTTTTTAAATCAATCCAGATTTACATTCAACCATTTTTGGCGCTTCTATTAACTACAGTAACACTCAGAAAATAAATAAATAAAATGAAACGAATCGTTCATCTGAATCTGAAAAGCGCTAAGGCTGTTTTCGATGTTTACACAAAAATAAAAAATATAGTTCATACATTAATACCATATTGGCCTATTTATTATAAAGTCCAAACTGTTTTGGACCTTTGTGGCATTGTGAATTGTCTCTGAGCTCTTTCCAATAAAGCTCGAAAGCAACGACCTTGCTTTGACGTCAGACTAATATCCGGGGCTTTGCGCAGTGTCCGTTGTGCGCAGACGCAGTACAACCGGTGGTTCGACCTCTGCCTTCGGTGAGTTGGATAGGGAGGCTATCGTTCATACCAAATATACAAATCTGCATTCATCTTCAATCTGTAAGATCTCAGAGCTGTGGGTTTGATCGGGATAGTGTTAGTAAACGTATTCGTTGCGTGGGACAGCCGTATTTCTAAAGCTCTTCGTGTAAATCTTCTCTGACCTTATATTTTGTCTTTGCAGAAGTCCCGGGCCGCTCAAAATCACTTACCTTTCAAAATGTTCACCTGCGCAAAGTTTGTCTCCACACCCGCCCTGGTGAGTGAAGTTACCTTCAGAAAACAATATTATTGTGCCTAACTAGCTGTGTGAATGAAAGCGGCCTGCAGGTTGAACTTTGCGTCAGTAACGTTAATTCATTCATTTTTAGGCGCGGTTAAAGGGTTAACGTAAACGTCACGCGCTGCTATAGTTTACTTTCGACCTTTTGCTGTAGTTTCAACGTTTTGAGCTCGCAAAACCCTTACCAGGTTAAGGTCAAACGCTGTGCCGGTTAATAACACCTTAATCTTGTCAGTCTCCTATGTTAGTGGATGGCGGTTGTGCCTCAGAGTCTGGTATTTCTTGTTGTATCTGCATGCAGTGAAAACAAACTTACGTACTGTCCTGTTGTGTTTCTGCAATCTCAAATAGATTCATTTTAGTTCTAAAGTAACTTGGAGTAACTTATTTCAGGGGGGTAGTACTTATCTCTGGAGTAACCTGAGGTTAAGGTTGTCTTTATGAAGGGCACAATGGAGGGGTCTGAACCTATGACATTTATTAGCATTTATATGGCATCTCTGCAGTGGACAGTCATCCACCTTGTTGGTTAAAACCAATATGGTGGAGAGTTTTACATTTTACATTTATTCATTTAGCAGACCCTTTTATGCAAAGCCAAAGCAACTTACAGTTGAGGAATACAACATCGTTAGATGGCTAGACACAAGAAGTGCCAGTAATGCAACTCATTGTTCAAATTAGTAAAACATAGAACAATTCAGAAATAATGAGAGCATAGACATAGGAAAATTGAAAGCATAGATTTTTTTTATTTTTAAATGATCTGTTCTATATGGAGACTATATAATATTTCTAATATAAATGCGTCATTAATCTACACGCTTGTCTTGTGGTGAACCTTGAACTGTATCTTATGTACGTACTTTGGAAACTGGCTTTTTCCAGAATTCATGCCTTTCAGAAGACTGCACTGTTTACCACTGTTCAAATTCACTGCTTTTTTTTTGACAGTTGTCTAGATTATTCTTCTATAATCTAATAACTCGGTGTGTTTGTGTGTTTCAGGTGCGTGCAGGATCCAGGTCCCTGTACAGGCCAGTTTCTGCTGCTGTACTTTCCAGACCAGAGGTCAAACCTGAGGTGATTGTCAAACCTGCCTTTTGACTTTCAGTATATTTCTCTTTTCATTTTTAGTAACACTTAAAGGTCATGCTTTGTAGACTGTTAACATACAAGATATGAGAGTCAGAAAAAGATAAAAGATAAACTTGATCTACTTGGTTATTTGAAATGGAGTTTGTTGGATCCACAGCAAGCATGTTAGGGTTAGTTCAGCCAAAAATGAAAATTCTTTCTTTAATTAGTCACCCTCATGTCGTTCCAAACCTGTGAGACCTTTGATTTTCTTTAAAACGTAAATTAGGATGTTTTTGATAATCTGGGAGCTTTCTGACCCTGCATAGATGACAACAACAGAGCTACCACATTCAAGGCCCAGAAAGGTAGTAAGGACATTATTAAAATAGTCCATGTGATGGCAGTGGTTCAACCGTACTTATAGTAATTACTTTTAGTACTTACTTGCCATTTTTTGCCCAGGCTTACTTATTTGAGCCAGAATATGCAGATATGGATGTTCTATTTTAGAGCACCGGCTCCTGTGTCAGCAGCACCCCACACGCTTCATGGTATTCTCATGAATGTGCATCAAATATTGACATTTTTGTGTTCGTGTAGCTTTATAACATTATAAGCCACTTTTAAACAGTGTACTTACAACCTTTCTGGGCCTTGAAGGGTTGTTACTTGAATGATCCACAGCTGTTTTTTTGTTTGTTTGTTTTTGCCCTTTCCGTTTTTGAGTCCCTTGTTTGTTAAACAGTTAAACTGCCTGCTGTTCTTCAGAAAAATCCTTCAGGTCCCACAAATTCTTTGGCTTTTCAGCATTTTTGTGTATTTAAACCCTTTACAACAATGACTGTATGATTTTGTGATCCACCTTTTGACACTGAGGACAACTGAGGGACTCATACGCAACTATTACAGAAGGTTTAAGTCCTCGCTGATGCTCCAGAAGGAAACAGAATGCATTAAGAGTAGGGGGTGAACAGATTGAAGATGTGTACATCGATCTTATTTTGCCTAAATATATATATATATATATATATATATATATATATATATATATATATATATATATATATATATATATATAATATTATTATTATTATTATTATTTTTTTTTTTTTTATTATTTTTTTTTTTTTCCGATTTTATTACTGCCTTTCAGGAGCTTAATGCATTGTGTTTCCACAGTTATTCTCAGTGTGAAAAGATGGATCTTATAATCATACAGTCATTGTTGTAAAGCAGGGGTGCCCAACCCTATTCCTGGAGATTGACCTTCCTGCAGAGTTTAGTTCCAACCCTAATCAAACACACCTGTCTGTAATTATCAAGTGCTCCTTCAGATCCTAATTAGCTGGTTCAGGTGTATTTGGTCAGGTTTGGAGCTGAACTCTGCAGGAAAGTTGATCTCCAGGACCAGGGTTGAGCACCCCTGTTGTAAAGGGTTTTAATACACAAAAATGCTGGAAAACCACAGGATTTGTGGGACCTGAAGGATTTTTTGAAGAACAGCGAGCAGTTTAACTGTTCAGGACAAACAAGGGACTCATGAACAACTGTCACTAAAAAAACAAAACAAAAAAAAAAACCAAAAAGCACAGCTGTGGATCATTCCGGTAACAACACAGTATTAAGAATCAAGGGGATGCAAACTTTTGAAGGGGTCATTTTTATATATTCAACTATTGGTTTCTCTTGTGGACTATATGTAAATGTCTTTAATGTAAAATGTCTTATTCAGGTCAGTACTGAATAAAAAAGTGACATGCATTTTGTATGATCCTTCTTATTTTAGTAAAATTAACATTTTGTAGATTCTGCAAGGTGTATGTAAACTTTTGACTTCAACTGTAGATGTCATGTTTGAGCTCTCTGGCTATTGCTGTTATGGGACAGTAGGTGGCAGACCGAACACTAGGGTCATGTAGAGGTCAAGTAAGTCCTCTTTTCCTCTTGTAGGTCAGTGCTGCTGTCCTGCCTCAGTTGCCCTTCACTCAGGTGGCCCTCAGAGGATTCCAGACCAGCGCTGTGAGCCGCGACATTGACACCGCTGCTAAGTTCATTGGAGCGGGAGCTGCCACCGTGGGAGTGGCTGGATCCGGTGCTGGAATTGGAACAGTGTTCGGTAGCCTTATCATCGGATATGCCAGGCAAGAGACCTCAATTTCACGTTATTATTATATATTATATATTCATTTCACACCCTTATATATATTACAGTACACATTACTGTTAAACATTTAGGGTTAGCAAGTTGTTGTTGTTTTTTTGTTTGTTTTTTTGAAAGAAGTCTCTTAGACTTATTTAGAATGCATTTATTGGAGAAATGCAGTAAAAACAATATTTTGAAATATTATTACAATTTAAAAGAACTCTTTTCTATTTGAATATATTTAAATATCAATGTTGGAAACAGTTGTCTGCTTAATCTTTTTTGTTTTCAGAATTTTAAAATATGCTATTAACCCTGAACTTTTTAACTATACTGTATATCATTAAAGTCTTATGGATCTTACATTGTCAGGATATTTGCAAATGTCTCTCCACTGAAAGATGGTTTTGTTATTTTGCAGGAACCCATCTCTAAAGCAGCAGCTCTTCTCTTACGCCATCCTGGGTTTTGCTCTGTCTGAAGCCATGGGGCTCTTCTGTTTGATGGTTGCTTTCTTGATCCTGTTCGCCATGTAAAAATCTGCTAGTTACGTAAACGCATTTAGTACAGTTGTGATTACATATTTTTGCTGTTGCTACCAAAATGTCTGCTGTTGGTCTCAGCGAGAGAAAATGTATGAATGTGACGCCCACTCTGTCAAAAGAAATCATGTAACAATTAAAAATTGTTTAACTATTTAAACCCCCAATCATATTCATGCCCATTGAATGAGAAAAGCAACAGCTCCATCGGTGCTACTGGAACTTCAACCTGAAACTCACCATGGAAAAAGGAACCTGATAGCACTTTCTGTACATCAGAATAGAGATAATAATGTTGTGTGTCTGTAGACTGCAAGGGTCCATTCAGATGTTTTCAGGGGTTAAACTGCTGGTCGATAGTATGACTGTAAATTTATAGCAATTGGTTGCAAGCCAATTAAGACCTCAATTGCTTTTGTAAATTGCATTAAATAAATTTAGATCACAGTTTACCGTATTGTGGTGTCTGTATTTATTTTATTCACACAATAAATCGTTTTCATGATTTACCAACACTTAACGAAGGACGCTAAAGATGTTTCTAAGCAGCAAAAGCTTATTCACATAAGTTATACAATAAATAAACGTTTCACGTTTTGAAAACCATTCACCAAAGCACAGTTTATAACTCGCGAGATTTAAAGTATCAGTGTGTTTTCGTTCTGAAGAGGTCAACAGAGCATTGGTTTATCGCGAGATTAGAGTTTAAAGGGCTTGGCTCTGGGTCGAGCGGAGTGCCTAATTCTCGCGAGATTCTCTCGTTTAGCGGAGTTCCATACTCTCGCGAGAGGTGGTATAAGTGGGCTTTGGCTCTTCAGGGTTCAGCCTGCGGGTGAGTAAGCGCGTCAATGCACAGCACTTATAAACAAACACGCCTTTTTACGCGAGCTTTCGGGTGACTCGCAGAATAGCCTGAATATGTAACACAATAAAATGCAGTTTTATGACACATTCAGAGCTTGTCGGTGTTTCTTTGTTGTTAATATGGCGACGCATGCTAAAAGCTAGCTGAGGTTCCATTGAAATGAATGAGAGATGAGGCTAAGCATTGATTAGCCTGCTGTGACTGATGTAAACAATCTGTTTAGTGTTGATACAGTCCCGCTGGCGCTGAAAATACACTAAAGTAGTGCAGGTTTGTGGTTAAATATACAAGCGATTTGAGTTTAGCTATGTGAAAATACAGAGATACAGTGTTATTTAGAGTGATTTAAAGCAGAAGGTGACAATAGGTTGTGCTGTTATCAATGAGCATCAGCTTTATCATTAAAGCACATTTCATTCCTGTATGTGAGTTACTGTGGGGCTTAATAAACACACAGACATTAGTGTCAAGTGTTTAAGTTTGTATTATACAGATAGTGATGCATAACCCCTGTTATTCTACTTTTAATCTTGTAAAATCCTTACCTGTGTCATATCAGACCTGCTTTGACAGCTTGATCTGACACAACACAAATCATTCAGCTTTTAGTAACACTAGCACAGAATAATACTTACTATTGCACATGGTTATGGATATTGAATAATGCTAGTTGGTATTAAAAATCATGTGTTTTTGTTCTTAGGTGTGGCTTTAAATAATTATGTTGTTGATGAATGACAAATTGCAAGTTTGATTTTTTCATGTTATCAGGTGGCAGACTGAAGCTGTGAATATGAGTGATGATAAACCGTTCCTCTGCACTGCTCCTGGCTGCGGACAGGCATGTGAACACACTTAAAGCACTAACAGATATTTTTTTAAAAACTCTGCAATTAAATTACATGCTTGCTTCTGTTTCATATCATGGTTTATGGTTCATGCATCTACATAATGACTGTCTGTCTGCAACAGCGATTCACAAATGAAGACCACCTGGCGGTGCATAAACACAAGCATGAGATGACCCTGAGATTTGGTCCAGCACGCAATGACAGTGTCATCATCGCTGGTGAGTCTGAAAAGTCAGCGGTTCGTAATAAAAGCAAATGAACACGAACTGTTATTATTCATGGCTTTATGGCTTTATGGGCTACTGTTGCAGACCAGACACCGACACCGACCCGCTTCCTGAAGAACTGCGAGGAGGTCGGGCTGTTTAACGAGCTCACCAGCCCGTTTGAGCATGACTTTAAAAAGGCCACGGAGGATGACATTAAAAAGGTAAAGATGTCAATTTATTCTGCAGTTTATAATTCAGCTGGGTGATCATTTCACAAATAAATGATTATTCTGAGGTTTGGGGTCGATAGGATTTTTTTGTATGTTTTTGAAATCTTATGCTTGCCAAAGCTGCATTTATTTGATCAAAAATGGCGTAAAAACAGTAATATTGTGACAGTAAATAACTGTTTTCTATATGAATGTATTTTAAAATGTAATTTATTCCTGTGATGCAAAGCTGAATTTTCAGCACCATTACTCCAGTTTTCAGTGTCACATGACTCTTCAGAAATCATTCTCGTATGAATATTTATGGCTTAATTATTAGTTTTTATTATTATCATTTTATGATAATAGGTCATTACTGTCACTTTTGATCAAACTAATTAGTTTTAATTTCTTAAAAAAAAAAAAAAAAATCTTACTGACCCCAAAAATTTGAATTGTAATGTAAGTGAAAATGGATTTTATAGGCCTGAAAGATCAAATAAAATAAAAATAGACCTTATTAAGATTGTTAATAAATGTATCTGCTATTATTGTGCATATTTCATCTTTTATACAATGTAAAAAAAAAAAAAAAAAGTGCTGCCAAATGCGTGATTAATTATGATTAATCACATCCAGAATAAAAGTTTTTGTTTGCACAATATATGTATGTGTACTCTGTAAATTTATTACGTATATACATGCATGGATATATTTAAGAAAAATATGTTGTTTATATATTAAATAGGAATAAAAATATATACATGTGAATATTTTATTTATATATATATATATATATATATATATATATATATATATATATATAATATACACACATATATTATGTAAAAAAAACTTTTATTTTGGATGCAATTAATTGCGATTAATTGTTTGACAGCACTTTTTTTTTTTTTAATTGTAAATACAGCAAAGATTTTTTGGTGTATGTCAGTCTTTCTTCTTCGGTGTGTTCCTTGCTTTCTCTGTATCAATTAATATTTATGAAATTGAATTATAATTTAGCATTTAGTAGCAAAAGAAAAAATAATTGAACGTAACGTTTTAAAATCCATTCAAATTCCGTTGGATAAAAGCTCATTCCACCATTGCTGATTTTCTATATGAATGCATAATCAAACATGTGGTTGCATGTGGTTATTGCAGTTGCCACTGGACTTGTCTCCGCTTGCGACTCCTGTTGTTCGAAACAAAATAGAGGAGCACACACCCATTGAATCCCACCGAGACAGTCCCCTTCCCCATCCTGAGTCGACCACTACTGACGACAAGGTGAGACACAGGGCTCTGCTGTACAGGGAGCTACATAAACACTTGGAGTTATAGGACTTATTTTAGGTCCTCTGTGTGTGATAGTTACTTAGTGCTGGCAGGCATTTAGCAGGAATTATTCATGCAAAGCAGCTTGTAGAAGAGTAATGTTAGAGAAAGTTCTCCCTGGTGGACCCTAGGGTCATATTGTGCAGAATTGTGTTGTCAATAATTCTTGGTTCCTAAGTCTTCCCTACCTGGATTGAACCTATAACATTTCTGTCAGCAGTCCAGATTTCTTCTCCCCTCATTCCACAAGTGAAAGGTGTTTGCTGCTTGATTTAGCTTGTACCAGAGCTACTGGGTTTCAGATGAAAATACATCTCTTTATAGAGACATAAAAAAAATCAGTGGTAAACATCTTTACTGAAAATCTCTTCACTGGCCAGAGTGTGTGAGAAACATGACACTTCCTTCCCAAGTCAGCAAATATTTTGATTCTGACTTTAAAGGAGTTCACTTCCAGAACAAAAATATACAGATAATGTACTCACCCCTTTGTCATCCAAGATGGTCATGTCTTTCTTTCTTTAGTCATAAAGAAATTATGTTTTTTGAGGAAAACATTTCAGGATGTTTCTCCATATACTGGACTTCAATGGTGCCCCTGATTTTGAAAATAAGACGGGAGTTTTTCGACATACCCTAACTGTCATGAACTGGAAAACAGTTCCATAGAGTGCACGCAGAGCTAGACAAGACGAGCATTTGAGATTAAAAAGTATAGAAATTGTAATTTTTTTTTTTTTTGAAAATAACCGATCGTTTCTCTAGATAAGACCCTTCTTCCTCATTTAGAGCCCTTTGAAGCTGCATTTAAACAGCATTTTGGAAGTTCAAAATTGGGGCACCACTGAAGTCCGCTATACGGAGAGAAATCCTGAAATGTTTTCCTCAGAAAACATAATTTCTTTACATCTGAAGAACGAAAGACATGAACATCTTGGATGACAAGGGAGTGCGTACATTTATCTGTAAATTTTTGTTCTGGAAGAGGAGTTCTCCTTTAAGATTGAAGCTGTAACAGCTTTAATGAATAAACATTCTCTTTATGATCTATAGAAGCGCTCTATGATCTCTAGAAGAAGCATGATTTTTTTTACTCATTGTCTCTAATGTGAACTCTCAAAATGCTGAAAATATACATATTTCTTAATTACAGTAGTTACCCTACTTTTCAAAACCCAGTATGGTCAGTAATTTTTTTAAATAAATAAACAAAATAAGTAAATAAACAGTAACTTTTTATCAATAAATTTATCAAATTGATGAAATTTTAATAAATAAAAACGTTATTTTGAATGTTCTATGCATCATGAAAAAAATGATTACAGTTTTCACAAAAATATAAAGCAGTACAACTTTTTTTAACATTGAGATGTTTCTTGAGCAGAAAATTAGCATATTAAAATGATTTCTGAAGAATCATGTGACACTGAAGACTAATCATGCTGAAAATTCAGCTTTGCATCACAGGAATAAATTACATTTTAAAATATATTACAGTAGAATGTAATTTTAAATTTTAATAATGCATTTTTACTATATAATTAATCAAATAAATGCAGCCTTGGAAAGCACAAGAGACATAACTTTAAAAACACTCACACACACACACACAAAATCTTACCTACTCCCAAACGTTTGGTTGCAGTAAAGTAGGGCCCCATGATTTCCACAATGCGGAATTTACAAACAGAATTTAGTGTATAACGTGGAATGTCACAGAATTTGTCAAATTTTGGATAAATAAATTAAAAGTAGGTGAGTACACTTAAATCAAAACGTGATATGGACTAGTGTGTTAATATTAAGCTGCAAAAAATACTATTTAAATATGAATACTACATGTTCTGTGTCTCTCTGTGTGAATGAATGGCGCGGATGCGCAGTTTTGTTAACTACACAAACAATAGCCCTTGTGGTGTTTTCAGCCTCTGCCTCCTCAATTTATGAGTAAATGAACACAAACATCATCTCTAGAACTGCTCTGAGAGTCATTTCAGGAACATTGTTCCATTTCTTTTGAGAAAAACTGTAAGCATATCATATATACACAGAAACCTAAAAGTCTTCACATCAACCCGTCAAAATAAAAGTTTGGTTTAACTTGAAGCAAATGTGACAGAAATATATTGCTTGATGTAATCATTGTACTACTACTACTAAAATTATTATGTTTACCAGAAAAATGTAAATTCACAACACAGTATTTCTGAAAAATAAAATTAATAATAAAATAATAATACATGATAAAAAAAAACAGAAACATTAATGGAAAACACAGAATTTCGTAGAAATAAAATTCAGTTAAAAAAAAAAATCAGGGCTTTTGCTAAATTGCTGTTACTAAATTGCTGTTAAATTGTGTAAGTTTCATGATTAAGTGTTATGAAATAATTATACATGCTTATTGATTAATATTTTGTAATTAAACCATTAAAACAGAGTCTAGAGAAATTAAAACAAAAAAAAAAAGGAAAAATAAAATGGGGAAAAAATACAGCAGAATTTAGGAAAAAACTAAACGGATTTCATAGGGCCCTAATCAAGTAATTTTTTAAGACAGATTTTTTTGATAACTATAAATGCTCTGTCCTCTATTAAAGGATTAGTTCACTTCCAGAACAAAAAATTTGCAGATAATGTACTTACTCCCTTGCCATCCAAGATTTTCATGTCTGTCTTTCTTCAGTCGTAAAGAAATTGTTTTTTGAGGAAAACATTTCAGGATTTTTCTCCATATAGTGGACTGATATGGTGCCCACGAGTTTTAACTTCCAAAAAGCAGTTTAAATGCAGCTTCAAAGGACTCTAAACGATCCCAGAACCTAAAATGCTATTCTTGTATAGCTCTGCAATGCGCAACTTCAAAATCATCCTACATCGCTGCAGAAGTACCGACCCAGTGTTTACAAAGTGAACATGCAAAGAAGATCAAACGCCCTTTGCAAAAAAAAAGGTAAAACAGCAATTTAAGGCAATTTTGAAGTTGAGAGAGAAAATGAGATGGGAGTTTTTTGACATACCCTAACTGTCTTGAATGGGACTGCACAGAATATGCATGTGCATCACAGAGCTAGACAAGATGAGCATTTAAGGTTAAAAAGCATAGAAATTGTATTTTTTTTTCTGAAATATTTTCCACAAAAAACATAATTTCTTTACGACTGAAAAAATAAAGACGTGAACATCTTCGGTAACAAGGGGGTGAGTACATTATCTGTAAATTTTTGTTCTGATCCTTTAACTGACGACAAATTGCAGATGTGCTTCCTGTGGTGCAAAGTCTACTAACACAATCAGAAAGATTATAAGATTAGTATTGGACAGTGTAGTTTTGTGAGCGGTTGATGCAGCTTGGCTCTCGTGTGGTGTTTTCAGGAGGTTTCTTTGCAGCCGACCTCTCTGCCTCCATCCACTATAGTCCGTCCTGCCTCCCTCCAAGTCCCCAATGTACTACTGGCCAGCAATGAGGCTGGTGTTGTTATTCAGCAAGCTCTCCCATCTCCAACATCTAGCTCTGTTATAACCCAGGTCCCATCCTCTAGTAGACCGATAGTGTAAGTAACTTCTAAACGTTACTTATTCTGCTTCTCTCTTAGTTTGCCATCATTTTCTCCTTTTACTCCTCATTCGGTGTTTCGTTTTCATCACTCATTTACTTGGAGAATTTATGATTTAGTTTCAGTTGCTTGTGATCCATGTGCCTTTACTTTTACATCATAGAATTGACAAGTGCTCGACCATCAGACAGGTTTTGTTTGAGCCTTTTGTTTTGTTTCACACACCAGTTGAAGAAAAATTCTTGTTTTTTTTATGTTCAAGGTTTATCACTTGAAGTCAACATGACACTGTTTACTTTTTTTAATACACATTTTGTGCATGATTCATCACAAAGGAAATATTTTGCCTTTGTAATATGTATTTAAAATGTAATAACTTGCTGTGCCCAAAACAGCTTTCTTTGCCCTGACGTAACTTAATATTGTTAATCTTAACCTAAAGCCAAATAGCTATGTTGGCATTTTTGGTTACTGTTGTAGGCAGTGCTGCCGTGTTAAAATTTATATTTGCATAAAAATTTGATGTTGATATAAAAGAGGTATAGTAGCAAATAATTATAGATTTTAAAAACAATCATTTTGAATGTGGTTGACACTTACTGAGCCCTGACTTTGCTATTTTCTATTTAATCAATTCCTTATGGATAAATTTATGTCCCATTCTATTTCCCTTCATTAAAAAATGTCAGATTATGAAGGTAAAATACTGTGCAATTGCTGTTTCATGTTGACTTTAAAGCATGCTGGATAGCTTGTTTTTATAGCTTATTTATGTTACTTTGCATATAAATTCTATATTTACAATTATGTTAATGTAACGTTTGGTATGATTTTTGTTCTGTTTCCCTCGTCTCTCTGTCTGTCTTCAGTCCGGTGTCCGGCACATTTCCGGTTCTGCTGCAGCTGCCTAACGGCCAGACAATGCCAGTTGCCATTCCAGCTACCATCGCCAGCTCCAGCGTACACATACCCACTGCCATTCCTGTGAGTGTCCCACATGCACTCCTCTCTTATTAGTGTTTATGAAAAGCTTCTGAACAATTTTACATCATTAAATCAGTGGCGACCAACAGCAACTTCCGTTTTTAAACATGATAAATGTGATTTTTCTTGTTTTTTTTAAGGGAGAAGTCCACTTCTAGAACAACAATTTACAGATAATGTACTCACCCCCTTGTCATCCAAGATGTTCATGTCTTTCTTTCTTCGTTTGAGATTAAAAAGTATTTAAGTTGTATTTTTTTTTTAAATTAAAATAACCAATCGTTTGGCTAGATAAGACCCTTCTTCCTCGGCTGGGATTGTTTACAACCACATTTGCAATCGTTTGAAGCTGCATTTAAACTGCATTTTGGAAGTTCAAAATCGGGGCACCATATCAGTCCATTATATGGAGAAAAATGCTGAAATGTTTTCCTCAAAAACATAATTTCTTTACGACTGAAGGAAGAAAGACATGAATATCTTGGATGACAAGGTGGTGAGTACATTATATGTGAATCTTTGTTTTGGAAGTGGACTTCTCCTTTAAATAAAAAAATAAATAAATATGTAGACAGAGCATAACCTTCATAACTCAAACACATTCCTTAGTCCAAACAAGCTGAGTGAAAACTCAGCAACTAAACCAGGTCATTCAGAAATTGACAAGGTGTCGGAGGCATAACCTTGTGAACTGACTTCAAACAAATGCTGCAATAACACTTTGGGTGAATAGCACTTGAGTCCTTTCCCGATCATATTGCACTCTCTCCTCTCCCATAGTTTCCAGGTGTCTTCATAACTGTACTTTCAAAAAAAAGTGCCAATAAGTTCAAAAAAACATTTGACCAAAAAAAAATCAAAATGTTGAGTAAATGACCTTTAAATTTGTCCAAATGGAGTACTTACAAATGCATATTACTAATTTTTTGGACATTTCAATGATAAGCTTATTAACATAACCACCAACCCCTGATTACAAGATGTGTGTTGTTATGATCATATCGACATTATATTTCAGAAAGATCTGCACATGCTACACATCCAAAAACACCACAAAGTTGCCAAAAACACATTGTATCATTGAGATTGCAAGTTTCCATAAACACTCTTTATGGACTGAGCAGAAAGTTGAGAGTTCTGAAAGGATTAGTTCACCCAAAACTGAGAATTCTGTCATTAATTACTCACCTTCATGTTGTTCCAAACCCACATCATTTGTCTTTAGAACACCAAAAAAAGAAGATATTTCTGAGAGAAACATTAATGCAACTTGGAATTATTGGAATTACTATTACACTATTAAAAATAAAAGTTCCAAAAGGGACTTCTATGCAGTGATGCCATAGAAGAACCATTTTTAGTTCCTAAAAGAACCTTTTTGAAGAACAATTTAAAAATCTAAAGAACATTTTTCGACTCTAAAGAACCTTTTCTGCATTTGAAAGTTTCCATGGATGTTCAAGATTCTTCATAGAACCACTGATTCCAATAAAGAACCTTTACTTTTAGAAGTGTAAGAATTGTTTTTGTTATAATATTTGAGAGTAGGTTTATGTTACACCAGTTCTCATAACATAGACACAACAAGTGTATATGTAAAGTCTTTGGTGTTTATTTAGCCTCTAACTTACATCCTGTTATAAATTTGTACACTAGATGAGGTAAAATAAACCATGCATATGACTTGATATTCCACTGATTTGTGCTTATTGGTAAAAGAGCAACTTATGATGAAATGTAAAAATAAATGTCCCAAATGAAAACAATCATTGCAGTTACAGTTGAGCAAAATAACAATTTTTATTTTAAAACTAGACTAAAATGCTCAGACATTTAGTAGACTAAAACTTGACGAAAACTAAAACAGGACAAGTTGACTAAATATGATAAAAACTAAAAACTACATTTGACACCAGACTAAATAGGTGACAAAATTAACAATACTACCGTGTCAGTCTTTGACGCACGTTCACGAAAGTACACAGCGCATAAAACTGATGTCAAATGGACCATTTTAATGATGTCCTTACTACCTTACTGGGCCTTGAATGTGGTAGTTGCGTTGCTGTCTATCCAGGGTCAGAAAGCTTTCGGATTTCATCAACAATATCTTTATTTGTGTTCTGAAGATGAATAAAGGTCTTACGGGTTTGGAACGACGTGAAGGTGACAGGTTACAGTGTTTTCATAGTACAGTGAAAACTGTAATGTCATTTACCATAGGATGCTGTCTTTAATTCTAAGGGTCAGAAAGAAGGTGGAAAACCTTGACAACAGTATAAGTGAACTTCATGGAATTAACTAGAATGCATTCTGAGATTGCCTTGTCTGTGAAGAACGTGCCATAGAGTTTTTAAACAAAGGTATATTAGAAAACAGCCTAATATTGGAGAAAGACTTTGGAATGCACCAATGATGCCTCAAAATGCTGCCTAAGTAGGCAGCTCACTAGGTTGTGTTTCATGTCCAGAGTCCAGAGATTGTTTTTTCTTTTGCTAATTAGACATTTTAAGGTCATCTCCTTTGTGTTCCATTGCTGCAGAGTTATAATGTAGTAGTTGGGTTTGTCCTGACGGCTATTTGTCAAAGATGTGATCCACAGCCGTTTATATAGTAATAGCATCCATGCACACACATCCATACTACAGTTAACACAGAGGCTTGACTAAAATAACAGAGAATGTTCAGCTTCAGATGTTTTTTTTTTTCTTTTTAAACCCTCCCCTTCAAATCAAGTGGTCACAGGAGACGCATTTGAGATGCATGTTGCTACATGTGTAAAAAGCAATCTGTCCCCTAACCAGATGTAAACAGGTTTCACAAATCCATCGTGGAGAAACAGAGTGTGCTGGGAAGTGATCTAAGCACTCTTAAACATGGCTCCAGTGGACTGAGTGTGTTTAAGTGCGTGTTGGTGGATGAAGGACACTGCGCTGCTTTCATGACGTCAGCCTGTGAGGGCTGCAGTAATGTATGCAGAGACACATTATCACTCACACACACGTGTCTGGGGCACTTCAGACCCTGTGTGTGTGTGTGTGCTTGATGATCTGTGTGGAACACTGAGCAGCATATGATTATGTCCCGTAGGCTTTCAGCAGGAGCAAAGGAGAGAGATGGGAAAAAAAGAAAGAAAGATATATATTCCCTAATACCTAGTGCAGTGTTTTCTGAAGGATTTTGTTTTTGGCAGGATGCCTTTTATATATTTTTAATTTATGTATGCTTGTTTATTTGTTTGTTTAACTTCCATTTATTAATTTGGTAAGTTTTATTAACACTTCAGTTCAGACCATACATTGTTTGTATGTTTTTGTTTTCTCCTGCACTCAGCAATGATAACCAACACTTCTTTTTAATGTTTTGCGTTGGAGAGACTGATTATGCATTGATTTTTTTTTTCTTCATATGTGTCTGTGTGTGTTTTCAGCTGGTCAGACCAGTCACCGTAGTGCCTAGTGTCCCTGGAATCCCCGGCCCCTCCTCTCCACAACCCGTCCAATCAGAAGCCAAGATGGTAATTACCTCCTCTGTCATTTGCATATGCATCCACATGTGCCTCATTTGCAAGCGTGTTTCAGTGTAAGCAGATTTTCCTTCAGCCCAGAGGGACCGAGGGCTTACAGTCCACAACACTGACACAACATAGAGGTTTGTGTAGTTCCTGTATAGGAGCACAAGAGGGCATCTGTCTGGAGTGTGTTTATGAGTGTTTGTATGTTTTTAAACAATCAGACCAGCAGAGTTGTGGTTGCTGACATGAACTTTGAAATGTAGAGATCAGCTGTTCTCACTTTTGAAGAGAAATTTATACATGCATTATTTGCCAAAAGTTTCGAGCAATTAAGATTTGTTTGTTTTTGAAAGAAGACATTTATGCTCACCAATGCTGCATTTGTGTGATTTAAAAGATGCAGATATAGTAGTTATATTGTTAAATATTTTTTACAATTTAAAATAACTGTTTTGTAATTGAATGTATATTAAAATGTAATTTATTTCTGTGATCAAAGCTGAACTTTCAGCATCATTTCTACAGTCTTTAATGTCACATTATCCTTCAGAAATCATACTAATATGATGAGTTTCTGCTCAAGAAACATTTCTTCTAATTATTTAGTTTTATGCTTAATATGTTTGTGAAAATCGTGATACACACTAAAGTTTGGGGTAAGTACAATAAAAAAAATAATAAAAATCTGTTTACTGAAGCTGCATTAAATTGATCACAAGTAGCTGGGTTTCCATCCAGAGTTGTGAATATCACATAAAACATTTGCGAATAAGCACTGTTTCCATCCAATGAGTCAGTAGGACCAAAATCAGCACCAAATATTACTTAAGAAAAGTGAAGCCACTGAATATGCTAATTTTCATATATAATAAATTACTTGTGCCTCAGGGCAAGCAGGTGAAACACAATAAATGCAGTCATTGCCTTTTTAGGTCCGCTGTTTAGTCAGGTTATGCCATCCCATAGCACAAAGTCACATTCCTTATTTCAGTGCATGAAGGAATTCAGAAAATGTATTTTCATCTCCCACTGTTTGTAAGTCAAAAACCACCACAAGTGAGCGTAAAAACTTTTTTTTCCCCAAAATCTGTCGTTTTTATCACTCGTTTCTGATGCACAACTTCAAAATGTGCACAAAAACTGAGTGACGGAAACATAGCTAGTGACAGTAAAGACATTTTTAATGTTACAGAGGATTTCCCTTTCAAATAAATTGTAGTATTTTAAACCTTCTATTAATTAAAGAATCCTAAAACAGTTGTTTCATGTTTTCCACAAAAATATTCAGCAGCACAGCATTGATGAAAATAAGAACTATTAAAAAATCAGCATGTTAGAATGATTATTGGGATTTCTGAAGAGATTTCTTTCAAAAACATGAAAAATCTTAACTTTTGACCAGTAGCTTATATAAATGTTCATTATTTTTTTAATTGTATGCCTGTAACTGCATTTCTCAAGCTCAACCATTTAACCCTTTTCCTAAAGTTATTGTAAAAAAAAATTAAGTTATCAAACAAAGGTTTTTTCTTTAATATAAGACGCATATACATTTACATTTATTTACAGGCCAAAAGTTTGGCTTAAACTAGTCAAGTTTACGCTTACATTAAGTTATCACTCAGTAGGGGCTAAAGTCCAAAATTTTCGTATGCACACAGAAACCTTGCACACCAAGTCCAATGCGTATTAATTAATCTGCAGAAAAAACAAATACAAATTGAGTCTTCAAGCAGTGAGGATGATTTTGTTGTTCTCTCTGTTTTTAAAAAGAGAAAAAGACAGAGGACATATTGGACCCATCCAATCCTGAGATAGTGTAGAGAGGAAGGAGATCTCCACCTCATCAAGGAGCTGCAGGATTATCCAGAGCGATTAAAATTTATATTTATATTCTGTGTATTTGTATTCCACTTTGTCATACAGCGCTTTGTGCTGCGAGACAAAGTGGATAAACTTGTCAGATGCCATTCTGGATTTTGGTTTTCGCTTGTACAGTGGCTCTGAATTGTCAAAACACCACTTAAAATGCTTGCTACGGATGTGGAAAATGCAGAAAATGTAACCCAAACCAAATTCTTTTTATGCCAGACAAAAGTTTTGGAGGCAGTGTGTAAATGTGATTGACACACACAACGTGAAGTCATATTTATTCTTTAACATGCAAAAATTTCAGATGAGAATTTTGGACTCGGACCTTAAAGGTTAAGTCCACTTCCAGAACAATAATTTACAGATAATGTACTCACCCCCTTGTCATCCAAGATGTTTGTGTCTTTCTTTCTTCAGTTGTAGAAAAATTATGTTTTCTGAGGACAAAAATTTCAGGATTTTTCTCCATATAATGCACTGATATGGTGCCCTGAGTTTGAACTTCCAAAATGCAGTTTAAATGCGGCTTCAAACGATCCCAAATGCAGTTGTAAACGATCCCAGCCGAGGAAGAAGGGTCTTATCTTGTGAAACAATCGGTTGTTTAATTAAAAAAAAATACAATTTAAATATTTTTTAATCTCAAACGCTCATCATGTCTTGTCTTCCCTGAACTCTGTGTATTCTGGTTCAAGACAGTTAGGGTATGTTGAAAAACTCCAATTGTATTTTCTCCCTCAACTTCAAAAGTCATTTCAAAATCATCCTACATCGCTGCAGAAGTACCGACCCAGTCTTGCGAAGTAAACATGCAAAGAAAATCAAACACCCTTAAAAAATGGTAAAACAGTGATGTAGGACAATTTTGAAGTTGAGGGAGAACATGAGATGGGAGTTTTCCGACATACCCCAACTGTCATGAACCGGAAAAGAACAGTTCAAGATGAGTGTTTGGCAGTAAAAAGTATATAAATTGTATTATTTTTATGAAAATATTGATAGTTTCACTAGATAAGACCCTTCTTCCTCGGCTGGGATCGTTTACAACCACATTTGGGATCGTTTGAAGCCGCATTTAAACTGCATTTTGGAAATTCAAACTCAGGGCACCATAGAAGTCCACTATATGGACTATACCTCAAAAAACTAAATTTCTTTACAACTGGTGAAAGAAAGACATGAACATCTTGGATGACAAAGTGGTGAGTACATCTGTAAATGTTTGTTCTGGAAGTGGACTTCTCTTTTAAGTTGGCAACAGTATTACCATTAAAATAAATAAAAAAAAATCATCAAAATGTCAAATTTTTAAACTGTGGTCAATCATTTTCAAAATTTCGGTCAAATAAAAAGCAGCATAATATTTAATATGAGCTCCTGAAAATGACCTGATTTTACTATGACAATAATTATTGAATTTTAACCCCTGTTTTGTACCCTATTTGTTTATACGCATATGACCAAATAAGTACTTGCTTATTCCCATGTGCGTCCAAACACCTACAACAAAAACACATCTTCCTCATAACCAAACATTCATAACATGCACCACATCAGCATACACATACGCACATAAAACATATTCATACACATACACCCTCATAACATATGCACCCACCCTCCAGATAACCTCCATCTACAGGAAGCACACGCACAAAACCTCAACTCATCAGAAAACATCTAATGAGCCCTCGTCAAGCAAACACCCCCTCATCTCTCTCTCTCTTTCTCTCACTCGCTCGCTCCCCTGCCACACAGACACGGCACTTTACAAGGACTGATGATGCTGCAAAGACCACAATAATGATAATTAACTTGCTGAATTTAGAAGATTATGCTGTTAATTAGTTGCAAAATAAAGATAAGTAATAAAGGAGCAGATGGTTGAATAAAACCCTCGAGATGGAGGGCTACTGCTCTGATGGGGCTTCGATGGCAGATATGAAATATGAATCTGACTGGCCCCGCACACATCGTTCACGGTCCCTCTGTTTCTCTCTCTCTCTTTCTCTTTCGGTCTTCCGCTCAGCCTTTGCGCGACTTGTTCCACGTGAATAATTTCTTTCTAGTCATGTAAAAACGTGGAGTTCGGGAAGGGTATTGCGCTATAAACTAATTTGCTAGATAGATTGGTCTGCCGAGGACGGCTGTTAAAATAATGTCCTTTTCTTGTTTTTTCATGAAAATTAATGCGTTCTCCGTCCCTGTGGCCATGGTTACACACCTCACCTGCTGTGGGGGCGTTTGTTAACTCTCGCGCTTGACTGCTTTCGGGCCACATCATGGGTTCCTACAAAGGGTTTCTAAAAAAAACCCCAAGTCAGCTTAGAAGAAATGATCTATGAAGATATAAAACTTCTGTCAGTCTGAAGACTGGCGGTTCTCTTTGTGTTTCACATTAACTGAAATAAAGTCAAATGTAAAAATCTTACGTCAGCTAGTTGCCAAGGCAGCATTTCTCATTTTAATTTAGTTTAACTTTATGTACTAATGTAAGTAAAACTGAATTAAAAAATGTCTAAAAACTATAGAGACACAAACAGAAATTACTAAAAATAACAAAAACACATACAAAATTAATAAAACTAGAAAATGTAACTGTAATATAAAAACGGATTCAAAATATTAATAAAAAAAGTAATATGGAGGGTTAGAAATTTTACATTATTGCTCAAATGTTCACTACACTAAAATCCCTGTGTTGTTTTTAAATAGTTTTTGTTTCAGTGAAAATAATTGTAAAAATTAAATAGTTTTTTTATTTTTTTGCATAATATTGTATGTAAGTTTATCTACATTATTGTTGAAATGTTCCTTGCACTGAAGTCTGTTTTAATGTTTTTGTAAATATGTTTTGGTGAAAATAATTGTAAAAGTTTTTTTTAATTTATAATTTTAATTTAAATTTTTAAATTTATATTTATTTAAAAATACTTAAGTTGTTATTATTATTATTATTATTTGCATAATATAAAATGTAAGTTAATTTATTGATTTATCTACATTATTGCTTAAATGTTCACTGCACTGAAGTCCCTGTGTGGTTTTTAAAATGTTTTTGTAAATAGATCTTGGTAAAAATAATTGTAAAAAAATGACACACAAATTAATTTTTTAATTTATATTTATTAAAAAAAAAATCGATAAATTGATACATTAACTTACATTTTATATATTGTCACAAAAAGTAAGTAAGTAAGTAAATTAATTAATTAATATATAAAATGTAAGTTAATTTAGCGATTTATCTATTTATGTTTATTTAAAAAATATTTGAGGTTTTTTTTTTTTTTCATAATATAAGTTAATTTATCTACATTATTGCTTAAATGTTAACTGCACTGAAGTCCCTGTGTGGTTTTTAAAATGTTTTTGTTAAAATGTTTTGTTAAAAATAATTGTAAAAAATAACATTTTTATTTAGATTTATTTAAAAATATTGTATATATGCATTTATTTATTTATTTATTTATTTTTTTTTTTTTTTTTTATTTTTTAATCTAAAATGCAAGTGAATTTATCGATTGATCTGCATTATGCTCAAATGTTAACTGTACTGAAGTCCCTGTGTGCTTTTTATTTTATTTTATTCTTTTTAATGTTTTGGTGAACATAATTGTAAAAATTAAATTTTTTTAAATTTATATTTATTAAAAAAGTATATATTTTTAAATATAATGGAATTAATATAAAATATGTACAATAAAAAGGCAAAAAAAAAAATACAATACTTAAAGCTTCCATGTAAATAACAGTTAATTTTATAAATGACTATATATATATATATATATTTATATATAAAATTAAATATTCAATAAAAAAAATCACATTTATTAGATAAATAATTTTCATGCTGCAGTAACACTTTACAATAAGGTTCATTAGTTAACATTAGTTAACTACATTAGTTAGAACTAGGAATGAACAATACGTCTACAGCATTTATGCTGTTCATGCACTGTGAACTAACATGAACAATGAACAACTGTACGTAATGTTAACAAAGACTAATAAATACTATAATAAATGTATTGTTCATTGTCCATTCGTGTTAGTTAATACGTGAACTAATGTTAACAAAATAATGACACCTTATTGTAAAATGTTACCAACGCTTCTTTAAACTTTTAAAATCAACGTTAGCAAGGTGGCTATTCAGAGCAAGTGTGTAAATATCAAAATAGATTTATACTGAATATCATCAAAACGCTGAAAAAATATTGAGAGATTTTTAAACTTCATCAAGCCCTAGTGTTGTCATTATCGGCGGTTGATCATAGTGAAGAGAAAAGCTCTCGGCGCTGAGGTCTCTATGCTGCACACGCTACAGTACGCCAGGGAAAGGCAGATTTCCCTGACAAGAGAAAATCACAGGCATCTCCAGGGAATAGGGAATTAGCTACGACAGCTCTTACTCCTGTGGAAGAGCTCTGAGGGAAGCATCTGTTTAAAGCTGTGATGAATATGTTGTTTTAATCCTTGCCTCTGGTTTTCCGCAGAAGTTAATTATTCTAATCTTCAGTTCTCGCCTCTCTCTAATGTAGTTTAGCCTCCTGATCCCAGAGAGAGACAGCACCGTGTTTTCCTCATTTCACTGCAGTTATGCTGGAACTATAGAGAAAAATGCTGAAGAGACGGGGGTTTTATGGTTAAACGCCATGCGAATAGACAGGTTTTTGACTGTCGGCGTAAAGTCTGTTGCATATTGCAACGCTCAGCTTATTGTGGCTAGAACCTCCCCGTTAGACAGGAACAGCTCTCTGACTGTCATTTAACATGGCCAAACACAGTTCAATTTTCTGAATGTGACATGTACAGTGGGTAAATGTGAAATTGGACACAAAGCAAGCGAATAAAACCGTTGTATTCTTAAAGTGACAGTGTTTTCAAGTCAGCTGATTTGACCTCTGTCTCTCACCTGCAGAAGCTGAAGGCGGCTCTTAGTCAGCAGCTCCCTCAGGTAACCAACGGTGATGCAGGTGACATCCAGAGCAGCTCAGCCAGCGAGACTCCGCCCCCGGCCCCGCCTCCAGCCGAGGAGCCACGCCCAAAGTCACTACAGCAGCCGGCAACATCCACTACAGAAACGCCTGTATGTACTGACTAAATGTTTCCAGTTTTCTATTCCTATTCTATCTACTTGTTTTCTTTTATATTCTTTTATATATATTCTTTTTCATACACTGCCAGTCAAAAGTTTTTAATTAGTTAAGTTTTTTTGTTTTGTTTTGTTTTTAAAGCTGTCTCTTCTGCTCACCAAGCCTGTATTTATTTGATTCAAAATACAGCAAAAGTGGTAATATTGTGAAATGTTTTTACAATTTAAAATAACTGCTTTTTATTTGAATATAGTTTAAAATGTAATTTATTCCTGTGATTTCAAAGCTGAATTTTCAGCATCATTACTTCAGTCTTTGGTGTCAGTCTTCAGAAATCATTCTGTTATGCTGATTTGCTGTTCAAAGGAACATTTTTATTATTATTATTATTATTATTATTGTAAATATCTAAAACAGTTGAGTATATTTTTTCAGGATTCTTTGACGAGTAGAAAGATCCAAAGATTAGCGTTTATCTAAAAAAATGATTTTTAATTTTTTTTTCTAGGAAAGAAATTATAGAAATTAATACTTTTATTTAGCAAGGATGCGTTAAATTGATCAAAAGTGATGATGAAGACATTTATAATGTTTCAAAAGTTTTCTATTTCAGATAAATGCTGTTCTTCTGAACTTTCTCTTCATCAAAGAAACCTGAAAAACTCAGCTGTTTTCAACATGATAATAATAATAAATGTTTTTGAGCAGCAAATCAGAATATTAAAATGATTTCTTAAGGATTATGTGACTGGAGTAATGATGCTAAAAATTCAGCTTTGAAATCACAGGAATAGATTACATTTTAAAATATATTCAAATAGACAACAGTTATTTTAAATAAAAAAAAATACTGTTTTTGCTGCACTCTGAATCAAATGAATGCAGGCTTGGTGAGCGGAAGAGACTTCTTTGAAAAAATTTAAAATGACGTTAAAAAATTACTGTTAAAACTTTTGACTATTCTTTTTCTATTCTCTCTACTTGATTTCTTTTTATTTATTATTAAAAAAAAAGTCTAACATGAGTATTCTTTCTTTTTCTATTCTGTCTCTTTGAAAACCTTGCTACATGTACACTGAAAAAAAAACAATTTGTTGAGTCAACTTAAAATAATTTGTAACCTGGCTGCCTTAAAATTTAAAAAAAAAATTAAAAAAAAGTTTATTCAACTTGAAATGTTAAATTATACTAAGTGACAATTTAGATATTTGAGTTGAATCAACTTAAAATTATAAGGCAGCTGGGTTACTCACCCATCTGTTAAATTTAGCAAACACAAATATCTCAGTTGTTACTTAGTACAACTTAACATTTCAAGTTGAATAAACTTATTTTAGTTGACTGAACTTAAAATTTTATGGTAGCAGGGTAACAAATTATTTTAAGTTGACTCAACAAATTGTTTTTCATTTTTTACAGTGTACTGCGTTAAACTGACAGGGACTTGTCACAGCACTTACATTTTATAAAACAAAACAAACAATTTCAGAAATTAAGTCATATGTAATAAAATGGAATGACATGGGGAAAAAGTATTGAACTGCTGAAATTTATTTGACACTGTGTACAAAAGCCTTTGTTGGTAATGACAGCTTCAAGACACCTCCTGTATGGAGAAACCAGTCGCATGCGTTGCTCAGGTGTGATTTTGGCCCATTCTTTCACAGAGTCTACAAATCTTGAAAGTTCTGTGGCCTCTTCTATGAACTCTGATCTTTAATTCTTATTTTCTATTGGATTCAAGTCAGGTGATTGGCTGGGCCATTCTAGCAGCTTTATTTTCTTTTTATGAAACCAATCGTCTTGCTGAAATGTCCACCATTGTTTTATCTTCATTATCCTGGTACTGTAGGTGTTGGGACTAAACCAAATAATATTAATTTCCACTGACAAGGGGCAGGTTGCCTTCTAATTACTGATAGATTTCAGCTGGTGTCTTGGCTTTCCATGCCTTTTTGCACCTCCCTTTCTTCATGTGTTCAATACTTTTTCCTGTGTCATTCTATTTTATTACACATAACTTAATTTATGAACTTATTTGTTTTGTTTTCTTTGTTTGTATGGATTATTTGTGTTGTTACTGACATCTGGTGAAAATCTCAAATCAACAGCACCTTTGGAAATATATTTACTGAGAAAAATGGTGACGTGTTCAATAGTTATTTTCCCCCGTTGTATACTAGTAGTAATACTAAAAATAGTCACTGATGATTAATTGAATGCATCCTTCCTGAACTTTTTTTTAAAACCTTTGTACTTTTTTTTTTTTTTTGTAACTCGTTTATATGGTAGCGTATATTTTTAAATTAGCGTTAACTTGTATATGCTTTAGAAAAGTGTTGTTCATTGTAAGGTCATATAGCTAATGCAGGTAACTGCATTCTACCTTATTGTAAAGTATTACCAATAGTTGCATTGTCAAACAACCATAAAAATTAAAAGAAAATTATTAATATTTTAAAAATATCTAATCAAACACAACACACATTTCTGTGGTCATGGAAATATTTATGGCTGGTAAGTTTTCATTGGTCATTGGCGGGTGCAGTCCTCCTGGGACGTTCGTACTTACAAGTTGACAAGTCGTCATTACGCCCCATTCACACGGGGGCGTCAGCGTTAACGCTTCTCATATACTTTGAATGGAGTAACGTCAAGCGTTGCCGAACTGAATTAAGGGTCCATTGCGTCGCGTCACTGGCGTTGCTCGCAACAGAAGTTAAACTTTTTTGAACTTTTCAAGCGCCGATGCAGGCGTCAGCCAATCAGATCACCTTATGCAAATACTAGTGCAGACGCTGGCCAATCAGCACGAAGCTTCAGACACCCTCCGTGAAGCGTTAACGCTGACGCCCCGTGTGAATGGGGCGTTAAGCTGCGTTCACACTAGCAGCAACTTCTGTCGCTGCATGTTGCCAGGGGCTGGCGACGAGGTTGCTAGTGGGTGTTCTCACTACTGGTTACCTTGACAGCGAATCAGGTTTCATCAGCTCTACCATCTTATTTCCTATTGGCTTTCACTCCCGAATGTCGCTCTTCATTTGCGTAAAGTTTAGGGATTCTGAACTTTGTTGCGTCGCTGGACACGCCCCATCCGGTCGCCAACAGTTGCTATAGCTCGCTGTCGCTCTTGTCGCCAGAAATCGCCAGCTCTCCATTGAAATGAATGGGATTGTGTCGCTTTGTCGCTGCCTGTCGCTTGTAGTGTGAACGGGGCTTTAGGACGACGGGTGCGTTCAAGTCACTTTGGTCGGAACAAGCAATTTACCTTTTCTACATAAAATTCAATGATTTTTTAAACTCTGCATCTACAAAATGATGAATAAAGAATGTGCATCATTGTGTTTTTGCTTTTTTTCTGTTTTTATTCAATTTATGAAGGTGATGTAAATGGCATAATTATATATTCTACGGTAATTATACAAAAATATTATATTCTGTATATGTAACTTATATAGTTTTTTTTGCACATTACAAAAAATATGTATTTTGTTCATTTCAACAAATTTATGGTCAGTAAAGATGCTGCGTATGTATTGTCATTGAATGCATCCATTGCATCCGACACGATTTTTCACTGACACGCCCCCAACTCTGAAACTTGAGGCTTAAAGAAAATTTTCGAGTTTCCCACTCGTAATAATGACTTTGTGGTGGCGTGCATGTGCCATAAATACTGCTAAAAGGTGTTAATTGACTTGTGTTTGATTGTCGGCCTGTGCAGGTGTCTCCCGCCCCTCCAGCCCAGCACACAACCAGTACAGGTGGGCGGCGGCGGAGAACCACCAGCGAGGACCCGGATGAGAAGAGACGGAAGTTTCTGGAAAGGAACAGAGCGGCTGCGTCTCGCTGCAGGCAAAAGAGAAAAGTCTGGGTGCAGAATCTGGAGAAGAAAGCGGAAGACTTGAGCTCCATGAACGGACAGCTACAGGTACACACACACACACACACATCAGACGGTCTTTGAGTGCATTTACGTGTGCGTTGGAGAGCCAGACAAAGATGGTGATGAAGTCATTAATGTAAATTAAGAAGTGTGTTAGCATGACAGCCACGGCGTGATTGTTCGAGTCTCCTGCATCGATATGGCCCTGTCAATAAAGACGTTTCCTCCAGATGTCATCGGCACACAAGCGTGTCGTCTGTTCTGTCGGAGCGTTTGTGAGCTGCCCTGGAACTCTCTCAGGGAAAGCCGTCTCTTTCTCAACCCCCGTTTTGTAGCAGGCAATTAGGATCCGCCACTGACAAGTTCGAAACAGTTCACGTAACCGTTGTCTCCGCTGATAACGGAGAGTGCGGCTCGGCGCCGGCACGTTCCAGACAATTTAATGAGATGTGCCACTGTTTATTTGCACGCTGTCTTTTTTATTTGTCCGTTTAAACAAAGCGCAGCGCTTTGGCGAAGGGGTGGGGGAAGGGCGATTAATTTGTGGGTTATACCAAGGAATAAACTAACATGAAACAGATGGAGAACCGAAGAAGAAGGGTGTTGGGTGTAGAACAGAATGTTTGGGACTCTGAAAACGAGCGTGACGGTACGTTTCGTCGGAGAGAAGGTGTTTAATACGAGCGCATTTATCAGCGCTGATGGGCTGCTGTAATTGTCCCTCTCTGCCCCGTTGGCCCAGCTGATCGGAGCGTAGAGCTCTAATGATGCTCAATTACGTTAACATCATCCTTAACTGGCTTTTTAACGAGGTGTCAGGGTTTGCCGACCAGCGCGCGGCAACACTCGAGCCAAACATCCCCCTTGTGCTGTCTTTATGGATGCAGCCGGTCTGTGAAAACATTAAACACTTTAATGGCCTGAACGGGCCTGATCTTACCGCTTCGCCATCTCTCTGAACACAGCACAAGGGACGGCTGGATTCGTCAGATTTTAGACGTTTCATTTGATGCTTTTTTTGTGTGAAGAGGCAGAATGGGATGATCGTACCTGAAGCCGTATGTCAGTTTAGATGTCATTGAAAGTTCACAGTCATAATAACATGACTGTATATATTTGAATTATGGTAAAATACCTTCCAGAACATGTTAAATTGTTCTTTTTATCTTTGTTTGTCTGATATCTAGACATAAGCCAATATTTTGGTCTGTTAAGCCCAATTCGGACAGGACTGGTTTTCCACGGGGTCATTTTAATTCTGTCCGAATCTGCCAAGTCTGTGTTATTCTCACACAACTTCTGTAAAAATTCCACAGCAAATTAGCTGCTGTTTTTGGCAAACTCAGTGATCCTCTTGAGGAGTCTAAACCTGCCCAAATGCAAATATCTGTGTGCTCTATTTCATTATGCAAATTTTTTTGCATTTTGGGTTTCTTCTCGATATTCTTAGCACCATATAACGTGGCCTCAAGGACCTTTGGAAAAATAAAACATATGTATCAGCTAGTTTTGAGGTGTGGTTTCTTTGCCGCCACAGAGTATGCGTTAAAGAGACCTCAGGCATTAAAATATCTCATGCTGCCCTGACAATACCACATTTTGAACACTTTACCCTTAATCTTGGCAAATAGGACAATGCACATTATGCCATTAGCCCATTTCGTGTCATATTTTTTCTGCCACCGCAGAGGATGTGCTAAATTGGACATTAGGCTTTGATATAAGAGGTACTACCATAAGGAAAGCCAAATTTTATTAAGTAGATCTCTGTTAGTTCATGTGCATCCATGCTCTTTCTTTATTCATAGTAGGATGCCAGTGATGCACAAAGGAAATAGGTTATATGAAACTAGAAATTATAATGCGTAAGCATGCGAGAAATTCCAATGTGCATGTGAATAGTTTCTCAAGGGTGCAAAAATTTTTTTTTGTGTGCATGCAAAAGTCTGTATATATATATATATATATATATATTTTATTATTATTATTTTTCATTTTAGTGGCTCTGCATGTTTTCAGAAAATCAATTAAAAAAATGAAAAATAAAAATATTTACAGATGACTGTATTATACCAAATGTAAAGCTGAAAATAATGTTTGAACAAGTTTGAATAAGTTTAAATTAATAATAATAAGTTTGAACCATTTTTGCTAAATATGGTCTGAAAATCTACTGAGAGGTTTGGAAAAGTATGAAATTTTGAAATGGAAAATGTGTAGGAACCCTGACTACCACAGTTGCTCTTACTACCATGCATTTTCAATGTGTTTGCCTCCTGGTGAAGAAATAAGAAAAAAATAAATAAATAAATAAACAGACAGATTATGTAAACTGTTAAGACTGGCTACTGTAATATCAGTGTCAGGTAAGATTACTCACCTTCATTTCTGCACATTACATAATGTTTTAATTGCATATGTACCTTTATGAAAATTAAACATGGTTTTACTACAAATACTGTAAATCTAAAAAATATATATAGTGTAACCACAAATAACCATGATTTTGCTATACTAACCATAGCTTAACCATGGTATTTGTAGTAAAATTGTGGTTATACTAATAATAATCAATCCGCATGACTATATGCAATGCACACAATGCCCAGATGTAAAAAACAGACCCTCCCACCTCTGTAATAAACACTGAGATGTTAGTCCATTTATTTGTTTGGAAACACGGTAAAAAAAAAAAAAAAAACTGTGCAATTGTGAAATATTACTATAATTTAAAATAACTATTTTATACTTGAGTGTATATATATATATATATATATATATATATATATTATTATTATTATTATTATTATTATTATTATTATTATTATTTATTATTTATTTATTTATTTATTTATTTATTTTTTTTTTTTTTTTGTGATTTTTATCATCATTACTCCAGTCTTCAGTGTCACATGATCCTTCAGAAATCATTCTAATATGCTGATTTGCTACTCAAGAAACATCATGTTTCTTATACTGCTTAATATTTTTGTGATAAATTGAAAATTCAAAGGAACAGTATTCATTTGAAACAAAATGCCTTTACTGTCGCTTCTGATCAGTTGAATAAAAATATACATTTCTGTTAAACAGCTGTGTAAATGGTGATGTTAAGGCTGCATTTACACTTCAAGTCTTAATGCACAGATCGGATCATTTGACCACATTCGATTTTTTTGGCCCACCTGTTTACATTCACTTTAGACACGACTAATATCTGATATCTTTACCGTAATTCCCACCCAAAATGAGTGATCACTTTACTATGCACATGGTAGACCTTCAGGTTTTGAATGGCCGTGCGATTAAAATTATTTATATACTTCACCTCGAGTGGGCATTGTCATAGATGTTTTAGAGCACAAAATCTGAATGAACGGATAAAGAGAGGGGAAAAAAAAGGTAATTTTCATGTGTTATTTTATCCACAGTTTGGTAGAATTCTTCACTGAAATAAAGAAAAAATAAAGAAAAAAATACATTTATTTAAATAAATTTGAATGAGAAAAAGAGAGAGAGAAAACACATAAGCTAGCGAGTGTGAAGCTTGCGAATAAGTGGTTTGTTGGTTTAATGACAAAAGCTGCTAAATTATTGCTGCAAAATATAATGTAGCTTTTAGTAGTGATGCTGTTGTATTTATAAAATTCACAGGACAGGGGTTGAAAAACAGCTCCTGAAAGTGCAACTTATTATCTATATGAAGTTTCCATCTTAATAAAATGTGGCACATACAGCACGCCGGCATTAAAAAAGCTACCTTTATGGACAAACATGTCACCATTGCTGTCCAGATATCGGATATGTATCCGATTCAATTCCACATTCTGTGGTGGCCCAGATCAGATACGAAAAAATTAGGTCTCATGTGGATTTTTGTGTTTACACGTGCAACAAATTCAGATGTGAGATGTAAGCAAAAAATGTATTTTTTGTCCCAGTGTAAATGCAGTCTTAGTTAATCAGGGTTGTGGTCACAGTGTAGGGTTTATTTTGTGATAATCCCTTTTCAACTGCATTATCCTGCTTAATATATACTTCCCATATAACACTGACTTTAATGTACAGAGACACATGAATCAAGCACAGCCATGTAGGTAATAATTTGCCTGGAACGACAATTTAAGACATTTTTGACCACAAAATGACTGCAGTCAATCCATCATGTTTCAGAAAGCTAGGCTGTTTGCTATTTACTACAGTTAATATTCATCTGTCAGCCATTGGCCACACTGCTCTGTAGATATCGACACCTATCCCAGTCCACCATCAACGTTCCCGTCTTGTTTTAAGATATTTAAGAGCCCCTGGGCCTTATTAGTTATGAGTTATTTTCCAGTAACTAATAATAATAGCCTGTGGTCAAGCTGAGCTCATGCTGAATTGCTGAATATTGGAGTCTTGGGTGCATTTTGGTGTGATGTGGAATACAGAAAGAGAAGGAGGGAGGGACGCCGACTTTGTGGTCGTAATGGAAGATGGCAGTTTGTGGTGAGCATTGCCATAGTGTTTTAGCAGCTGTGTTTAAATCTGCTTCTCCTGTGCACAGCGTACCACCACTGCCAAGATAAAACAGATGGAATGGAATAAACTGGCACGCTTTTAGTCTGCTACGTTAAATGTCGGCCGTGTTTCTGAGGAGCAGAGCTAAGGTTTTAAATCTGCGGCGCTGTGCCCTTCTTTCGCACCCGTTGGGCTCTCTGTAAATCCTGTTAAAGTCACCTTCGCTGTTAAACAGCCTGTCTTTAGCGCATGCAGAACAGCACAGCCCCGTGGGAGTCCTAACGGCAGACGAGAGTAAATCTCACCAGAATGGGCGACAGTGTTTCGCTGACGGAGGGGAGCGCTCTCTCTGTGTTTCTCTCTCCTGGGACTCTGCCATTAAGCAGCTATAATTGTGTCCCAAAAAAGCTTCAATGAAGAAGAGCTAATGATCTCTTTCTGTTGATTCCTCACTAGTCTGCTCGTCTTGACGGCTAATGTGCTTCTTTCTCTCTTTTTGTCCAGAGTGAGGTGACTCTTCTGCGTAGCGAGGTGGCCCAGCTGAAGCAGCTTTTACTGGCTCATAAAGACTGTCCTGTGACGCTCCTGCAGAAGAAATCAGGATACCACCGTGAGTGACCTCATCACCAAACCACAGCGCATTCACACTGGCAGACATATCCGTTTGCTTCGTCAGCAGACTCCAGTGCTCTCGCTTTTAGGTTTAGCACTTATGAATCACAACAGCCATAAAATATGTTTTGGTTCATTGATATTTATTAAAAAGCATCATGATTCAGAGCTCTTAACCCTTTAAATCTGTACATGTAGTCGACATTTTGTTGACTTGTGCTTATTGGTGGACGTGCTTAAAATGAAAAAAATATAATGACGTCAATCATTGCTATTATAATTTTGAGCATAATAATAATTTTTGTCAGTTTAACCATTATACAGCATGACAAAAATGTGAAAAAGAGTTTTCATTGACTAAAAGTAGATTAAAATGCAATTGACTAAAACTTGATGAAACAAAAACAGGCCAAGTTTGACTAAATATGATAATAACTAAAAAGTACATTTGACATAGGACTAAGACTAATTTAAAAGACTGAGGCTAAATAAAAAATGGCTGACAAAATTAAAACTAATAGTCAGAAAAAAAAAAAAAATTCTAAAACAAAAATCGTACTTGATTCTGATAAAATAAGAATATGGAGCTCTTACTGGAGGAAAAAAAGCACATTATTTTTATTCAGAGGCCCAAACCATGCAAAAATATTCAATTTGGTGCAGGTGTTGTTGTTTATATGACCAAAAAGTGACATGACATTCTGATAGCTTGCATAAAATGCATAAAATTTTAGTTTTCACTCTGTATCTCCTAATAATGCAGCATATTTTAATATGACGATAATTAAATGCTTAGTTTTGTGATCAGAGCTCTGTAGTTTTTATTATAATGCAATACAATGATTACTGAGAGATGAACAAATAAATGGTCATCAATGGTCATCTGTTGTATCACATTTGATGCTCATATTTTAACATTAATATTTAACATTTTTCTAAAAAAAAAAAAAAAAAAAAAAAGATGAATCGGTGAGTAAAGTAAACTTAAGTTTCTTCAGTCTAGTACGTGTTCACCTTGAAATATTACAGAGGGTACGCACTGACGTCACTTTCCCACTGGACCGTGCCTCACTTGGCCGGACTGAGTGGCAAAAGAGCCTGCTGCATGATTGGATTTATTAGGGGAAAATGTGAAAGTGTGTAAAGTAAAATAAATTATTTTCCTTTTAAATGAAAGGCAGATGGACTTGACTGTGTTCTTTACAACTTACCAAAGAACCAATGATCCATGGATATTGGCATGTGGTCAGTTATCGTGATTAATAGCATTTATATGTGCTTAATTTCATTGCATGGAAATACATAAAGCAAATTTGCTGGTAAACGCTTCATATAAATATAATATAGGTAGGTCTAAATCTGGATGATCACTTAAATCAGTTTTATATTGTTTTATTATTTTTCTTAATATAAACCTGTATTATAATATAATAATAATAATAATAATAATAGTTATTATTATTATTATTATTATTATTATTATTATTATTATTATTATTATTATTATTATTATTATTATTATTATTATTATTATATTACCCCAAAATTCAAGGGGCATCACAGTGGCTCGGTGGTTAGCACTGTTGTCCCACACCAGGAAGGTCCCTGGTTCGAGCCCCGACAGGAGGCCTTTCTGTGTGGAGTTTGCATGTTCTCCCTGTGTTTGTGTGGGTTTACGCTGGGTACTCCGGTTTTCTCCCACAACCCAAAGACATGCAGATTAGGTTCATTGAAGACTCTAAATTGTTCCCAGACATGTGTGTAAAGGCTATGGATTGACGTCTGTATATGGATTAACTGGTTCTTGCCATGAATATAGCCATAGATGCTGGAATGGCGTTAAGAAGGAAATAAACGAACCCCAAAATTCAACATATTGACACAAAATGATATCTGCAAATCCATGTTGTGCTGTCTGGAGTCCAGTTGTTTCTGATCATTTCTGATCCATTTGCTTCTCTTATCTGTACCTTTTGGCAGTCTGCAAAAATATACCACAGATTTCTTGTCAACTCTATTTGTACTCTGTTTCCAATTATAGATGTGTTTTGTGTGTGTTTTGTGGCATTCATGCTGAAAACCAATACCGCTACTCAGTAAGCGTAACTGCAGTCACTTCGTGACGTCAAGTGCATACTCTCTATTAACAATAAAATGACATTCTACAAATCAGACAAATGAACCTTTTTACCATTATCTTAAAAGGACTTTCACTTGCTAAAAGTATAATCTATCAATCAGACGACAGAAGTCACATAGTAGATTGTGTACAAAAGATTTTTCAGCAAATGCTTGCAGTATAAATTCACATTTTTGCCAAGTAGGACAGAGATTGGAATGGGGCCAGAATGGAGCATGAGTTGGGATTTGTTGTGGAGGTGCAACCACTCACTGCCCATGAGGCTATCACGAGTACATAACTTTTAATAAACTGTTTGTTCAAAAATATTTACAGACTTAGTTGTTACTGAGTTAATTTGATGAATTCTTCACTGAATGAACTCAGTGAATGAGTCAGAGCAGTTAGTTAGTCGACCCATTAGTAGAAACTCCAGACCAGACGGGTGGGTAGGATAAGGGTGACACACAAAATGTGTACTGTTGGTGTCTTCAAAAACAGGGCGGGAAAATAAATCGATGAATCGCGAATCGAGAAATGATTCTGAGATTTTCCGAATGCATCTAAATCGATTCTAAAGGCCTGTTCACACCAAGAACGATAACAATAACTATAACTATAACAGTAACTATATTTGCGTCCACACCAGTGAACGATAACTGTCTGTCTGTTACACGACTTTAACCAGTAGATGTCCTCAGCACGTGATCCCAACGATATTGATCCCCTAAATCGTTATCGTTATAGTCGTGGTGTGAACTTTCCTATTCTCTTAAATTTGACACGATTTTTAGGTTATCTTTATAGTTATAGTTATCATTATCGTTCTTGGCGTGAATGGTCCTTAAAGGAGAAGTTCACTTCCAAAACAAAGATTCACATAATGTACTCGCCCCCTTGTCATCCAAGATGTTCATGGTTTTTTTTTTCTTAAAAAAAAAAAATTATTGAAAAGAAATGTTTTTTGAGGAAAACATTTCAGGATTTTTCTCCATATAATGGACTGATATGGTGCCCCGATTTTGAATTTCCAAAATGCAGTTTAAATGCGGCTTCAAAAGATCCCAATGTGGTTGTAAACGATCCCAGCTGAAAAAGAAGGGTCTTATCTAGCGTAATGATCGGTTCATTACGCTAGATAAGAACTAGCGTAATGACTTCTCCTTTAAGCGTAGTTTTTAACAGCAGGTGGCACTGCATGCTTTACAAACAGCCATACTCTGCTTGCTTCCAGTTCCTTACAATCTTACTGAATGCCTTTTCTCTTATTTCTTTGAAAATGAGCAAATATCTCTAGTCTGCCAGCTCTGCTTAATGAGTTGTAAAGTTAATGTTTGTGTGTGTGTAACAGATAACAGATGAGTGTTACTTCTAATGAGTGTTCTGTTGGGTTTTTGATGAACTGTGAAGTGGAATAAGAACTAGCCCTGAGTGTGAAATAACAGATTCATCTCGTCCCATTATTACCGCAGAACGCCGAGGACTCATATATTTGCACAACAGCGATGTTCGCTAACAAAATGATCCCCGCTGTATGTGGTGCTGTCCTCTTTAAGATGAGTGATAAAGAGGCATTCAGAAACCGAGGGCTGCTTTTGTTACACGCGCGTCTTCGGCCGTTACGCTTTAATGACACCTAGTGAAATGTGCAGATCTGCGGCTCGTCTGCCATATGCAGCCACTTCATATCAATTAGCTGTTGTCACAGGGACGGAGAAGCGGTTGTGGGATTGCATGCGCGTGTCTGCCGGCAGCACTTCCGCGACACTAAAACTTAACGGCTGCCCAAGCCGCTCTGCTGGTGCGTAAGCACTTTTTATACATAACTTTGTCCGATACATCCCTGGCTTTGTGTGTGCGTGTGTCTGGCTCATTTTGTAACCCAAGGCTGACTTGTATTGACAATGATTGCTTCCAAAATGAGTGTATTATAGCGGAGAGCCTGACAGAAGCGCCGTTTCGCGACTGGGATGCGCCGCTGCAGCCGTGCAGTTCATTATGCGCCGGCATTGTTAAGCAGCTTGACTGACAGGTCTCATGCATATTATGAGCGGGATGCTTGTCGGGTGAGATTGGGTTGTCAGGGAGCGGGTTCATTTGCAGGCGTCTGGTAGGTCTTCGCGAGGTAGAGGAGGGTACGGAGATGATCGAAACCATTCCTCAATCCTGTTTATGCTGCCAATGTCACCCAACGCCGTGAGGGGTCATATATTAGTCACCTGTGCAAATGAGACTCGCGGAAGAGCGTCGTTCCGTCTTTGCCGGTTTTGTAAACAACGCCGGCTTGTGCCACATTCATCGCGGGACGGAGAAGCAGCAGATGGTCATCACCTGTCAAAGAACGGTCTTAATACGGTGAAAAAGTGCAGACGTCAGTGCGGGTTTCATTCGGTCACCTGAACGCGCCCGTCTTGTTGGCTTCATTACAGTCTGTTAGGCTTGAAATATATGAAAATCGCATTGTACCTGCTTGGGACAGGTGTAAAATATGGCCGACGGGATCCTGCTTGGCAAAGCGTTTTCATTTGTGATTGCGTACTTAGGTAAAGTATGTTTCTGGCCTTAATCTCTCTGCCCTGGTAGCAGGTGGGGGGAAAATTACCCAGGCTACCCTGCAAACAGGGCAGGCCGTGCCTCCGTTTGGCATTGCACGAGGCCCATCTGCTCGCGGCGGAGATGATCCGAGAGGAGGTGAGCGGAGAGCGGTCTCCAGAGCATGCGATGCTGTGTATGATAATATATCACCCCCTTTCCCGCTTAATACCATTAGGAGTAATTACAGATGCCTGAACATGAAGCCGAAAATTAGAGAAAACCCTGATTTCCGAGCTCGACCTTACACGCATGGAGCCGTCGAGATGTTTTGCGAGTCACCAGATCGGAGCCCAGTCAAATCAGACTGTGGATCAGAACCGCGCGCACAATCAAATACCCTTGCATTAATTACCAAGTGCCATTTCAGCGGTGCTTGCTTCATTAGCTATATTAATTATCATGGTAGTCTGCATTTCTGTGCGAGCCGAAGCCTTTTTTCATTCTCTTCCTCATCAGGAGCCAATTAATTCAATGCAACTGCAGAACAGCTGGTGGCATTTGGACCGCGCATCTCTGCCGCTCTCCTGTGTGTGTATCATTAAAATCAGGTGCAGTAATTATCTGTCGCTGCAGTAGTTGGCAGGAAAGAGAGGGGATCGTAGGGAGGGGTGCGCGAGTCTGGCCGCACGCTACAGCCTCTAATATACCCTGATGATGTTGGTTTAAAATGACATTGTAACTTTAATTAAAGGTTACAAAGCAAGCACAGGGATTAATAAAAGACAAAGCATTGGACTGGGAAAGTCTTTAATCGCAATCATGCCAGCAGCTCATCCGGTGCGAGAGAACTTTGGATGTTCGCGGGGTCAGAATCGAGCTTTCTGTCTCACGCCGTCGCTCGGGGGGAGAGATTTGGCTGTTTAGCATAGACAGTTAGTGCCTTGCGGTAGATGTCAACACTACAGCTCGAGAGTCATCAGTCACGTGGCGATCACAGGTCAGGTGAAGCTGAAGCAAAGATGGCGGCACTTTTAGGGGCATGTGCCAGCTGAGCAACTGTCGTTGACATAAATGGGAATACTAGCACGTAGCTTTAGTTTGGACAGTTTCAATTTTGAAGCCAATCGTTGGCACAATATCAGTTTTTACTACATGATTATCATTGCCAGAAGAATTCACAAGAGGTTTGCTGGCTGTTTAACATAGTTTGTGTTATCAATGTTACCCAGTTTAAATCTAACTTGATGTTATCCATCAGAAATTGATTGTTGTCATTTACTGTAATGTACAATCTTATGTGAGTGACAGCTTTTATTTAATTACTGTAATACTAATTTCTTGCTATGTAGAAATAACATCAAAAGTGCAAAAAGATGGTCAGAAATATACGTTGACACACAAACTGACCTCCAGACACAACTTTCAGGTGCCATCTTTATTTTTTTGCTGAACCATCATGGAATGTCAGCAAAGGATACATCTATGGGGCCTTCAAAAATCGACCAGATGACAGTATCTCAGAAGGAATTGAAACTAACATTAAATTCGAACATGCCTTAATGCCCTCCTACCTTGAGATGTGTCCTCCGAAGGCAGCATTTTCCATATTACGGATGCAACCAAGATGTCATTGCAAGAAAAAGGGGAAGTTATTTTAATAAAAGATTTTGAGGACACATTCTTAAAAAAGAATAAAAATAAAAAAATGGAAAAAATCATTTTTACATTTGCAGTATTATTGTATGTGAATTTTTAACACAAAAATATCTGATTTCTGATCGTCTTTTTTTTTTTTTTTTTTAATATCATGGTTGTTATTAAAGGAGAAGTTCACTTCCAGAACAAAATTGTACAGATAATTTACTCACCCCCTTGTCATCCAAGATGTTCATGTCTTTCTTCAATAAGAAATTATGTTTCTTGAGTAAAACATTTCAGGATTTGTCTCCATATAGTGGACTTCAATGGTTTGAACTTCCAAAATACAGTTTAAATGCAGCTTCAAAGGACGAAAAATTACCTAGCAAAACAATCGGTCATTTTCGAATCATATTGACAATTTATATACTTTTTAACCTCAAATGCGTGTCTTGTCTCGTCTCTGCGATGCGCATGCGTAGTTTGTGTAATCCGGTTCATGACAGTTAGGGTATGTCGAAAAACTCAATTCTCATTTTCTTCTTTTCAATGTCAGAATCGTCCTACATTGCTGTTTTACCTTTTTTGAAAAGGGTGTTTGATCTTCTTTGCATATTCACTTTGTAAACACTGGGTCAGTACTTCTGGAGCGATGTAGGACGATCTTGAAGTTGGGGAAGAAAGCAAATAGGAGTTTTACCCTAACTTTAACCTAATTGTATTGACCATATTGAACCGGAAAAAAAGAATTGGACGTTTGAGGTTAAGAAGTATACAAATTGTCAATTTGTTTCAAAAATGGCCAATCGTTTTTCTAGATCAGACCCTTCTTCCTCGGCTGGGATCATTTAGAGTCCTTTGAAGCTGCATTTAAACTACATTTTGGAAGTTCAAACTCACGGGCACCATTGAAGTCCATTGTATGGAGATAATTCCTGATTTTTTTTTCCTCAAGAAACATAATTTCTTATGGACTGAAGAAAGAAAGACATGAACATCTTGGATGACAAGGGGGTGAGTACATTTTTTGTAAATTTTTGCTCTGGAAGTGGACTTCTCCTTTAATATCACCTCTGTTGCTGACCTTTTGTAGCACAGCCAGTGATTACAGACAGATCGTCCCATTCTGTGCATTTAGAGAATCAGTTGTGAATCAGGTAGAATCAAAACTATCCGTGGCATGTCATGTTATACCTCTTTATTTATTGGTTTTAAGTTTATTGTGCACGCTTGCCATTTTTTTGCTACCAAATTGCCCTTATTTGATGCTTTCTACAACTCTTTTCATGTGGAGGTCAAAGTGGCACATTACGCTAATTGTGTGTTTGCGCACATTTGGTTGGAAGACATCACAGTCTGAAAGGCTGGTGTACCAGCTGCTTTCACATCATTACAGTGGCACACAAATTGTCCAAGTTAAGCACGCAGTCAGTTGATCAAAAGTGGCTATACAAACGTTTGTAATCTTACACAAGTTTTCTTTCAAATAAAATGCAGCAGTTTTACCAAAAGAACGTTTCTTGAGTATCAAATCAGTATATTAGAATGATTTCTGAAGGATCATGTGACACTGAATACTGGAGAAATGATGCTGAAAATTCAGCTTTGACCACAGGAATTAATTACATTTTAAATATACATTCAAATAGAAAATAATTATTTTAAATTGTAAAAATATTTCACAGTATTACCCATTTTATGGTATTTGAACAGTAGTCTTAAAAAGAAAAAAAATGAAAAATTGTTGTAATATTTCACAATAATACTGTTTTTGCATAAGTTTTCTTTCTTTTGGTTCATTCATCATACTGGAAGGTCAAGTCAGGCACTTGACACGGTGTGCATTTTTGCAAATTTATTTGGTTTTCCAGCAGCAAACCTGTACAGCATACAAATATTAGTGCGCTATTTTAAACATTTAACAGATTTAACCAACACTGCTTTATACAGTGTTGCACTGTGTGTGCAAGTGTTTAGGAGCTGCTAATGTCTGTTGTCTGTGGCTGTTTCAGAGCTGGATAAGGAGGACAGCTGCGGGGAGATGTCTGTTCCCAGCAGCCCACAGAACGAGGCCATCCAGCACAGCTCCATCAGCACATCCAACGGCGTCAGCTCGTCCACAGCAGCCACAGCGCCGCTCGCGTCCGGCCCCGCTCTCGGGCCCGCCGCGGACCACAGCACAGAAGAGGAAGACGACTCGCACGTTGGCGGGGCCTCTTCCTCTCACACCCAGTCTTCAGGAAGCTGATCAGGCCTCTGATTGGTCACTTTGATTCCTGGCAGCCATGTTGAAATGAGGGAGATAAGAGATGTTCCCTGGAACATTTCGGTCTGGTCTCCCCTTCATTTGAGCTCTTTTCAATCCAGCGCATTTTTACAAAGAGTGAGTACAGCAGTCGGGGAAAGGCACTTGGGAGGTTATGCAGAAGTTGTACTGATCATTTTATGGTTTTTCCATTTGTGGTGTATTTACTTGAGGATGGAGATGGGATGATTCACAACAGTCCAATGTGTCCAGATTCGTAGTGAGGAAACGGACGTACTGAAGCACTATCGGAGGCTTAAAGATGGAAGAATTGGCCACTTTATAATTTATTCGCCTTTTATATTTTGCACATGAAGGAGTTTTTAAGCGATCGTTGTTTTAAGTGCTTGACATAAGCAGTTCCAGCAGATTTTAGGAGTAGCTTTAAGATAAATCTGATCGTCAGTCTTTTAGAAATAGTGACGTGTTGTTGTGTGAATGTTTTGTATGGTTCTTGGCATGTTAAAGGAAGATTTTCTGACATGAATGATTGTTTATTGGGCAGTGATTGTAGGAGTGCATTATTCACCATGCTGACTTTTCAAATGCTTCGATATGTGCCATTAATTTGGTCGTTTATTTGTTGCAGGTTATTGAAAATACAATAACAAGTTTGCTTTACAGTTTAATTACAATGAAGGTGAATTAGTGAAATAGACTTGCCTGAGAGCTTTTCATGGACTTATTTTGATAAGAACCTTAATGCTTTTTTATAAGTGATTTTTTCCGCTTACTTACAAAGTGGCTGACTTTGTATTTGTGGTGTCTGACTCTTAGAAAGTTCATTAGCTCATTTTGGTTGTCTTTCTGATTACAGCGTAATTAAGGAAGCATTGTATATGCCATTCTGATGAAATCATTGTATGTGATCTCTACTGGTATTATGTTTGTCTTAGGATCATGATGACAAAAAAAAAAGAAAATCACCCGAACAAACCTTTAAAAAAGGCTTTCTCTGGCCAACCTGTGGAACTGTTTTCAGCAACTCTTTCTTAATAGCATTAAACTCGACACGTGAAAAGGAACCAGAGCTGCTCTGACGGATATAAAACTTTTTTTTAAGTTTAAGTTATGCTTAGTGACAATTACTAAGTAAGAAAAATAGATGAAGTCTTTCACAATCATCCTCTTCTCTCTTTAAAATCTATTGGCTTACTACTGTGTAGTTCTACAAGACTTTGCTGCATTTCGTTCTGCTTTTAAGTCGACTTGATTTTGGTTTCAGAGGTAAATTTGTATGACGGTTGTTCTGTGCTTACCTGCATGACTGAATTCTCTAAGAGAATCACACCAGTGTTTCAACCATGTCTCTGTTGCAGTTGAACATCTTGTTACTCTTAGATTTTCAGCCAGGAAATGGCAGCTTTACAATGGGGGTTTTGTTCTTATTTACTAGGTCCACTTTGGAAAAGGATGTGATTATTATTGTGTTGGCGGTCAACTTGTAACTTGTGAAAGTTATGTATAAATTATAATAAATTAATGAAATGTTGTAATAAATCTTTTAATAGCTATTTAAAGCTTCTGTCATTCTGTAGATTTTGTCATTGGATGAAACTGTGTTTTGTATGTGTTTTATTTGAATGATATTTTGCTTTGTAAACTCTGCCATCTGGTGGAGAATCTGTCACACTTGCATTTACTGAAGCGGTTCATTTGCTGGTAAGTTTTTGTGGGCAAACTGACATTCCAGTATTTATGTTTGAAAGAAAAAACATCACTGTAATTACGACAGTTCCTAGCTTAACCTTCTTATTCTTTAAAATACAGTAAATTGAAAAAAATAATAATTTTAAATGCACAACAACGGGTGTATAAATGTAAAGAAAGTTGTCCTTCTTTAGTACTAATCAGTCAAACCTACATTAACAGCAACCGTTAAGAAAACCCTTACGTTTTATTGTAGTAAAAGTGTAGTAACCATGTTTTTTGTGCCGTATTGATTACCATTTGTATAACCACAGTTTCACTACAAATACCAAGGTTAAACTATGATTAGTGTAGCAAAACCATGGTTAATTTGTGGTTACCATGGTTTAACTTAACCATGATTTTATTGGTGTTATTTGTAGCAAAGCCATGGTTAATTTTCATAAAGGAATGCTGGCAAGTAGGGTTGCAAAAAGGTGGGAAACTTCCAGTAAATTTTGGAAACTTTCCCGGAATCTTCCAGGGATTTTTGGAAATTTTCCCACCCCTTTGCACCCTACTGGCAAGATGTGCAAAGTACTTGCTTTGCGATTCATAAGTAGGCATAACATTGTAATCATTAACTTACTTTCATATTATGAGCACTAGCCACAAGTATAGTAAAATTAAAATCTGTAAGAAGAACTTCATGAAAGACAAGCATTTATCAGCAATTAGTTCAACGTACTGAAATTAGCTCTTGAGATATCGCCCTCTCACCTGACTTTGCCAGCAACCGCAGTGTTTATGTCTTAATGACTACAATGCACAGTTCATATCATTTCCAGTTATATTGAGCTTTGTTTTAAACTTAAGTCAGCCTACCTCATGTTAGATTTGTTGCTCTATCATCTTGTCCAATGTGATTTGCAAATTAATGTATTCGGACATTTCTTTTGCAATCAGTTGTTTTATATTTGCCTTCATGTTACCAGGCATTTTTATTTAAACAGGACAAACAGCTAAAACCAGCCTAAGGTGGTTCACTGGTTTTAGCTGGTCATCCAGCCTGGTCTGACCTGGTCATAGCTGGTCAGCAGGCTGGTTTTAGAGGGGTTTTGGCCACTTCCTTAGCTGGTCAGGCTGGAAGACCAGCTGGAACAAGTAGCTGAAACCAACATGGGAGACCAGCTACTTCCAGCTTAAACCAGCTAAGACCAGCCAACCAGCCAACTTAAGCTGTTTTTTTTTTTTTTCATAAGGGATATGCATATTTAGTGGTATGAGAAATATGTCATTTATATGTGCCGAACTTCCTGCTGCCAGCTGGTGGCGCTATGACTTTAACTGAATATTGGCCTTTAGATGTGTTCAGGCCAGGACTCTTATTAAACATGAAGTTTGAGGCAGATCGGACATTGTATGTCTGTGTAACAGCAACTTCCTTTTCCATGATGAAACACTGAACTTTGTCAGGCTGCCACAGACACACCCTTTAACGAAAACTCAAGATCTTCGAAATTTAGCATTGCAAAGGCCTGACAGTAGACTGACCAAATATGATGCTGATATCATTAAATCTCTGGGAGGAGTTTGTTAGTGCGTAAAACATGCCACTTCTTGTTGAGAGCAGGTGACTATAACTGAATATGGGCATGGATGTGTTCAGGACAGGACTCTTAACAAACATGAATTTTGGTGCCTATCAGACATTGTACACGCACTTTTTCGCAATTTAACGTTACAAACGGCTTTAAATTACACTGACCTAATTTGGTGTTAATTTGTTTAAATGTCTAGGAGGAGTTTGTTTAAAAACAACACCTGAAAATGGCAAAAACGGCACAAAACTTGCGGAGAAAACTCAAAATGACAGACTTACTGTTGGGTTTCGGACTTCATAAGGGGGCCTTTTTGGTAGGTATTGGTGTGTTACATGTGTCTATCGAATTTCGTACACACTATGTGAAACATAGCTGGAGGAGCATGCTGTTTAAATTTTATAGGTGGCGCTATCGAGCCATTTTGCCGCACTCACTTCTGAAACCCATATCAGGGGCCGTGTGCATAAAGTTGCTCAGAGTAAAATTTTAGTCTTAAGTTAATAAAAATGATTCATAAAGGCAGGTAAGCAGGGTCTTAAATACTGTGACACTAACCCTACCAAACACAACAGTGGCCAGAAATGATGTGTGGAGGGTTTTAATGACCTTACATTTCACTTAAACCATCAAAATATTAAAGGGGACAAAAAAAAAACACTGATCGGTGTTGCTAACTGCTTTCAACTGAAATAAGCTGAAACAGTCACTAAAGAGTTCACTGATCTATATAAACAAATATATCTGTGGGAGAATGTTGTAATTTTAAATAAGGTTTGTCCAACAAATTGATTTTGTTGCTGTGCTTTTGAATAAAGTCTCAAAAGGGGTGAGGAAGTCACTAAACATACCACTAATTTGGCAGCACTGACACTGACTACAACATAATCAGTTATTAATAATTTGTTGGTCCTCTCTTGTTTTTGTGTTCGTCATTTCTTTGTATGACAGCATGACCAAAAATTATATGACTCTGCAATTTGACGTTTCATTGCATTATTATCAGAAATAAAGCAATTGACTCCAAGCAAATATGCAATATGCTTACAATATATATATATATATATATATATATATATATATATATATATATGTGTATATATGAGTGTGTGTGTGTGTGTGTGTGTGTGTGTGTGTGTGTGTATGTATTTTTTTTTTTTTTCATGTTTAGGCCCTCAAAATGTGATTCATTTTGGAGAAGAAGAAGAAACTGAGCAATTCCAAAAAATTCAAAAGTTAATTTACAAGAGTTGGTAATATGGAATCGGTTAATTACGGAGTGGTTTATAAATGGTTAACCAGCGTGATTTGTGAGCTGAATCGTTTAAAGAAACCGATTCAAAAGAACGATTCATCGAGTCAGACATTCTTGCTCAGGAGAGGTGCTGCTCCCCCTGCTGTTTGATCAGTGTATAGTTTCATGAACAGACTCGCTTGGTTAACTTATTGCTCACTCATCATCTTGTTTTTTTCAACCGTGAACTTTAGCCTGACGAGACTGAGATGGACATTCAGAGTGTGAATGTACTGACCTTTCAGTCTTTCTGGATGAGAGCGTCTTCACTTTGATGAGACTCTCAGCTTTCCAGTCATGGTTATACATGTCAACCCGAATCATTGTAGCTGAGTCACCAGTACTTTTATATTTAGCACATTATTGCTTTTAGTTTTTATATAGAATAATTTAAGGGAATTAACTAATAATGCACTAGTGAAAATGACAATGTGTATTGTGAAGCAGTTATGAGATTTGTTGTGATTTCCATTTATTTCTCTTGGTAATTAGATTACTATTTATGACAAGCAAATTAAGTATAGCACAATCACATGCCTTTTAACATGAACAAGCAATTTCTTAAAGAAGAGCTATGTCTTTAGTCGAAAATAACCATCGCTTCATCCTACACTCGACACGCCTTGCACGTATTAGTCTTGTCGGATTCAAGAAAACTGTATTTACTTTTATTCAACGGCAGGAAATGAGAGCTTAACAATAAATGTAGTGTCAGGGGCTCATGTCCTCTGAGCATAACCGCTGGGTGGCTATTGTGTGAGCTTCCTGTTAGCGTGTGTACTCACTTAAACCTCTGTCAGTTCAGGGCGACGTGGCCATCTGGGGAACATATTGAAGAGTTTGTTTTACTTCAGACCAATGCTAGGCACAAGCTTAAGCACAGCATCAAAGGGTGCTTTGGGATCCCATGGCTGACTAAACAGACAAAGCTTGCAATTACATAATGATATTGTTTCATGATATTATTTGGGGAAGGCATACTGAGACATGTATTTATAAGACTGCTCTTACTCTCACACATTTGTACATACTGTAAGTGCACAATATGAATGAACTGAATAAATCTGTGCATACTGCTTTGGCATTTTATATCCATTTTGCAGCACTATCTAGCCTACCTCAAAATTCACATATATCTGTATTTATTTATTGAAGTACATTATCTGAGAAAAAAAAAAAAAAAAAAGGAATGCACCCTTTGAAAAGATACTATGCATCATTTAGGTACAAATATGTGCAGTTTAGGTACTAATATGCACCCTTTGGTGTAAAAAGGTACAAAAAATATACCTTTTGAAAAGCTTTTGCCCCAGTCACAGCTTTTGTGCCTTTTTTGCTAAATTATATGAATTATGTATGTGACCCTGGACCACAAAATTAGTCTTAAGCAGCACAGACCCATACATTGTATGGGTCAAAATGATCTATTTTTCTTTTATGCCAAAAATCATTAGGATATTAAGTAAAGGTCATGTTCCATGAAGATATTTTGTAAATTTCCTACCGTAAATATATAAAAGCTGAATTTTTGATTAGTAATATGCATTGCTAAGAACTTCATTTGGACAATTTTAATGGTGATTTTCTCAATATTTAGATTTTATTGCACCCTCAGATTCCAGATTTTCAAATAGTTGTATCTCGGCCAAATATTGTCCTGTCCTAACAAACCATACATCAATGGAAAGGTTATTTATTCAGATGTATGTCTCTCTCTCTCTCATTTTTTTTTTTTTTTTTTTTTTTTTTAAGACCTTAAGACTGGTTTTGTGGGTCACATATATAATTCATTCATGTTGGTGTTTCTACACAGCTTTTTAACTGCTGAATCCAACACACTCTATCAATCACACTCGCAATTTGAAGCCCTAACTATTTTTTTTTCTGCAAACTGGTTGTGAATGCATAAATTTGTATGCTATATAAACGTTTTAAGCCTCGCTGATGGAGGTTAGGGCTAAGTATTTCTTCATGCTTATTTATTTCTAAAAAGCAAATCTGATTAATCTAAAATGCAATAAAAGAAGTCATATTTTACAAAAGTTTGCAGTCCAAACCAAGTGTGAAATATTTTTTAAAAAATAAATAAAATGGCAAAATAATGGCAAGAAAACTGATCTTTTTTATTAAGAGCTTTTGTTGTTGTTGTTGTTGTTTGATTCCATACAGCTGAACCAGTGCAGACCCATTCAAGAAAGAAATGACTCATCATTCATAAAGACTTTACTTACAATATAATGTTTACTTGGGTCACAGACCAGTTTTGGTGTTGATTTATTGTACAAAGTTAGATCTTAGATCTTAGTCGGCCTATAACTAAGAAATAATTTCTTTATACATACAGTTGAAGTCCAAAGTTTGCAGAATCTGCAAAATGTTAATTATTATATTATTTATTAATTAGTATAATAATTAAATAATATTTTTTTTATAGTTATTATAGTTAATTATCATAGTTAATTATTGATTTTTATTTAGTACTGACCTGAATAAGATATTTCACATTAAAGACATTTACATATAGTCCACAAGAGAAAATAATAGTTGAATTCATAAAAATGAACCCGTTCAAAAGTTTACATACGCTTGATTTATAATACTGTGCTCTTACCTGAATGATCCTGTTTTTGTTGTTGTTGTTTGTTTGTTTTGTTTAGTGATAGTTGTTAATGAGTCTACTGTTTGTTTGTTTCAGCATTTTTGTGTATTTGAACCCTTTTCAACAATCATCTTTTCACACTGAGGACAACGGAAGGTCTCATATGTGCCTATTACAGAAGGCTCAAACACTCACTGATGCTCCAGAAGGAAAAAACATGCATTAAGAGCTGGGGGTGTAAACTTTTGAACAGAATGAAGATGCGTACATTTTTCATATTTTGCCTAAATATCTTTTTCTTTTTTTCATTTAGTACTGCCCTTCAGAAGATACTTACATGCGACAAAATAAGTTAAATTTACCCTGATCTTCAAATTCAAAAAGTTTTCACCCCCCAGCTCATAGTGTTTGAACCTTCTGTAATAGTTGCGTATGAGTCCCTCAGTTGTCCTCAGTGTGAAAAGGTGGACCTCAAAATCATACAGCCATTGTTGGAAAGGGTTCAAATACACAAAAATGCTGAAAAACCAAAGAATTTGTGGGACCTGAAGGATTTTTCTGAAGAACAGCAGGCCGTTTAACTGTTCAGGACAAACAAGGGACTCATGAACAACTATCACTAAACAAAACAAACAAACAAAAAACATTTGACTTTAACTGTATGTAATCAAAACGTTATATTGTCCAAATATGCCCAAATCAACGGGAATATTAATGTATGAATAATTATGTCCTTTTTATACCAAATAATACTGTTTACTATTCTGTTTAAAGACAAACTCTAGGTATTTTTACACGCAAGTCATATGAACATCAATTCTTTACACCCAAAGTTTTAGACGTGCAAGTGTATGAGTGTCTTATGTTATGACGTGTTCAGCATCATCTCGTCACAGAGAGGGGGTCTCCATGGTAACGCGCCATGAGGAGGCTGCAGTCCCTGAGGAAGAGCGCGCGCGTGTGTGGATCAGGTCATGTGGTCTCACAAGATGGCGACTTCAGTGCTGGGATGTAAGGAGTGAATCAGAGCTCCAGACCCGCATTAAACACACACAGAGCGCTCAATACAGCTACCGGTCCAGATCTGCTGCTCGTGCCGGGTCACTTCTCATCACAGCTCACATGCGTTTCCCCGCGGTCGGCGTTCAGATGGTGCTGTTGGAGTCGCTGCGAATGAAAGTTTAGCTCGGCAACAGCTTACAACATCGCTTATGAAGGATTCCCACATTGGACAATTCACCATTCCCCCCTCGTCCAAAATATACGGTTATTTGTGATAGAATCAGACTCTTGATTCTTTATGGAATAGCGGTGTAAGGCGTCTTTAATTCAAAGCTTTGTGCATCTGGATCACTGACTGCAATGGCCATCCATGTGTTCGGTGAGTCGATCTCAATTGCTTTTATTTGGAGTTTGATGACAACACATTGCTGTGCGTTTGCTTGTGAAAGCAAAACAAACGCACAAATAGATTTCATAGAGAGATACAATGATATTAAGTAACGCTGCGGCTGATAATATCAACAATTGTATCATTTTCAGTTTCACTGAACGCTGTTTTGTTTTTATTGCGTGTATACAAACACTTCCAGTGCGGGTCACAATGAGATCATGTTGTCAAAATAACTTTGGCTTCATCCTGCAGTCTGTCGTTATTCTAATCATACAAAAGGCAAACCGGTTCTTCTTCTCTTTTGTTTCTCCTCATCTTCAGCATTTGCTTTGTTTAGGTGGTTACGCTAAAATAACGCACATTGTCCTTTATGACAACAGGTAAATGATTAATGCATCGGAACGGTGACAAAAATAAATCTTACGTGTGCTGGGACCTCTTTTAAAATATTTAAATTATCATCGACCATTTATATATCAGGGTTGATTTAAAAATGAAAAACTTCTAATGAAACGCATTCAAATGTACACTAATGCTTTTAACCTAAAACTTGACTGAAAACATGCTTGTGGTTATATTATATTTTAAATAGTCAAATATGAGCATATGACTGTCTGAGCTCACTATCATATGCCACTTGTTGAAGTCATGGAGAAGAAATATGTTTGCTCTTCCCTGGAGCTCTTATCTTTGGATAAGGAAGCAGCCATTTTCTGTTAATATGTAATGCTGAATCATACTACAGATATAATTAGTGTATGACTGTTAGAGGAAGATATGTCTTCATTTATGGTGTTAAACTCTTGTCCGTCACTTTATTACACACACACAGACTCCTACTGCTCTTTTGTTCAGATGCCTGTGTTCAGATGCTTTACACTTGGATGTACCTTTTGTGATGAACATAATAGAAGGGTTTTTTTCTATTTTGGATGTTTCTGTGAAAGGAAGAGGAAACTGTCAGAGGGTCTTTCCTCCGAGAGAGTGAGAGTGAGTTAGTGTAATGAGCAGGACCGCAGTATTGTGGAGCGGGGCCAGGTTTTTTTTGAAGTCAGGAGTAATGTGAAGGGCCTCTCCCTCTCCTGTGCTCTATTGTTCGTGAAGTGCTTACAGCGGGGTGTTTCGCCAGGGTTTTCCTGCTAGTATTCATTAATCCTATAATGAATACTCTGAAGAGCCAGAAACGTCTTACTGTCAGTTTAATAACATTTTTACCAGCAAATTTTTTTCAGAAACACCCCTGAAAAAATTCTATCCTGTGCAAAAAAAAAAAAAAAAAAAAAAAAAAAATATATATATTGTATATTAATAAATATTTGAATGGAATACAAATTTAAGTAGTGTTTCTGCATAAATTTGCTGGATGAAATGCAACCCAGGACCACAAAACCAATCATGAGGGTCAGTTTTTTGAAATTGAGATTCATGCATCATCTTAAAGCTGAATAAATAGGCTTTCTATTGATATATGGTTTTTCAGAATAGGACAATATTAGGCAGATCCAGCTATTTGAAAATCTGGAATCTGTGGGTCAAAAAAAAAATCAAAATATTGAGAAAATTGCTTTTAATGTTGTCCAAATGGAGATCTTAGCAATGCATATTATCTATCAAAAATTAAGTTTTGATATATTTAAGTTAAAAAACAGATCTTCATGGAACACGATCTTCACTTAATATCCTGATCATTTTTTGGCATAAAAGAAAAATCGATAATTTTGACCCATGCAATGTATTTTTTATCTGTTGCTACAAATATATCCATGCTAAGACTGGTTTTGTGGTCCAGGGTCACAAATGTAGTTTTTTTTTTTTTTTTTTTTTTTTTTTTTTTCAGAATTTTTTTTAAAGAATGTTTTTTATATTTATTTATTTACAGTCAAAAGTTTGGAGTGATTTTTTTTTTATTCTTGAAAGAAGGTACTTGATCAAAAACACCGTAAAAACTGTAATAGTGTGAAATATTATTATAGTTTAAAATAACTGTTTTCTAATTGAATATATTTTAAAATGTAATTTATTCCTGTTATGCAAAGCTAAATTTTCAGCATAATTACTCCAGTCTTCAGTGTCACATGATCCTTCAGAAATGACTCTAATATGCTGAGTTGATGCGGAAAATTCAGCTTTGAACGCAGGAATAAATTCCATTTAACATATAAAAATAGAAAACAGTTATTTTAAATTGCAATAATGTTTCACTTTATTATTACTGTTTTTACTGTATTTTTAATAATGAAATAATTAATTAATATATTTAGTTTGTCTGTGACTTGCATTGTAAAACAGAAGGAATATAATCATAGTAAACATTATAGTAATACAAAAAAAAAGTTTAAGTAAAATGAGAAAAAAAGAGATCTTTATTAAAAATACTTAAACCCCTGCAAATTCTACCGTTTACCAGCAGATGGCACTCTCACACAGCCAATACATAGACATATGAGTCTATGTTTACTCTGGCTTACATGCTCATTTCCACTGCCAGATCTCTGGACTTTAAAATAATGAAGTAATCAAGTTAAGGTTAAGTTGCTGAAATTGTTATTGTTTATTAACTTTCGGGGAATTCAGTACAGTAGATGTGCAGATTTTTTTTTCTCAAGACTATGTATGATTTTTATGCATTTTAATTTTTTTTAATTGAACATTATTTCTTATTTCTCTCAGATAATGATGAGTACAGACCGCCTGTGTGGAAATCCTACTGTAAGTGTACTTTTTAATACAGTAACATATGAAAGTGTTATATAAAAGTATATACTGTAACGTTTGCAGTAACATTTCACAGGTAAACATAATTCTACTAGAAAAGTAAATCATTGAATCTGAAGAGAACAACAAATAAAGTTTTCACTGCATCTTGCAAGAAAAAGAAGCCATATATAATATAGAAATATGCATTTAGATATCACATATTGTTTTCCATAATACACATATCTCTCTGTATTTATAATACACACTCTCCTCCTGAAGTGCTTGTGATGTTTTGTTGTAATAGTGTACCAGCTCCAGCAGGAGGCGCCACATCCACGCAGAGTCACCTGCATATCTGAGGTGAGTGATAAACCCTTCGAATAAGCCACTAGAATTGAAATAGTACATAAATAAACGGGTTTTTAACAAATTTATGCTATTGAGATTTTTGGCATTCAGATGTCTTCAAAAAGACAAAAACATGACTTTACCAAAAAGACAAAGACTTGAGAAATTTTGAATTTGGTTTTCTGAGCCTCCAAGCGCCCCCTGGAGGAAGACAAATGCATGACTCCTACCTTCATCTGCGATTTTAGTATTTCAGGACTGTTTGCTCTAATCAGAATGCTTCTGTTGACCATGTCCTGTGCTGTTTTGCTCAGTTCATAAAGATTGTTGATATTTTTATACATGGTAAATGTTTAAGTTCATCCGGGATGTAATTTAGGTCACCCATCTTCATTGAATTACAAATGCAGCTCTTAATTGCGTGATGGTCTAGACTTGTGGTAACCTCCAGAGACGAGATGCAATATAAAGACCGTAGGAGCTGCAGAGCAGAATCTGCGCCCAGCACTGCTCCATTAGTCGGGCTGATATTAGTGGCAGTAATTAAGGAGCGAGAGAGATGGTGCTTTTGAATTATTCATCTGTATCATGATAATCTCGTGTTTGTGGAGGAAACTGCCTGCGGTCCAGCGCTGCGTTTAGAGATGAGGTTAAACATTTAAACTCATGCCCTTCCCCCTCACAGTCTGCAGGTGTTTTATCATCAGCTTCCTTATAGATAAACTATTATGAAATCTGACAGTCACTATTAGCTGCTGTTTGGTAGATTATCTGATGGTAATATCAGGGATTCGTAACTTGCTGGCGATCATATCAGTATTGATAATATTAAGGGTAATTTTAAACCAGAATTATAGGGGTCGTTCACCCAAAAACGAAAATATGCTGTTAATTTGCTGTGAATTTACTCACGCCCCGGCCATCCAAGATGACTTTTTCTTTAGAAGAACAGTAAAGAAGATTTTTGGCTAAAACCATTTTCCTTGGTTGTTCATAAAATGCAAGTCAGCGACAGCACGTACTTGAGAATTTTTTAAAAAAGCATGTCAAGGAACAAAAAATTAATCCCAGTGGTTTCTGATGATATATAAAGATCTTATGAAGCGAAACAATTGTTTTGTGCAAGAAACTGAACATTATTTATTTGTCCTTTTAAATGCAACTTACAAAAACTTGACAAAAATGGCAAAAAAAAAGTCAAACTTTAAACTTTTTGAAATTTTGCATTGACATTATTTTCATGCTTTTAATTTTGTTATTATTATTATTATTTTAATTTTAAGTAAACATAAATTATAGGCAGCACAATAAATACTGTGCTGGCTTACTTAAATATTTATTTTCTTAAGGAAATGAAACCTCTTATAGAACTTTTTTGTGACATTGTAATATTATTTTCATGATTTTTGTTTTATTATTATTATTATTATTATTATTATTGTTATTTTAATTTAAGTAAACAAATTTAGGTGGCACAACAAATACCGTACTATTTATTTATTTGTTTTTGTATTTATTTATTTATTTTCTAAAGAAAATGAAACCTCTTATATGACTTTTTGTGATATTGTGACATTTTTATGATTTTATTGTTATTATTATTTTATTTAAGTAAACATGAATTATACAACAAATACTGTGCTGTTTATTTCTTTTCTATAGAACACCTATTCTATAGAAACCTATTTAGGACTTTTTGGTGATGTTGTGACATTATTTTCCTGACAATTAAACACATTTATTACCAGTAAAAAATACTGTATTACAATTTTGTTTTCCTATTTAAATCAGCATTCATTTTAAGCATCACAACAAATAGCATGATGATAGATTTAAATGATTGATTGCAGTGATGAAAACTATATTTATTTTATTTTTATTGTGGTGAAAGAAAAGGAATGGGAGTAAATCTGTTCTTAATTGTCATGAAAAATCTTAAAAATCATAAAGCAGGGTTAATTTTCTTGAAGCAAAATGCAGTGTCTTATTTTTTCCTTTCAGTTTTGCAACCAAATAGGACCTGAGTATTTCTTGACAGGTTTCATTAAATTTACCATTATATTTTCTATTTATTTCTAGTCTTTTTTACTATTGACATAGTATGTATATCAGTATATATGGGTTGTTGACGTGACATGGCATTTTCACTGTCCCACAAGATAAAAAATGAATATAATTAATATTGTTATTATTTAAAATGCTGTAAATCATGAAACATTTTTTTTGTCCTGCATGAAATTGTTGTTATAAAAGCTGCTGTTTTTTTTTGTCAAACTTGTCCTATGGTGTTACATGGTTTAGTAAATTATAACTTTTATAAATTAAAAAGTAAAACATCCATATATACATACATTTATGAAAGTGTAGGAACTTGATACATTTTGTCTCTGAAAACCACATCCTCTGGTGTGACACAATATCCTGATTTTAAATCTGCCAATTCCAGAGAAAACTTTAGTTGAAAGACCCCATTCATGATCATGAAGTGCCCTGTCAAGCCCGTGACATGTGCACATTGTCAATTTTTGTCTCAGAATTTTTCGAATATTTAACTTTTTTGTAACCACTACAAAAGTGTTACGTTTTGTTGTCCTTTGGTGTGACACCACTAAATTATATTTTTAATTGTGATTTTTAAAATGTGTCTTGCAAACCGCTAATGACATGTTAGCTCAGAATAGCAAGGTCATTGATTGACAGAAAAGGCTGAAACGTCTTATGGTGTGACAGAAAATGTCCTCTGGTGTGATGCCTGTACTGTCACACCACAGGACAAAGATGTCACACCAGAGGACAAGTTCTCTTTAAAAAGCATTTTTAAATAAGAAAACATAATTAAATAAGATTTGTTTAACTCCATTTTATTCTCTTTTTTGATCATTTTTAGTGTTCTTGCTCTTCGAATGCAATAATTACATTAATTAAAGTATTTTCTGATATTTTTGCAGAAAACTTGTACTGTGTGAAGTGTCATGAAAATGAGTATAAAATGTGGTAATTTGCTTTTGAAACAGAAAGAATTGAGGGCAAGAAAGTAAATAGAATCAAAATCATGTCTTAAAAGGAGTAGCAATATAGTTTTTAAAAATTCATTTTCATCTTAATGAATATCGTTTCAATCAAATATAAACAATATTTAGCTGTATCAAACATTAAACTTTCTTTCTCATTTGACATGTTCAAAATTAAATAGAAATATGTGAATAACTACCATTTCTGTCCTTTAGTATGACGTAATGTCCTATTTTGTGACACACATTAAAGAACCACAGATTTGTCTTTATCACAAAATATCTAAAAAAACAACAACAACAAAAGTGCAATAGGGGATTTAGAAATGTATTTTATCTTAAAATGGTTTAATTTTCATCAGTTTTGAACAGATGACAGCAAAGTTTGTCTTATGGTCAATTTGTCTTAAAAAATTGTCCAACAAGTCATAGGAAAAAATTAGGTTAATTATAATTTCATATTACATAAATAACATTATATGACAATAAGTATCTACCAATGAAGATAAATCTCTCTCATGCTATTTATATATATTTTTAAGAGTTTTTTTTCCTTAATTAGTGCTGTGTCACACCATAGGACAAATTTATGGTCAATGTTGGGGGTAACGCATTACAAGTAACGCAAGTTAGGTAATATTATTACTTTTTCCAAGTAACTAGTAAAGTAACGCATTACTTTTTAATTGACAAGAAAATATCTGAGTTACTTTTTTCAAGTAAGTAACGCCAGTTACTTCCCCCCCGTTCATTGATTAGAAGCTCTCCTGTCCCCAAGTTGAGAGAAATCGGGAGTGAAATGTTAGTTCTAGAATAAATGTGAACATGCATTAATTCATCTCACTCACAAACAACAGATTCAGTATTCCTCAAAATGAATAAAACAGTGAAATTCAACTCAGAATATGACACAAACCTGCAATAATTAAATATGTTAAATAATACAAATATCCTTTATGCATTTAATATCATTTTATTAACCAATGTCTTTGCTGCCAACCTTTGATGATCCAATTTAACCATACTAATAAGCAAAAATTACTTTACATAAACTAACATTTGTTTTCGTTTTTTTCTTGCTAAAGAGTTGATTTTTTTTTTTTTTTTTTCTGCAGTCTACTGTACAGATGTGAATTCACTATTCTCAAAGCCTGAAGCTTTTGGTGTGAAAAGGCTTTTACATTTGCCAAAAATAGAACTTTTTATATTAAAAACAAACAAGCAAGCCCTGCCCAGATTTAAAAAGTAATGTAAAAGTAATGTAACACATTACTTTCCATAAAAAGTAACAAAGTAACGTAATTAAGTAACTTTCCCCAACACTGTTTATGGTACAGTACAGTAAAAATGTAAAACAAAGAAACAAACAAAAAACAATGAAAGAATTTACAAAGTTAGGGACCATTTATGTTTTCTCAAAAATCAGACTTCACACTGCATAAATATATGCATTTCTTATTCAAGAACGGTCTTTTACAAAAAAGGCATTTTTACTGGATATTTGTCAACCATATTCTGTTGCTGGGGTGGGCGACAAGACCAAAATCTTATATCACAATATGAGTCATTTTATTTCATGGTAACAGTAAAAAAAAAAAGTCTTTATGCTTTAAATAAGGTATTTTAATTTATTTATGATGTCAAAAATTGTGATACCATAGATTCTTGTCACCAGTGTCAATATCACAAAAAACTAAAATTAGCCTAAATAATAAAAAAAAAAAAAAAAAAATTCAAGAACACTAAAGTCTGTGATTGAATAAGAATAAGAAACTAATTACAAGCAACAGGACAAAAACAACTACAGCAGAACAAATAAATAAGACATGCTGCATCTATTGTATAAAGTAATCAAATGTATAATAAAACAATATAACGCACACGGTGTAAATTAAAAATATAATACTACCTAATAAAGTTACAAAAGTGATTTAGTCAAGAGCAGTGAAGGATTTCTTCACTTTTGTTGTTTGATTAACATGAATGAGAGATGGCAGAAATATTAGACTGCTGTCACTTTAAGAGCTCCATTATAGACCTACTGTTATGTTTTCTTTCTCAGCTGTTTGTTTTCACTTACCACCTACTGCGTTTATAAGGATGCTTGTAAAGACGGGCATTTTTGGCACATACAAGTGCGTGTATTTAATAATTCCAGGGCTATAAAGCGGCAAAAATAACTCAATTCAAAACTCCTGCACTTTATGAGCACCGTCCTCACGTGCGTGCCTCTCTAAAAGCACTCAGAAATACACTCTTAAAAATAAAGATGCTTCATGATGCCATAGAAGAACATTTTTTGGCTAAATGTGACCTTAGACCACAAAACCAGTTGTAAGGGTACATTTTTTAAATTGATATTAATATATAAGCTTTCCATTGATGTATGGTTTGCTAGTATATGACAATATTTGGTTGAGATACAACTATTTGAAAATCTGCAATTTGAGGGTGCAAAAAAATCTAAATATTTAGAAAATCGCCTTTAAAGTTGTCCAAATAAAGTTCTCAGCAGTGCATATTACTAATCAAATATTAAGATTTGATACCTTTACAGTAGGAAATGTACAAAATACCTTAATGGAACATGATCTTTACATAATATCCTAATGATTTTTGGCATAAAAGAAAAATCGATAATTTTGACCCATGCAGTGTATTTTTGGCTATTGCTACAAATAAACCCGTGCCACTTATGACTGGTTTTGTGGTTCAGGGTCACAAATGTTTCCATAAAAAACCTTTAACATCTGAAGAACCTTTCTGTTTCACAAAAGGTTCTTTGTGGTGAAAGAAGGTTCTTCAGATTATGAAAAGGTAAGAAAGAGATGGTTCTTTAAAGAAACTTTGACTGAATGCTTCTTTGTGGAACCAAAAATTATTCTTCAGTGGCACTGTTGTGAAGACCCTTTTGAAGCATTTTTATTTTTAAGAGTGTAGTTTCTCAGACAACGCGTGCATATAGTGAGATGAGTTATTTTTTTCACTGCTGATTGTGATTTAGTTGTTAAAAATCATTTTTTTTGAACCAGAATGCTTAAACCACATGCAAACGATAAATTTTCATGAACGTGTAGCACAGCAATGTCACATGGGTGTGTAACCGCGATAGAGATAAAAGTCCAAAATGTCTACCGGTGTATCGCCCACCCCTAAATGGTACTTAAAAACGTCAAAACACGTACAACATTAGAACTGTATTTTATGACCACAAATCTTTTAGTGTGACAGTGCTTCATATATTTTGATGTTCTGGATGATATAATAAAGAACATGTTCCTGCCAGTGCAGTAGTGACTTTTTAAAGACGCAGACGTCCGCGTCTGTAGAGGCAGTTTTAATAAGATGTTGATCTGCTGACGGTGGGATGGGGTCTCCTGCTGTTAGCACAATTCAGCAGGTATTTTACCCGCAGACGTGGACCCCATCCCCCCCACTCGCCCCGCCCCAGCCGACTGGACGGCGTATTAATTAACGGTGGATTAACATTAAACAGATGCACACTGCTCTTCATGTTTATCTCAAGGGCTTCTTAAGGATTCGTTCTGGAGCATTTCTTGCTCTGGGCTGCTGGCCACTTATCTGTTCCTGTAAAGCGCATCACCCCTGTGCAGGGTGGAGGGTTATTGTGGTAAGAGCTTTAACCCTGTCTAATCCCCTTCAAAAGGCCCCACAATATTTTTTTTTTTTTTTTAGTATTCAGAGCATGCAAATCAGTGACCAGAGTCCTCAAACACACACACACACACACAGCCCAGTCCAGCACTGCACGCAACTCACTGGGCACCTCACTTAAAGGAGAAGTTCACTTCCAGAATAAACATTTACTGGTAATGTACTCACCCCCTTGTCATCCAAGATGTTCATGTCTTTCTTTCTTCAGTTGTAAAGAAATTATGTTTCTTGAGGAAAACATTTCAGGATTTCTTTCCATACAGTGGACTTCAATGGTCCCTGTGAGTTTGAACTTCCAAAATGCTTCAAAGGGCTCTACACAATCCCAGACCAAGAAGAAGGGTTGATATTATGATGATGATATTATTATTATTATTATTATTATTATTATTATTATTATTATTATTATTATTATTATTATTTTATTTTATTTTTTTTTTTTTTTTTTTTTTTTTTTAAGTACAATTTATATACTTTTTAACCTCAAATGCTCATCTTGTCTAGCTCTGCAAAGTGCATGCACACTAGGGCTGTCAAACGATTAATCACAATTAATTGCATTAGGGCTGCATGATTATGAAAAAAAACTATTAATTACGATTATCACAATTTACATTGAAGTATGTTTTGAATAGCTTTGAAGCAAAGCTATTTTTTTCATTGTTTGAAGAAACTGCATGCCATATTTTTATATATAGTTTCTTTAAATAAAAAAAAAAGTTAAAAAAAAAAATAATAAATTAAAACAATGGGGGAACAAAAAAACCTTAAGATAACCTGTGGGAAAAAACACACACTCTCTCACACACATACACATCTTAAACAAGCAGAATAATTATTTATTTTTTTATTTTTAATCACCTTTGAACGATTACATAATTGGGGCATCTGTAATTGTAATCACGATTAGAAATTTGATTAATTGTGCAGCCCTAATTTGCGTACAAAGTAAAAATCTGAGTTTGCCTAAGTGTGTGTGTGTGTGTACTGTGTGTAATTTTTATGTAATGCACACAAATTAATGTATATATTTAAGAGAAATATGTTATGTACAATTTTTTTTTTTTATATAATATAAATTATATAAAAAAGATAATAAAAATATATACTTGTAAATGTTTCTTAAATATAACATGAATCTTTGTATATACATAATAATCACACACAGTACACACACATATATTAGGCAAACACAAACTTTTTTTTGCATGCGATTAATTACGATTAATCATTTGATAGCCCTAATGCGTACTCTGTGTAATACAGTTTACGGTTTAATACAGTTAGGGTATGTCGAAAAACTCCCATTTCATTTTCTCCTCCAACTTCAGAATCATCCTACATCATTGCAGAAGTACCAACCCAGTGTTTACAAAGTGAATGGCAAAGATCAAACACCTTTACAAAAAAAGGTAAAACAGTGATGTAGAACAATTTTGTAGTTGGAGAAAATGAGTTTTTCGACATACCCTAACTGTATTGAGCCGGAATACACAGAGTTCATGCAGATCTAGACAAGACAAGCATTCAAGGTTTAAAAGTATATAAATTGTACAATTTTTTTTCAGAAAATAACCAATTGTTTCACTAGATAAGACCCTTTTTACTTGGCTGGGATTGTTTAGAGCCCTTTGAAGCTGCATTTTGGAAGTTCAAACTCACAGGCACCATTGAAGTCCACTATATGGAGAGAAATCCTGAAATGTTTTCCTCAAAAAAACATAATTTCTTTATGACTGAAGAAAGAAAGACATGAACATCTTGGATGACAAGGGGGTGAGTACATTATCTGTACATTTTTGTTCTGGAAGTGAACTACTACATTAAGCATTTGTGCCTTTTTATCAAGACGAAGAAGAAACAAAACAAACTGCATATAAAATAAAATTCCAGGGACTTCTATATTTTTTTATTTTCACCATATGTGGTTTTAAAGGGGTCATCGGATGCCTATTTTCCACAAGCTGATGTGATTCTTTAGGGTCTTAATGAAAAGTCTATAATATACTTTGGTTAAAAATTCTCAATGGTTGTGTAAAACAACACCCTTTTTACCTTGCCAATATCAGCTCTGCAAAAATCATCCTGTTTTGGTCGAGGCTGCTTTAAATGTTAATGAGCTCTGCTCGCCCCGCCCCTCTCTTCTCTCTGTGGAGTGACGAGCCTGTTTACTTTAGCTGCATTTAGCCCCTAAACTTGCTAACTAGCACGTTATTAGGAAAGGCGATCGCAAAGAATCATAGAAAATAAACCTTTATACTCAATTCTGCTGTAAGTGAAGCTGGATCGTGATGATTTGTGCAAACATAGACAGATACATGTAGATCGGGAGGCGCATTCCCTTCACAAACAACGTAATCCACTGCATCTTCAGCGGCTCAGATGTCGGGAGTAAATGACGACCACTGTGTTCATTATTACATCCAGCAACACAACACCTCAATCGCTCAATCGGAGATATTCTTGTCTAACTTACATCCCTGCTTCGGCATCAAAACAATGGAGGTGGGTCTGAGGTAAGACGCTCATGTCAATCAACTATCATGGGAGCGGCCTCTGTGGGTGTGACGGCACAACGACAGACATCTGAGAATGGCTTGATTTAAAAAAGGGGATATTATTTTTACAGATTAATTAAAAACGACTGCATGGATTTTTATCATAATAGGGTAGATTTGTACATACACTGCCAACACACATTAATGTTCAAACAACATGTAAAAGTGAACTTTCCATCCGATGACCCCTTTAACAGTAGCATTTTGTTTTTAATGTAAAAATGTTGAACATTTTACAGTGTGTTTTTGTTATCCTAACACTATCAGCTGGAGAGACTAAATTCAGACAACAGATAATAATTTCCCTTATTTGAATGTGAACCTCAGTCTGCCCTCCATGTAAAGTATTAAAGAAATGCTGCCATCCTGCTGCTTTCATTCAGACTGTCTGTGACCAAACTATTAAGGTTCTGATTTCACCCCTTATCAGATTTCATTAGTGCAGAGTGAGTTTGTCCTTTCTTCTTGTAATTGAATTGTGCATCGTGGCGAGCTTCAGCTTAATCCTCATTAACGCTTCGTAGATTTTTCATGATTTATAAGTGATAATATTTTTTTTTCTTTCAATTATCATGTTAGTCTGATTACTTGATTAGAACTAGTTGTCTAATTCATACAGTTTACTCTTATTTTTTTATATTCTAAAGGACATTTAAAGGATGTTTAATACTCAGTTTCCTTTGAAGCATAAGGAATTCTGGAACAATTTTTACTGTAAAAATAATTTGTAACCTCAAATCGCTATAAAGTGTCAGGTCAGAAAGCTAACATGTTTTTATGTTCTCAGTGCACCATCACCATGTTTTCAAAGCATGTTGTGTTGTAGGCTGTGTTTAATCCTGATGTAGGGAGATGCAATGTCTGGCTGTGTGTGTGTGTGTGTGTGTGTGTGCGTGCGTGAATGGATTGTGTTGTCTTCAGGATCTCAGTGTGTCGTCTCTCTGCTGATCTGTGTTCCTGTAGAGCGCTGCAGAGATTTCTGTTCATTATGACTGAAGCCAGGAGCAGTCTGTCCTGCACACACACACACACCTGAAATGATAGGAGTTAGATCTGATATAGGGAGTTTTCTTCTGATTTATCAAGCATGTGTATTCATGTGTGAAGGAAAACCCAACCTTCATTCCCTGTTGTGTAATTCTCTCTTGGAGATTTGGTTACACTTTTATTTTAAGATGTCCTTGTTACAGTGTAATTATACATTTATTACTGTGTAATATTAATTAACTACATGTACTTACTATATGGTTTGGGTTAAGATTAGGGTTTGGCTTAGGGTTACGTGCATGTAATAATACATAATTAATTGTTTTTATAATAGTAAGTACATGCAATGTGTAACAAGGACACCTTAAAGTGCCCTTATTATTGATTATGAAAGGTTCATAATTTGGTTTTGGAAGTTCCCAACAACGGGTTGACATGCATGCAAGGTCAAAAAACATGTTTATTGTCTTATTATATGCATTTATTTTTTTCCTTGTTTGCTCAACGGTTGGCTCAACAATTCTTTTTTCTAGACCTCCTCTTTTGCGTGATGCTAATCGGTGGTGATTGGTCCGATGACCCAGTCTGTTGTGATTGGTGTACTGTGTGCAGTGTATTTCAGAAACGGAAAGCCCATCGCCATTACATTAAACACCCAAACAGCCATGGTATATCCGTTAGCCCAACACAGAATTGTATTGATAAAGCACTGGAGTTTGTACACCAACGTTTTGCTCTGTTCTTTATCAGAACCAAGTAATAACAACGACAAACATTCACTGTTCATCAACACGTTTCTAGACAGCTGCAAGCGGACAGATATTGCTGTTAGTCAGAGATCTACAAGCTGCGCAGAGCGAACACAACGCACACGACTATATACATACTGTAATTTGCATGCTACAGTGTACATGAGAGCAACAATTTTTAAAGGTTTACTCCACTTTCAGAATAAAAATTTCCTGATAATTTACTCACCCCCATGTCATCCGAGATGTTCATGTCTTTCTTTCTTCCCAGTCACAAAGAAATTACATTTTCTAAGGAAAACATTACAGGATTTTTCTCCATATGGCGGACTTCAGTGGTGCTCAATGGATGGAAGGTTAAGAGAAAGTGCTCTAAACAATCCCAACCTAGGAGTAAGAGTTTTATCTTGTATGTCCACTTTGTAAACACTGGGTCGGTACTTCTGCAGCGATGTAGGATGATGTTGAATTTGTAGGAGAAAATGAGATGGGAGTTTTTCGGCATACCCTAACTGTACCCTAACAGATCTACCCACAGCGTCTTCTCTGTGCTAATGTTTCATGTTGATGTCAACATGAATCAGCTTGGGATTCGTTTTCAAAGCGACTCATGTAAATAATTCACAGTCAACTCGTTCTTTTAATAACTCTAAACATGGTGTTTTCATTCACTTAGAGCTGTGTTGCACACTGCATGAAAGGTAATTTTCAAAAATCCATAATAAGGGCTCTTCAAAATAAAGTGTTATGGGAGATTCATCTCTGAGAGGATGATCAAAATCTGTGTAACCTGAAGATATTCAGTCAAGACATTATAGTGGATTTTGGACCTCTTTTAACTATACTTTTAAATGCACACTAAACTTAATTTCAGTTAACATTTTTGACATATAATGTTGTGTTAGTTAGTTAGTAAATTAATTAACTTTTAATAAATTAATTATTTTATTCAGAAAGGATGCATTAATTTAGTTTAAAACAGAGTAAAGACGACACATTTCTTTTTGAAATAAATGCTGTTCTTTTGAGATTTCTTGTCATCAAAGAATCCTGGAAAAAAGTATCAATTTCCACAAAAATATTTAGCAGCACAACTGTTTTCAACATTGATAATAATCAGAAATGTTTTTTGAGCATCAGATCAGCATATTAGGATGATTTCTGAAGGATCATGTGACATTTACTCATGATAATTTACTCACCCTCTTGTCATCCAAGATGTTCATGTCTTTCTGTCTTCAGTCATGAACAAATTATGTTTTCTGAGGAAAGCATTTCAGGATTTTTCTCCATATAATGGACTTCATTGGTGCCCTGATTTTAAACTTCCAAAATGCAGTTTAAATGCAGCTTCAAAGGGCTCTAAACGATCCCAGGCGAGGAAGAAGGGTCTTATCTAGCAAAACGATCTGTCATTTTTTTCAAAAATAAAAATTTGTATACTTTTTAAGCACAAAAGCTTGTGTAGCACAGGCTCTGGGATGCGCATCCACAACGCTACGAATCACATCTAAGTTCATCGTCTCTGTACTCCGGCTCAGAAATTTAGAGTATGCAAAACTCCATCTTATTTTCTCTCCTACAACTTCAGAATTGTCCAACATAGTTGTACCTTTTTGTTTGTAAACAGTGTTTGACTTGCTTGCACTTTCTTAGTCTTTGCACGTTTGCTTTGTAAACAGTGGGTCTGTACTTCTGCCTTAGTCTGCGTGACCTTTTGACGTGATTTAATAATACGTGAACACGCATTCCAGAGCCTGTGCTACACACCTTTTGTGCTTAAAAAGTATACAAAAAAAATTATTTTCCGAAAAAAATGACCGATCGTTTCAGTAGATAAGACCCTTTTTCCTCGCCTGGGATTGTTTAGAGCCCTTTGAAGCTGCTTATAAACTGCATTTTGGAAGTTCAATATCGTAGCACCATATCAGTCCATTATATGGAGAAAAATCCTGAAATGTTTTCCTCAAAAAACATAATTTCTTCATGACTGACGACAGAAAGACATGGACATCTTGGATGTCAAGGGGGTGAGTACATTATTTGTAAATTGTTGTTCTGGAAGTGAACTTGGTTAAAATATGTTCCAATAGAAAATAGTTGTTTTAAATTGTAGTAATATTTTACATTATTAGAACTTTGATCTTTATCAAATAGAGTGCAGAGTAATGTGACATGTTTATTTAATCCTTCATTGATTATGCATTTTGTCAAAAAAAACAAAAACAAAACAAACAAAAAAAATAGCAGTAGCTTTACTGTAACTGCACATGTAAATGTAGTTGAAAAATTCAGTCTATTTAGAATAACAAGAACTGATGAATCATTAAGAGCAGGAACATTCATTCTAGTAAATGGTGCCCCATTTTTCCTGATTTTCAAAATAAGAGAACAAATGTAATAAAATTAACATTATAAATGAGGTGGGAAATTGGGTGAAAATGTGTGAAACAATTGCCTCATTTTTCTGATGTCACCTGGTCATTGCTGATATTAGCGTTTAAGGATGCTGATAGCGAAACCCAGACAGAAATCAGACGCTCTCATTCTTCATACAGCAAATAGTGCGCACTCAGCACACACACACACTCGCACACATTCAGCACATACACACACACACAGGCCCTTTGACTGTTAAACTCTGGCTTTCAGTGATTGATTAGCTCTATAGTGTTGCTGATTCCCATCATTAGCTGGTTTTATTACCCTGTCGGTCATTTCACCTACAACCGCACACATGTGCGCTTCACACACACATAAACACACAACCTTGCTTTACAAAACACTTTCCGCCTTTATTCTCATCAGGAAACGATGTTATTCCATCCCATATCCCATTTACCCAGAAACAGTCATTCATTCACAGACTGACACTTCTCATTGTCTGGTGTTGTGTTTCATTACATTAGAAGCTGCATCGGTTGGTTCATTCCTCCTAGATAGATGTATTTCAGCTGTGTTATGCTCTGGATTTTCCATTGTGTACAACTTTTGTTTTTCTCATGTCATTGTTCACAAATATATTTTAGTCAGAATCCCTGTAGTAAACCTGCTCACGTGTATACACTCATGAACACACCACTGTTTCTCTGCCCTGCGTTTGTGTTTCCTGTAAGAGATGAATGTGGGAGAAACAGAGGCTGTATGGGGGAAGGGAAGAGCGGATGAGGATGCTTTGTGAATTCAGTGCTGCTTGATTCTCTGTAAGCTCAAGGTTAATCATTCAGGAGGGTGTTGTGGGGATTGTTATGGTAATTTATTTGAGTGTTGGCTTTACGCTGCTGATTGTTGGATCAAGGGTTAAATGTCACCAACGAATGTTTATCAAATGTATTCATATGGTGTTGTTAGTTATTTTGTTTTTACATTGTAATTCATAATGTCAATATTTTGGCTGTGCGCAGTCCATTTGGTGCTACAAATCTACAAATTTTATAGTGAACATTTTATTATCTGAAGTTATGTTAATAATCCAAATGATTCAAATCAGCTTTTACCATTATAGCATACCGATAACCATAAAAACACAGGTTCATCACAAACAGCTTTTCCAAAACCGAATAAATACTAATATATAAAATGTACACAATGCTATTCACACAAATACACAATCATGGTAACACACACAACATGGCATTAAAAAAAAGCCATAAAGAGTTCTGGGAATGTCCATTAGCTTTTTTTCTCAATTAACTGTAACTGTAAATTGTAAGAACTTGTGTTCACTTCAACTGTGAATTTCACCATATTTTACAGTAAAATCACATTAAATGTCCCATTAGATCTATTATAGTTTTTCCACTGTATATGGTAAGGGAACATACTGCTAACCAATGAATATAGCATTTTTACAGTTGTATATGGTTAAAAATCACGAGTAAAGCAGTTCATCCTGACAGATTTTAGTTATTAAAAAAAATGCATACTGTATGTGATTGAAAAAAAGAATGCATATAAAAATAAATAATTCTTACATTATGATTTCTTTAATACTAAATTAATCTTAATAAAATCTAGATTAGCAGCATTTATTACATGGCTCTCTGGAATACCTTGAATATTTTTGGTTGGCTAGATGTTGCATTCTATCAAATATTTGTATTTATTTATTTATTTTTTATTGCATATTAAAATGTTTATGTCTGTTTGTTAGAGAGGGATTTGTAGATGCAGTAAATTATTTACAGTTGCAGTCGGAATTATTCAACCCCCTTCAACTGCAAGGTGTTTCCCTGCAGAGAACCAAATTTTGTGAAAACAATTCAACAAAGGCATCAGTAAGTTTAGAAAGTTTAATAATACACATTTGAGTAATTCTGAGAACATAAGTTGATGAATAATGGAAAAAAATCAAATTGGCTCTAAACATGTTCAACCCCGAAAAGTCAAACTTGGTGCAGAATCTTTTATTTAAAACCACGAATAAATGCTGTCTGTAAGTGCTTAGATGCTTCTGTCACTTCTCTGCTGCAATCTTGGCCCATTCCTCGCCTGAATAAGCTTTCAGATCACTGGTAATCTTTGGTTTTCATTTTGCCACTGCTTTCTTCAAATTAAAGCATAGAGTTTCAATGAAAATTAAATCTGGAGACTCAACAGCTCCCTCAAGAACATTCTATGACTGATCCCTGAACAAAGCATAAGTAGATTCTGGATGTATACTTTGGGATGATTGTCCTGGAGGAAAGTCCATTGATCATTAGCTTCAGTCTTTGCACCAAAGGCATCACAATTCTTAAAAAAAATTGCCTGATACTTCAAAGAATCCATGATGTCCTTCACACAGTCATGATTTCCACTTCATGCAACAGTAAAACAACCCCATAACAGGACTGGTCCACCTCAAAAAAAAAACCTCAAAAATATTATATTATATATTGGCATTATCACTGTTAATATGCCAGTAATCTTTTGCAGATGCAATTTTCCTAAAATCCTGGATCTTCAGAAAAGCAAGTCTCTGGGGGGGTTGAATAATTTTGATTGCAGTAGTCTTTTGTTTCCAGTAGCCTGTTGTTGGTGGTATTTTCATTATTTGATTTAATGAATTATTGTAATTCATTGTATTATTTAAAAATAATTCTATGAAATATACACACATTTCAAAGATCTTCATTATTAACCCACAGGCCATCTGAGCAGAATATCATGAGCATAGTCTATTGCTATTATGACATCCCATTAAATACATATAAAGGCCTATATATAATTCATAGAAGAATTTTAGGTTTTGACAGGAGTTTCATTATTTGATGTCGTTTATTCAATTAAACTGTCAAAATGCATAAATTTACATAGAATATTGGATTAGTCTTTTACATTTATGGCACCTTTTCCATAACCATAAATTATTAAAAATGATATCAGATGTATTTTACATATTCTGCCAAAGCAGCTGGGATGAGTTTACCCTAGAGGGCTTTTGTCCCAGGAAGGGGTCATCACACCCAAGTGGTGGAGCAACATTGCCTTTTTTGTTCTTATGGTTTCTACAGTACTTGCAGCAAAATTATCCTATATGTTAAAATTTATTAAATATATATTATTGATGCATTTCATCCTGTACATGCTGAGCTAATATGTTCCAGTTTATCAGTAAATGCACACTGCTTCTAAGAGTGGCATCTTCCCTATATTTTGCAGCTTGTCCCTGATATTTTTATGTCCCTCATGAAACTCTGTATCACTCTTGATAAAATAATTAAACTTGAGTCAACATTACGTTTATGTGTTTATTGATGTGCGTTGATGACTGTAGTGTTCATCTTTTAATTATTAGGCTTAGATTGTTACTTAGTCTTAGTTTAATAAAAAACTAAGAGTTTATTAAAACTCTTAATAAAATCTCTCTAGTGCTGTGGACTGCCATGCTCTCTAGTGATATGTGTTCCTGAACAATAATGAAGTCTTTCATTGCTTAACTTTTTAATTAGTAATGATCTTGCTCTCTGTTGTGTTTGCAGGTGGAGAATCGGCCGAAGTACTATGGACGAGAGTGAGTTTCATTAGACCCAGTTCAGATTCTGTCGGTGTGGACTGATATGAATCCCCAGTGATTAAGTAAGCAAATTCAGGAGTCAGACCTGCCGTCTTATTAATATTCTCTCTTTGATTGGTTTCTTGTGAAGGTACCATGGGATGATCTCCAGAGAGGAAGCCGACCAACTGCTCAGTGTGGCTGAAGGAAGTTATCTGATCCGAGAGAGCCAGAGACAGCCGGGCACATACACATTAGCTCTACGGTACGTGAACCTTCACCTTTGACCTGTTAATGTCTAGACTCTTCTTATTCTTTAGAATGTTCTGACTCCAGAATGAAATTTTCCTGAGAATTTACTCAGCCCCATGACATCCAAGATGTTCCTGTCTTTCTTTCTTCAATCAAAAAGAAATGAAGGTTTTTGAGGAAAACATTCCAGGTTTTTTCTCCATAGAGTGGACTTCATTGGGAGCCAACGGGTTGAAGGTCCAGATTGCAGTTTCAGTCCATCTTCAAAGGGATCTACATGATCCCATATCTAGTGAAACGATCTTTCATTTTCTGTGCTTTTTAACCACAAATGCTCGTCTTGCACTAGCTCGACCTCACACATTACATAATCACGTGATGTAAGCTGAAGTACTGACCCAGTGCTTACAAAACGAACATGCAAAGAAAGTCAAACACCCTTTACCAAAAAAGGGAAAACAATGTTGGATGATTTTGAAGTTGGAGGAGAAAATGAGATGGAGTTTATCACCTTACCCTACCTTTATGAACCAAAGTACACAGATGAAGTTCTAACCGCACATGAACTTTCCAACATGATTACGTAATGCGTGAAGACACGTGTATCGCAAAGCTAGTGCAAGATGAGCATTTGTGGTTAAAAAGTATATAAATTCATCGCTAGATAAGACCCTTATTTCTTGGCTGGGATCGTTTAGAGCCTTTTGAAGCTGCATTGAAACTGCAATTTGGACCTTCAAACCAGTGAAGTCACAGGCTCTGGGATGCGTGTCCACGATGCTACGAATTAGTGATGGGTCGTTCTTGAACGATTCGTTCATCACTCGGGGAGTGATTCATTCAGTCGCGCATGGGCAACATCCTGGCTCAAAAAGGTAAAGAATTGCAAAAATATCCGTCTTATTTTCTCTTACAACTTCAGAATTGTCAGACATCATTGTACCTTTTTGTTTGTAAACAGCGTTTGACTTACTTGCACTTTCTTAGTCTTTGCACATTCGCTTTGTAAACACTGGGTCTGTAGTTCTGTCTGCGTTCCGTGTGAACTTTCAACGTGATTTAATTGTATGTAGCGTTGAGAACGCGCATCAAGAGCCTGTGCTGCATGAGCTTTTGTGCTTAAAAAGTATTAAAAAAAAAATTTCCCAAAAAATGACTGACCATGACTGCTAGATAAGACCCTTCTTCCTCTGTTTAGAGCCTTTTGAAGCTGCATTTAAACTACATTTTGGAAGTCAAAATCAGGGCACCAATGAAGTCAATCATATGGAGAAAAATCCAGAAATGCTTTCCTCAAAAACCATAATTTCTTTACGACTGAAGACAGAAAGACATGAACATCTTGGATGACAAGGTGGGGAGTAAATTATTTGTGAATTGTTGTTCTGGAAGTGGACTTCTCCTTTAACTACTCCTTTAAGCTTTAAAAAATGAATTTAAACTTTCAGACTTGGCTTTGTCAAGCCAACGTCAATGTTTGTCTTTAGATTTTGTGGATAAATATCTGCAGCAATTGAAATTATTAATTTGTTTTGCACACTGGTTGCTCATGTTGTAAGATTCATTTTTGAAGAACACCCAGAAACCATCTGTGCAAAACTAACCTCACAGCTCTCTGTTACCTCAGCATTTGTGTCTGTAACTTTTGCCCTGTAACAGTTCATGATCAAAACCTTATGTTAGCAACCCATCTGACCTAGATCTTTGCTCTTTCTCCAGTCTGTCTGCTTTATCTTGACCTAGTCTTGACCCATGTGACCCATCTTGACGTTTTAGCAGATTTGTTTGTTTAAGATTTGTTTGGAAGTAGAGCAGCACAGTGGATATTTCTGAAGCACTTAGAAAGTGGCTCTGCTCCATTTAGCCTGAATTGTGCTGTGTATTTCACACAAATTTGTTCAACATTATTTTGCATATGGAATGAAGTTTGTCTTTGAAGAGACCAGTGTCTCCTAATCGGATTAGCATGATGTGTATTTACTTTGGCTGTTTTTTGCCAATTTGAGTCATCACTAGGGCTTAAAAAGGGACATTTGTGTATTATTAGTGAAGCTTTCATACACCAAATCAGATTTTACACCATTTTTTATAGTTTTTTCAGGTTTAGGACATTCTCATGTTCCAGCCTCTCACTTTTAGAATTAAGCGAGTTTACTTTTACTTCTGTCTTTTAATACTCTATATAACAACTATTTTCAACATCAATAGTAAATGTTTCTTGAGCATCAAATCAGCATATTAGAATGATTTCTGAAAGCTCATGTGACACTAAAGACTGGAGTAATGATGCTGAAAAAACTCAGCTTTACGTCACAGGAATAAATTACATTTTTCAAAAAGATTCAAATAGACAACAGTTCTTTTAAATTGCAATAATGTTTCACAATTTGGTATTTTTGATTGAAGACTATAAGATACATTACAAAAAATATTTTGAAAAGTAATGTCTGTTATGCTATGGTAGTTACCATTAGTGAAAACTGTACTGTAAAAGCTGTTACAGGGCTTGTGTTTGTGTTGTGGGGTGTGTGTGTGTGTGTGTGTGTGTGTGTGTGTGTGTCCGAGACACAAAAAGTCTCGAGATAATCCCTTTAATCTGCTCGCTTGGGCAGACGGTCGGCCACACACTGCTACACACTGCACGTGCTGACTTTTTAGTCTAAATTCTCTCTCTCTCTCCCCATGTGTATGTGTTTCTCAGCTGCACTCTTGTGCTCATCCTCAGGCATGTGATTCCTTAGAGAAAGCATCTGTTGTGTCCTGTGCACAAAACCTTCAACATCAAAGAGCTCTATTGCCATCAGGCTTTAATGACATTAGCCTTTGTGCATGTGTTTGTGTGTGGTGTATCTGTCTGAAGTCCTACAAATCTCTGTTTGTGTGTGCACTGCTGTTTCTGATATGAACTCCTTGCGCGTATCTGTAAGTGTTTGCGGATCCGTCTGCATCTGATTTTGGGTGTGTTGTGTGTGAGTCTCTGAGGGGTCATAATCAAACTCCAACAGGAAGCACATGCATTATAAAACCTCAGCAGCTCAGCTGTCCTGTGATTTCCAGTGGCTCATAACAACATTACCATGTCTGATCAGATTATAATAGATCGTACTAGAGATTCAGGGATCACACTGCTGTTTTCCAATATTGTTTGATACAAATGTTTAAACTGAAATGAAAACACAATGTTAATTCTAAAACTATGTTAAGTGAATTTATCCAGGTAACCACATTCATTCATTTTATTCACTGCATGCACATTCACTCATTTACTGAATATAAAGTGAGTAGTTTGCATCCCTACAAATTATTGTTGGTCAGTAAATTGTGATATTTTTTTTTTTTTTTTTCATTCACAAATCAACATGATCATGATGTGAACTATTAAGATCATACAGCTATTCTGTATCCAGCAACTTGAGATCCTCGACAGTGAGATCTCTAATACCTTGAGAAAGAGTTTAGCGTCCCTCATTCTCATCTTAGTGACAAGTTGAATTCACCTGATATGTAAATTAGTTCAGATTACATAACTACAGCGTGATATTAAGGGGAAAAATCTCATTGCAATCTTTTGCTTTTCTACTGTATATTACGAAATGAAAACATAGGAATTTACAGCAGATGACTTGAATAGCTATATTTGGATTATGGATTTTGTTAGGAAATGCATCTGCACAGAAAATAAAACAAAATTTAAAAAGCTGAAAAATTACGTTTTACTCAATTTTTTGAGTGTGAACCATCCTTTTAGTGGTGAACGATTTAAAAAAAAAAATTGAAAACAAAAAAAAATGTTTTTAACACATTTTTAAATGTGTGTTCAATTTTAAAAAGTGTGTGCTGTGCTCCTTATAAGTTTCAACTCAAAATTCTTTCAGTATAAAGTGAATTTATATTAATATTTTATTTTATTTTTTCACATTTCCACTGTTTTTGACCCACTCAGTATAATGGGCTTTTTTTTTTTTTTAAAAGAATAGAATTAGAATAGAGAGTACTAGAGTTAGAGTGTCAAAGAAAGATGGAAGAGATGTGTTTTTAGACATTTCTTGAAGATGGCTAAGGACTCTGATTGAGTTAGGCATGTCATTACACTAGGAGGGAACATTTAATGTGGAAGTCCATGAAAGTGATTTTGTGCTTCTTTGGGATGGCACAATAATGTGCAGAACGCAAGCTTCTGGAGGGCACATAAGTCTGAAGTAGTGAATTCAGGTAAAGGGGTGCAGAGCCAGTGGTAGTTTTGTAGGCAAACATTAATGCCTTGAATTTTATGCAGCTATTGGTAGCCAGTGCAAATTGATGTATGGCTGTATACTGGCACAGCATGATTTTTTTTATGGCACTCAGCTTACAGCCGAGTCAGTGTATGCCAATATACGGCCTGCATTCATACAAAAGTTTGTCGGCAAAAGTGTGTAAATACATAAGAAACAGCAGTGTCTTTAAAAATCCTCTTTTGTGCAGAACTACTTCCATCTACCACAGATTCAAATCTAAGTTTGACAGTTTAGCTCAAGCCTCCATAACTAATTTGAAAACCTCACTTTAGAACTAGTAATAAAGGAACATTTAGTTGCTTAATTAAAAGCTTATATGTACTGTATTAAAAGCAGTGTAATATGTGGAGTAGTGTATTATGGAAGTGGAGTAGAGATGGACTGAGCGAGTGTGATTACCTGCATCTGATACAGCATTCATTCTTCAGCTCAATCTCACATTCACAATAAAGCATTAGTTTGAATGTCAGCTGAGAAAAGCGATATCTTTATTGTACTATCCTTTCATCACTTAAGGGTGATTTCTATTGATAGCGCTGCTCAGTGCATTTGCTGGCAGGTCTTGAAGCTGTTGTTGAAATAGAAAGTAACGTTCTTCAATAGCGTTTCAGTCTCTCAATATAAAAGTCTTTGCTCCTGACTCGTGAAAACAGTCTCTTGTCACCGTCTAAAGGTGGAATAACGTAACTAAAATCACCAACATGAATACACCGTTTCTCAATACTAAATACTACTATTAAATACTATTATTTATAAAACATAATATTTATTGTATAGTAATATTTAATGATCAACAACAGCCATCATAAAAGTACCTAGGCAATTCAGTCAAAAGTACAAATATAACACTCTGATATACAGCATTTAAATTACTAATATAACGTGATGAAATTGTCAGCTAAAACTATTTGCTCTGGAACAAATAATAGATTAAGGAGTTTTACCCAAAATGTATTAGTTTTACCCAAAATGTATTCTATTACATGTTTAACCACTATAGAAACGTCAGAGCCAGCTACAAATTCTTAACTCTGGCTGAGGTAAGGCTACTCTCGGCGGGTTCATGAGCACTGAACAGCCGCTTATCACTCTAATATCACTTTCTCATCAACCAATCAGATTCAAGGACCAGAAAGAACTGTTGGTCAAATATATTTAATTAAATGGCAGCCTTTGAGATCAGACTATTGCAATAAGCTGATTTTATTTGGTTATGTAAAAGCTTTTTTTTAACATTTGAAAATTAAGAAATGCAGATATAAATATTTTGTTTTTATGACAACAGTGGTAATGCATTTGTCTTATTTCTTTAATATTTTTATTTGGTAAAATAATATTTTATTGTTATATAGGGTCAAAAACGGTGGGAAATTGGCCTATGAAAAGTAGAATAAGTTTTGTTTTATTTTTGGTGTTATACCTTTAATGAGCACAATTGAAGAAACTTGTAGGTTTGCATGGAAAATACTTATCAGCCAAACTCTTCCCATTTTGGTTCATCCTAATGATTGACTCTAAACTAAACTGGTATTCAAGTATTGGGCAACAATAACACAGGTCATGTACAAACACGTTTCGAAATCAGCCTGCTGGATGGAAGAGTGGATATTAAATGTCAGTGTTTATGGTGCAAAAGCCTAGATAAACTGAAAATAGGTCAAAAGGTAAAAGTAAATAAATAAACAACCATGCAGAGTAGTTGTTAATTGTGCATAGAGTAAACTGGGCTATGAAGTGTGTGTGTGTGTGTGTGTGTGTGGAGGAAGAGTATCAATCCTCAATATTGATCAGCATATGAGCTCTTTACTCTCCAGCCTCATTACTACTAAAAACCAAAGTACAGGAAGTTGATACATCCAGAGATGTTCGGTATGTGTGTGTGTGCATGATCTCTTTTCTCTGTGGATCGTCTCACAGCTGTGTGTTACGGCACTCAAGTTTCTCATTGTCTCTTTCTCTCTCTCAGATTTGGGAACCAGACCCGAAACTTCCGTCTGTTTTACGATGGGAAGCATTTTGTTGGGGAGAAGCGCTTCGAGTCCATTCACGACCTGGTAACGGATGGTCTGATCACGCTGTACATCGAGACCAAAGCCGCTGAATACATATCTAAGATGACCATCAACCCCATCTATGAGCACGTGGGCTACACCACTCTGAACCGTGAGCCGGCGCTGAAGAAAGCCCTGCCCGTCTGCAGAGACATGCCTGATGGGAAAGACGCACCTGGAGAAGAGACCGGCCTGGAGGAGAGGGTGAGATACTGGAATGCAGTTACCCAGCATGCCTCTGTGTGTTTGTCTGCTTTTCTTCAGACTAAAGTCTGTTATGAGAGACAACTGTGATGAGATTTCATGAGTTTTGCCTTTAGATAACCTCTGCCTTGGCCATGTGTGTGACGGGGTGAAGAGTTCACTTATAGTGTTTATGATTTTTTTCTTATGTCAGGCTGGTTTTTTTCCGTCCGTTTTCTTGTTGTTTCTCGTTCTTCTCTGCTCTTTTTGGCTTGATTTGTTTGTTTGTGTTTTAACTCTATAGCCTGACAGCTTGAAATGTCTCGTTGGCACCGGTATACTAAATGACACCATATTGTCCAGCTATAGTCAAGCTAAGGTGCTCATTTGAGATAATAGTCAACAATCAGTGATTAATAAATAATGTTGAATACATATTTCAATACAACCTATTTAAGTGTTCAATGTCATAGTTTTATTTAATATATTCTTAAGGCCTATTTAAAATTTGTATGTACATTACTATTGAAAGGTTTAGTAAGAATATTAGTAGAATAATGTTTTAAATATGGATATTTGTCTTTTGTAAACACATCGATTCACTGCAGAAGGCCTTTATTAACCCACTGGAGACGTTTGGAGCACTTTTTTGGGCTTTAAATTCGCAACAGCCATTATAAAGTCTGGAAGAGGCAGGACATTGTTTAATATAATATAACTGTAATATAAGTTTATTTGTCTGAAAGAAGAAAGTCATATACAGCGGGCAAAATAAGTATTGAGCACATCACCATTTTTCTCTGTAAATATATTTTTTGAAGGTGCTGTTGACTTGAAATTTTCACCAACCCAAGCAATCCATACATACAAAGAAATAAAAAAAAAAACAAATAAGTTCATAAATTAAGTTGTGTAATATAGTAGAATGACACAGGGAAAAAGTATTGAACACATGAAGAAATGGAGGTGCAAAAAGGCATGGAAAGCCAAGACACCAGCTGAAATCTATCAGTAATTAGAAAGCAATCCTGTCTCTGGTCAGTGGAAATTAATATTAGCTGGTTCAGTCCCAACACCTACAGTACCAGGATGATGAAGATGAAACAAGGGTGGACATTTCAGCAAGACAATGATCCCAAACACAGCCAAGGAAATGCTCACTTGGTTTCGGACTAGTTTCTCCATACAGGAGGCGTCTTGAAGCTGTCGTTACCAACAAAGGCTTTTGTACAGAGTATTAATTAAATTTCAGTTCAATACTTTTCCCCTGTATCATTCCATTTTATTACACATAACTTAATTTCTGAAATTATTTGTTTTGTTTTATTTGTATGTATGGATTGCTTGGGTTGTTATCAACATCTGGTGAAAATTTCATGTCATCAGCACCTTTAGAAATATATTTTCCCAGGAAAAATGGTGATGTGTTCAGTACTTATTTTACCCACTGTACACCTAGGATGGCTTGAGGGTGAGGAAGTTATGGGTGTAATTTTCTTTTTTGGGTGAACTGTCCCTTTAAGACATTGTTATGATGTTAAGATTTCTATTTCTAGTAGATGCTGCTGCAAATCAATCAATCATATATATATATATATATATATATATATATATATATATATATATTTCACAATATTACAGTTAGATATAAGTATATTATTATTACTGTATTTTGATACAGACTTAGTAAGTATAAGAGACTTTTCAAAAACATTAAAAGACCCCAAAACTTTAAACTGTAATAGTGTTGCAAACCAAAATGTATTTTATTTATTAATAGTGAAAAGCTGCTAAATGTAAGTAAATATCTATTTATCTTTAACAAAATGTTTGTGCAGGCTCTTCTGGGTGAAGTGGGCAGTTTGTTTTATACCTGTTCTTAGTAATGAGCCCTCCAAATGAATTTCGTAAAAATAAAAATAAATTGCTGTCGCTTAATAGTGCCACTTTTAGTTGCTTTTTTCAATACATAATGCTTCAGAGTACTCTGTGAGGCTTTAGAATGATCAGCATTTTGACTCACAAGAGCAGAAAACATCTGCTTACTTGGATGTAGTGATGGAAGAGCTGCTGTCGTGGTGACAGGACATCCCATAGTGCTGTGAGCTTTCAAATAAAGACATGATTCATTGTCACTTCAGCTTTCAGCAGGACACTAAACCCTCAAAGATTTCAGATGTCCCACTGTGACAAGTGTAATGGAGAGGATAACTGCACACTGGCCGAGTTGAATGGCTGATTATGGTGGTCTGACTGATCATGTTCAACTTAAAAGGCTTTTGAAAGCTGTTTGTGCTCATGCTGGCAATGCAAGTTCAAATCCAGTTCACAATATTTCCTGCTCCCATTCTTCATCCTACCAGTTTAAAAAAATCAGTTGTTGTCAGAAATGTCGAACAGCAGCTTTAAAGGTAAAGTTCACCCAAAAAGTGAAAATTCTGTCATCATTTACTCACCCTCATGTCGTTCATAAACATGTATGACTGACTTTCTTCTGCAAAACACAAAACAAGATATTTTGAAAAATGTTGGTAACCAAATAGCTTGTGTTTCCTTCCAACTTCCAACTGAAACTGTTTGGTTGCCCACATTTTTGTGTGTTTCACAGTAGAAAGAAAGTCATACATGTTTGGATAGACATGAGGATGAGTGAATGATGACAGAATTTGTATTTTTGGGTGAACTGTCCCTTTAAGCAGGTGTGTGGGTGATTTGTTGTGCTGTACAGCTGTGATTGGTCTTGAGTTAATGAAGAGCAGCTGACAGATGCACAGACTGAATTTATCTCCGCATTAATTCATGCGTGTAATCAGACAATCAGGGATGATTTAAACGTGCGGTAATTACTCACAGCGGCTCGCCGCTGGTCTGCTCTGCCAGAGTCCTCGCTGAGGCTCAGTCTCTTCACAAACAATGGCTGGCAAAGCCATTTTCAAGGGCATAAATATTATGATGACAGTATTTATATATTAGTCTGATATGTGATGCTCTGTTGATCTCAGGTCTGTGTTAGGCAGATATGCTTTGTCTCATAAGTTTCCTTGCGCAGTGTGTTTGTGGGATCATCTGTTTGCCGTAACTGTATCCAGACCAACACAAAACTAGCAGCAGAGCTAGCATTAGTAGTGTGTTACAGTAACAGTCATATACTGTAGTTGTCAGATCAGGTCAGCAGATCAACACTGTCTAACATGCGCACAGATATTAAAAAAACTAAACCCTCTGAAAGCCTTTCTGTGTCCAGTGCTGGTGTTTGACCTTTAATATTAGTTCTTAGAAATTTAATTATGTGATTGATTTTAGTGTTTCTTTTTAAGGACAAAAACTGCTTATCCAGATTTGTAATATTGTGCTTATCTAATTAGTTGCACACTTTTAAGTCCACTTTCAAACCCTACTCTGTTCGTCTTTTGAATCTTATTTTTAGACATTCATGCATCATCATGAGTTGAAAGAGTTATGAAAGTGTTTCTGTATCAGCTGATGTTTGTATCAGTGAGTGCTGTGTTAGATGGCCTTTTTTCCTCATGGTCACCTTCGGCAGTAAAGAGAGACGCTGTGTCTTGGTAGCTGTAGGATGATTAGAGCGTGTTTCATGAGCACTTGTGTAAGATGTGGTTATTCTGTTGCACTTTCTAAAGTTTCAACAGCCAAGCAGTGATTTTTAAGCAGCCATAGCATACTTTTTTTTTTAATATATTAACCACACTGCCGTTCAGAATACAGAAAAATACAGAAAAATCTGTAATATTATGACATGTAATATTACTTATTTCTGTTTTAATATACTTTCAAATATAATTAATTTCTGTAATGCAAAGCTGAATTTTTTGCATCATTATTCCAATCTTCGGTGTCATATGACCCATCAAAAATCATTCTAATATGCTGACTTATTATCAATGTTAGAAACAGTTGTGCTGCTAAATATTTATATATTTAATTATTTTTCAACCTGTGATTCCTTTTTAAGGATTCTTTGAATAAAGGTAAAAAGAAAAGCATTTATTTAAAATAAAAAATATATTTTCTAACACAAGTCTTTACTATCATTTTTAATCAATTTAATACATTCTTGCTAAATAAACGTTTCTTTCAAAACAAGATAGTAAAAAATCACTGATCAAACTGATTATTTTGATCAAATAAATGCATAATAAATGCTAAACGAGACAGACCGCACCGGTGTGGTCTTCGACCTCAGAGGGTTAACAGTGTTGCCGTTGATTGTTTTTCACATCCGTGAAATGAAGCAAGCCCAAAAATGTGTGATATTTAGCCCCTGGAAAGTGTCTCTCACATTGTCCCACAGCAACATTAAAATAGTGTAGATTAGTGTACAATATGTTAAATAACACAATAGTTACTTTCCCTGGTAATTAGTTACTTTTATAATGATGTGAGAAGTAATTAGTAACTATAACTAATTGCTTTTTTTAAAGTAACGTGGCCAACACTAGTGTTCAGCTGAATGTAGAGTTTTTTGGGGGGGGTTTGGTTGCTATACCTTTAAGACTTTTATATGTAAATTATCTCTGTTATGATTGGTTAATATCTTTGCATGAGTGACAGCTCCTACTTCTGCTTTATTACCTCGCAAACCACACAACAAGAGATGGACGTTGGCATTGCTATTGTTACGCATTTGTTCATTCAGGGCAGACAAAGCCATTGCAGTTCATTCTGAATGGCTGAGAGTGTTTAAATTGAACCAATCAGCTGCCTTGTTTTTGTTTGGCAGTGTAACGGTTACATTGAAGAGAGAGAGAGGCTGCCAGTTTAACGGACACTAGGATTCTGATCATAAGCGTTCAGTCTAGTGAGGAATCTGCATTGTGTGACCGAGAGCAGATTGGCTGTTTGATGGCTACTTGCGGTTGTGTATCTTGGCAGCATCCAGCAGTCACCCTCTATTCACCCTCATTAGGCCTGTTAAAAGATTATCACATGGCTAAAAAAAGAACCAACACACCTCTGTGTCCCTGCTCGTCAGCACTGACCTCGAAATATATAAGATGCAAAGTGGCATCTGTTGAAGTGCTGCTACAGCTTTTCTCAGAGCTAACTTCGCTTTAAAAAGATCCTGGATTTCTTTTAATCAGATGGTGTTTTGGTGATTTTTAGTAGATGTATGAAGTCAGCTCTCTTCAGATTCACACAGGTGTCCCTACTAGCAGAAGAACAACAGGTGTAGAAAATGGTATTAACTACTAACGTTTGGCAACCATAAAAGTATCACAATACTGTTTGTCTTCATTTTAAACATTTGTATCTATTGTTTTAACTTTTAAAGCAATAGTTCATCCAGCAATTAAAATTTCTTGAAAATGTACTCAGCCTCAGGTCGTCCAAGATGCAGGTGATTTTTATTTGTTCATGGGAACAGATTTGGAGAAATGTAGCATTACAACACTTGCTCACCAATAAATCCTCTGTAGTGAATGGGTGCCATCACAACGATAAAAATAATAATAACTTCTGCACCGTTCAAAATTTTGCGATCAGTATGATTTTAATGTTTTTTTAAAGAAGACTGGATTTACTTGATCAAAAATACAGAAAGAAATTGTTATATTTTTAAATATTATTACAGTTTAAAATATTGGTTTTCTATTTTAATACATATTAAAATATAATTTATTCCAGTGATGCAACACTACATTTTCATCAGCCATTACTCCAGTCTTCAGTGTCACATGATACTTTAGAAATCATTCTAATATGCTGATTTATTAATTTGATTATCAATGTTGGAAACAGTTGTGCTGCTTATTATTATTTTTATTTATTTATTTTTTTAATTTTTTTAAAGAATTCTCTTATTCCAATCAAGGCTGCATTTACTTGATCAAAAATACAGAAAAAAATTGTAATATTGTGAAATAGTATTACAGTTTAAAATAATGGTTTTCTATTTTAATACATATTAAAATACAATTTATTCCTGTGATGCATCGCTGAATTTTCATCAGACATTACTCCAGTTTTCAGTGTCACATGATTCTTTAGAAATCATTCTAATATGCTGATTTATTCATTTGATTATCAATATTGTGCTGCTTATTATTATTATTATTATTATTATTATTTTGAAACCTTTTGATTTTTTTTCAGGATTCTTTGATAAATAAAAGTTAAAAAGAACAGCATTTATTTAAAATAGAAATCTTTTCTAACAATATATCAACTTTCAAAACTTTCAACTTATCAAAATTCAGCTTAGTTCACAGGAATAAATTACATTTTAAGACATATTCACATAGAAAACTGTCATTTTACATTGAAATATAATTTCACAATATTACAGATTTACAGATCTCGAACTTTTGAACAGCGGTGTACATGATGCATTTGTTTTTCCTCCACAGATCTACTAACTAACAGTATGACGTGTAATATTACGTACAGTTATTTGGTGGTCTGAGTTTCCGTGTGCAAAATGAGGTCTGTGAGTGTGAATATCTGTCCATGATGATTATTTTTGACTTGTCTCTGGCGTAACTGCTGCAGTGAGAGCCGCAGGGCTCATTAGATCAAGCAAAAGAAGTCTGGCGTTTGTGGAGCACACTGGACAGATGCAGCTCTTGTGTGTGTGTGTGTGTGTGTGTGTGTGTGTGTGTGTGTGTGTGTCAGTGGAAATTCCCACTGTAATAGAAAATCAGCTGTGTAGGTCATAGCCATGCACTCTAGCCTTTGGTGAAATGTTGCGCTGGTGGTGTAACATCTTACACGTCACACTTGTTGTGAAATTCCAGTGAATATGAATAACACCACCTCTTCATAACATCTGTTTATCTCTTACACTTATTGCTATATTATTCTGTTTGATTAATATTTTTTCCTGCTTAGCGTCATTGCTCACAGCAGGAAATATTAGTGACGAAGTGCTACAATTTTCCATTGTGCGCTTACGAATTACGAATCAGGAATGTGGCTCTATATTAAGCTGGTGTGTTTAGATGTCCTCTCTAACACAGATAAACACTGTGCATCAGTGAAGAGGGCTCTGATGTAGGAGTTTGGTATGTCTTCAGTTGGATGAATAATTTCAGAAGGCGAACAGGTTGAATGATTCAGGCAGTAAAGGTGTTTTAGGAGCACGGTTTTCAGAAATCACCGCGGATGTTCAGCAGTCTGGAAAAGCACTGTTCATTCGTGCAGGAAACATGCACACGCCACACTTGACGTGTTCTGAATAGCGCGAACCTCAGATGATTTTACAAAAATAGCATGCTCGCACATACGTGGGCTGGCGATAGACGGATGGATCTGCCTGAGTGATTCATCTGTTGGGGTTTTTTGGCCTGTTTGAGGTTATTAAAATCCACTAATTGGGCCACAATCTTCTCCAAAGTTGCAAAATGACTTTATCAGGGATGTGTAGAATGTGTAGAAGCCTGTTTCAGCCATACTATAAAAAATAATTTTATCTAACAATACTGATTTTATTTTTTCACATTTCAGAGATTTGTTTTTTGAACTTAAACTGTCCTTTTTTCCCTTAGATTTGTTAGTTTATATGGGCATTTATACAGAATTGGTCCAAAGTTAGAGTTGGAAACATCTTGGAAAAAAAATTGTATGAATCCAAATTGTATCATATCCAAGGTACAAATCTAGTAATTGCGCAGTTAATTCTCATATTGTATTTTCAGAAAGTTTTTGAATATTTGTTCTCTCCCCAAATTTGTCACTACCAAAACACAGTAATAATAATTTAATTAGAAGGGTTGTATTGACCTATTAAGATTTTTTTTTTTTTTTTGCTATTTTATTACAATTGTCTCAGAGGTAAATCAATAACAGTTACATCTGTAACAATATTTCAAGTGTAATTTATAAGATTTGTTATATTTTGAATCCAAATTTCTTGGTAAAAGGCAAAAAGTTGATTGATTTTGAACTTAAGCATTCATTAGTTAGAGTATACATTGAACTAAACGGCATCATAACATCTTAGTTGATAATTCAGTATACTTATTTTCAGTAGTGACAGTAATGTTTTGGTAGTGACCACATCACATTACAGAATTTTACCTTGCAAACTAAAACACTACTAAAACATACTAAAATACTACAAATTTGCATAAATACTAAAATTTTGTTTTTTCCCCCCCAGTTAAAGGATTATGTGTTCCCTTTGGTCACTACCTAAACAGTGAGGACATTGTTTCGGTTGTTACTGTTTCGGTAGTGACAGATTTGTGGGATAACACCCAAAAAAAACACAAAGATGTCACCACCGAAACTCTACCAAATGTTTCAGTAATGACAATTATAGATACTTTTAAACCCGTCTCAAAGATGCTAATCAGCATAAGGTTAGCTAGCACAGCTCTGAAGAGTCGATTAAAATGTTTAATCGAATTAATGACATGATGAAAACTATGAAACAAAAAAGAAGATAATTTGAGAAACATCTCAGTATTTTTTTTGTTTATACAATAAAAAAACTGGTAACCAAAACAGCTTTGTTACCCACAGTGATGACAGAATATATATATATATATATATTTTTTGTAAACTATCCCTTTAATGTTTTTATTTTTCTTCTTCTTTTTTTAATAAAATGATACTCTAAATAAGAAACGTAATCTGCCAGCAGGTGGTGGTGAATGTCTTTGAGTCATTTATTTATCCGTTCGATTCGTTCAATTCGTTCAAATGGCTGATTCATTCAGGAATGAAGTAAATGGCTCTCTTTATGAACTGGCTTTTGAATCATTGATTCACACGATTCGTTCAAAATGCAGATTCATTCAGAAACTAAACACCGCTGTGTTGGTCAGAGACGCACGACAATTCTGCTATGGCTTTAAAGGTAAAATGTTCTCTGCAAAATTGAGCAAAAACACATAAAATTATGTTTAAAATATAACACAATATCAACTTCTGATTTACTGAACTGTTGTATAAAATCACATTTAAGTTTGTGATAGATCGGGACAAAATCAACACATATTGCTCTTGCTGGCCGTGTCTTATCGTGTGATATGTGATATATATAAAACACATACAGGGGTATTTTTTGCACCAGTATCTTGAATTTTAGGGCATAACTGCATTTGAGGAGTTGTTGCCCTTTATCATATTTGTTAACAGTCAACTACATGAAATATAAGATGACGTAAAGGTCTCGGGTCGGGGCAAGCGAGTGAACTACGGCCCTAATAAAAACTAAATGTTATGGATGTTACATTTCCTGATCATAAATTCAGTCTCAGCCAGTGGACTAAAACATACTGTTTTGGTTGTGACATGAAAATACGGGACACATTTTTTTACATAACGTTTTTTAATTTACAAAGAAAATATCAAATAAATAATTGCAAATCCTAATTGCAAGTTCCCATTAATGATGATTTTATATATATTAAACTTACTAATATTTTCAATATTTTTGTGGGTTTCAGTGGGTAAAAGAAGGATCTTTGTAAACATTTGAATTCTTAAATGCTTTTTAAATGTGTGTGTGTGTGTGTGTGTGTTTTTGTGTTGTGTTTTTTTTTTTTTTTTTTTTTTTTTTTAAGTTTGGACCAATTCTGTAGAATAGCCCGTATATCACAATTGTACAATCACATTTTTGTGACATGTTAAAAAAAATAATAATGATAAAGATTACAACAACAAAGTAAAAATCACAAAAATAAAGTTGTAGAATTGTGAGATTAAATTCATAATATTTTGAAAATAAGGTCAAAGTTATGGTCTTAGTTGTCTGGCAGTATTATTATTTTTACCCTCAAAATATTACCTTTGTTGTCAAAATATTACGACTTTAATATTGTATTTCTGTGACTTTGTTCCCATAATGCTATGACTTTGTTCTGGTAACTTTGACTTTATTCTAAAAATAATACAGCTTTGATCTCACAATGCTATGCCTTTATTCTCGTAATCGTAATTGTTTTTATTTATTTATTTTTTATGTGGCATTAAAATGATGTGATACATTTCTGTCTTCCCCCAATTGCATTTTTATAAACAATTTGACTTTCCTGCAGCTATGAGTTTATATCTCACAATTCACAACCTTTAAGCTGTGATTAAAATTGTGAGATATAAAGAAACAATGTCAGATTTAAAGAAATAAAGTTAGAATTGTGAAATATAAAAGGTCTGAGTTACCTTTTTTAATAATACATAATGCAGAAGTTCTGTCTTCAAATATTAGTGAAATATTAGTGAATATTAGTTTTAGAAAGTTTGAGCGCATTTTATTTGCTAACAAGTTTTCTTGAGCAAAATGAGCTTTGTTATCACTATTTTCTTCATGTTTTCTTCAGACGAGCACTATTGTAAAGTGGGAAAGCTTTAGTGCTTAAGCTCTTTAGTTACATAAAACCATTTTGCCATAAAAAAAACAAACAATGTTGTGAAATTAAACCTTCTGAATTAAGAAGTGCAGTGTTTAACTGATGAAATCAGGTAATCATTCATTAATTGGCACTTACAGGTTTCACAGTAATTACTGTAGTAATTGTGTTTAACCTCCATTAGCAGTTACGTATCTGATCTGACTGTTGAAACTAAAGCTTCACACCTCTTTAGCACATCCTTAAACTCATCTATACAGTGATTAAATGATCAGATTTACATTCACTGTTTTTTGTTTTTACATTGATAGGCTTTAGTCTCTGTTAATTGGTTAAAGAAAAACTCTAGATCCCTATAACTATTTCAGAAGTTTTGAGGTTTTAAAGATTATCCATTTAACTGAATTAAGTCCAAGTGAAAGGCTGAAATCTCAAAACTACAGCAAATACCTTTGTGATAAGGTATGGGATAAAAACGCTTTCCTAGTCCGTGCGACACAGTCTCTAGTGTGTCTGTCCTTGCTCTCCTGTCATGCGTGGGAGATGGGAATGTAGCTGAGTTGCGTAACGCAATCGATCAGCAGTACACTGTGTGACAGTCAGAGGAAGTGCATAAGAAAGTTAGGATCGAGAGAGAGATTGAGATAAATTAGCGGTCCTTGAGTCTCATAATTCTGCAGTAAACGGCTGTAAACTCCAGGGAATTGTGTACTTCAGCTAGTACAGCTCTCAACAACAGCACGCCTGCAAACGCTAAACACAGTAGCTATGACAACACTGGAACTAAGAAAAACATTTGGGCTCAATTTTGATGTTGAAATTGATATCAAATCATTAATTTTGTTATGAATATCAGTTGAGCTGAACCCATCTGTCACAGGACCCCCGTCTGTCTTATCATATCATATAAGAGACCTGTTTTAAGCCATAACTCAATTTTGACTCAATCTCTAGTTTCGATTTTGCCTCTGCAGCGCAGAATTGAAGTATGAAGAGTTTTGTGCTTGTCTGTGCAAAACTCTGTGTGGATATTAGCCAGGGTGCTGCTATGCGGTTACTAAGGTGTTATGAATATTTTTAGAGTGTTGCATTGCAGTTGCTAATGTATTACTAGCTGGTTTCTAAGTGGTTGCTGCTGACTGCTCCAAGTAAAAAAAAAAAAAAAAAAACATCCCAAGAGTGTGTGATTTTATTTTTTGGTCACTCCTTAAATGTACGCAACGGTTAAACATTTGGGATCAGTAAGTAGGGCCCTATGAAATCTCTTTTATTCCCCCTTCCCCCCCAGATTATGTTTTATTTTTTTCAATTTTTTTTTTTTTTTCTTTTCCTGTTTGTTTGTTTGTTTTTTTTTTTCTGGATTGCATTTTTTTTTTTTGTTGTTTTAATGATTAAATAAAATTGTATTCATCAAAAAGCATGCCTAAACACATTAAAATCATGAAACTTACAATATTAAATAGCAATTTATTCACAGTTAAAAATGTACTTAAATTTAAATTTATTTATCTCAAATTTATTTTATTTTTACCAAATTGTGTTTTCCATTTATTTTTTATGGATTGGATTTTAATGGCTTAATTAAATAATAATAATAATCAAAAGCATCTCTAATTGATTTTATATATAAAAAATGTTTATTATTATTTACTTCATTTATTTTATTTTTTTTTTCCCAGAAATACTCTGTTGTGTATTTACATTTTTCTGCTTAACAAATTCTGGTAAATATTTATTTATTTTTTTCTGGTAAATATTCCTTCAAAGCTGATGTTTAATAATAATGATTTTATTAGTAGTAGTAGTACTGTTGTTACATTTAGTAATATTTCTGTCACAGTTTCTTTAAGTTAAACCGAACTTACATTTTGACGGGTTTCTGTTTGTATAAAATGACAATAGTTTTATTCAAAAGAAACAGTAAAATGCAAAGCAGTTCTAGAGTTTATGATCATGTGTTCTTGTATTTATTTATTTATTATTTTTTGTTACTTTTTTTATTTATTTATTTTTTTAATTTGTCAAAATTCATGAAATTCTGCTTTATACAGGGAATTCCGTTTTTATGACATGCTTTTGTGATTCTGGTCACATTTTCTGCATCGTGGAAACCATAGGGCCCTAAGTAAAGTGCAAGACATTTATGTTTTTGAAATAAGTCTTTTATGCTCACCAAGACTGTATTTATTTGATCAAAAATACAGTAAAATAGTAATATTGTGAAATATTATTAAAATGTAATTTATTCCTGTTATCAAAGATTAATTTTCTGCACCATTATTCCAGTTCCCAATGTCACATTATCCTTCAGAAATAATTTTAATATGCTGATTTGCTGCTCAGGAAACATTTATCAGTGTAAAAAGCAGTTATGTTGTTTAATATGTTTGTGGAAACCAATATATTTCTTTCAGGATACTTTGAATAGAAAGTTCAAAAGAACAGCATTTATTTGAAATGTTTTTCAAAAACAAACAATCAAAAAAATACCTTACTGACTTTAAACTTTGGAATGATATTGCAAGACTATGGAATTTTGTTGCGTGAAAAGTCTACTCACTTGTAATAATACATGTAATATAAGACATGTTGTATAACACTTTCAAGCTGCATAATTACATTTTTCACACCTAAGAATATTCTGGGTTCAGGACAAGTTGAGCTTAATCAACAGCTTTTGTGGCATTATGGTGATCACTACAAAATAAATTAATATTTGTCCTTTTCTTTAAAAAAAATAAGCAAAAATATGTGTTCCAATGAGTCACTTACAATGCAAGTGAATGGGGCCAGTTTGTAAATGTTAAAACGTATTTACTTAAGTGGTATAGCCAACAATATGCATATTAACATGAATTTGTGACAAAAATAGCTTCCCATAACACTGTGTAATAAATACTAAAACACTAGACCAACTGTCAAACAATGATTTAAACGGCTTTACATCTTTAATGCATGTTTTAATAGAATAATAAATGCAAGTAAACTTGCATTAGAAGTGCCTCCCTGTAGCCTAAATGTTGCTTATTTGAAGAAAAACCGGAATAAATCTTTTTTTTTTTTTTTGACATTGTTGCAAATGCTGTTAACTGAGCTTATTGAAACTGAAATATTCTTTTAAGGGTGGGGTTTGTATGAGAAATAGTATTATATATATTTCATTGTATCTGGGTTTGTACAAGCTTTATCAGTCTTTTTGTTATGCGTGTAATGACGATAATGATGACGATGTGCGTGGTGTAAAACCTGCCTCCTAGTTCCGGTCTGTGATCATTCATCATATATGGTGGTTGAGCACTTGCCGCACTGTTTGATCGCCTGCGCTGTAATTATGCATCACTCTGTCCTTATGTAACGTTATATAACATAGCCACCCACATCACTGCAGCCCCTTCAGAAGAAACTTTCTCAAACTCAAGAGTGCATTTAAGGGCACTGATGGAACGGAGACATTTCGATGATTGTATGCCATCAACGCACTCTTTGATGTTGATGTTATCGGCATCTGTATGTTGCTTAGAGACAGCTGAGAGTTGAGCAGTGGGGAGGAAGATGGAGGATAGGATGGAGGGATGAACAGGAAATGAGGTCAGGTAACTGATGGTTATTATGCAAACTCAACAGCGCATTTAACGTTTTACATAAGCAGAACATTTTCTTTCCAGTTTCTGCGTGGTTCGGGTTTGCTGAAATGAGGCTTTTGTTTGTGAGAAGTGGGTGATAGTACATATCGTGGTGATGCAAATTCCGCTTGCTTTTTTGAGATTAAAGAGTTCATTGTATTATGAATCATACTGTACGTTTCAGAGCTCAGAAAGAGCATTTATTGAAACTTCGACTTGTTCTAAATGTGCTTGAATATTTCAGATCATAACTAGTGATTTAGATTGCTTTATTTGAATATTAAATTGTTTTACTGAATAGTTCATGTAAGTGCTTCACTTTTCTGCCTTTAGATCATCAATACTGTATTGCAATAAATACATAAATAAATACAGTTGAAGTCTGTAAGTTAAAGTTTGCATACACCTTAGAGAATCTGCAAAATGTTAATTATTTTACCAAAATAAGAGGGATCATACAAATGCATGTTATTTTTATTTAGTACTGACCTGAATAAGATATTTCACATAAAAGATGTTTACATATAGTCCACAAGAGTAAAAAATAGTTTTTAGAATTTATAAAAATGACTGTTCAAAAGTTTACACAGGCTTGATTGTTAATACTGTGTTGTTACCTGAATGATTTTGTTGTTGTAGTTGTTTTTTTTTTAGATCCATCTTTTCACACTGAGGACAACTGAGGACTCACATGCAACTATTACAAAAGGTGATGCTCCAGAAGGAAAAGCGATGCATTAAGAAGGGGGGTGAAAACTTTTTGAATTTTGAAGATCAAGGTAGATTTAACTTATTTAATCTTCTGGGAAACATGCAAGTATCTTCTGTAGCTTCTGAAGGGCAGTACTATGTAAAAAAAAAAAAATATATATATATATATATATATATATATATATATATATATATATATATATATATATATATATGATATTTAGGTAAAATAAGAAAAATGTACACATCTTCATTCTGTTCAAAAGTTTTCACCCCCCGGCTCTTAATGCCTTAAGTTTCCTTCTGGAGCATCAGTGAGTGTTTGAAACTTCTGTAATAGTTACATATGAGTCCCTCACTGTTGTCTTCAGTGTGAAAAGATGGATCTCAAAATCATACAGTCATTGTTGGAAAGGGTTCAGATACACAAAAATGCTGGAAAACCAAATAATTTGTGGGACCTGAAGGATTTTTCTGAAGAACAGCAGACAGTTTAACTGTTCAGGACAAACAAGGGACTCATAAACAACTATCACTAAACAAAAACAACAACAACAAAATCATTCAGGTAACAACACAGCATTAAGAATCAAGTGCATGTAAACTTTAGAACGGCATAATTTTTATAAATTCACCTATTATTTTCTCTTTTTTCTCTCTATATGTAAACATCTTTTATGTGAAATATCTTATTCAGGTCAGTACTAAATAAAAAAAAATAACATGCATTTTGTATAATCCCCTCTTATTTTGGTAATATAATTACATTTAGCAGATTCTGGAAGGTGTATGTAAACTTTTGACTTCAATGCAAATTCTCCCCCCATCTGCCATTGATCTGTCAAACTGACTCACAGTGTTGGTTATCTCAACTTTGGAGTCAGTTTCATGTAAAGCCAAATAAACGGAAAGTATTTTGACATCAAATAATGGCATTACCTTTAACTGTGATAATACCTCAACATGACAGAGCCGCAGATAATATATCCAATTTGTGTTACTCTGTGCGTGTGTGTGTTTTTGTTTTTTTTTTTTTTTTTTTTTTTTTCTCGCTTTGAGAACGTCAAACTCCTGTGAACCCATCAGGTGTTGAGTGTCAGGCTGAACGAGTGATTGCACAGACAGATGGACTCATTTGTGCCATTTTGGGAGAAGAAAGGAAATGGCCTTGAATTAGCCATTCTTCGCCTCCACCCATTTATGAGCAGCATTTTGCTCCAGACACATTTGAGAAAGCAGAAAGATCAATCTTGTCAATTAGAAATGGGACTGAAAGCCCACTTCCTACCAGACCGACTGGTCAGACGCAGCATGCTGTTGCTTTCTGGAACCGCGGTCCTCCAACGCAAACTGAGCGCGTACATATGAAAAGACCTGCCGTGTGAAGCCACCTGGCACAGGTAAGCCGTCAGGGCGCGAGGTTTCCTTCAGGTCTGCTGGGAGATCGGCACCGCTGGAGTTGAGATGAAACGCTCAGCGTCAAAGTCTCCAGCGGTGCCGATAGCGGTGCGGTTTCATATTCTCTGCCTCCGTTTGGCTTATTGATCTGGAAGCCAGCGGGCGGGAGGTCTCTCATCCAGCCCTCCATTTGAGCACTTTGCTCACTGGCGCTGGAGAGGATCGAGTCCTGTGGTATTGATCAAAGGGAAATGCGTGGTGTGTGTTTGTGTGTGGGTGTGTGTGTGTGCTGGCATGTCTGGATCCAACATACTGCTGTCAGACGAGGATGAACAGTCCAGCTGAGATAAGAGAGAAAGACAGAGGAAGAGTGTTCGATTATAATTCAAATTTAGTGCAAACTACACATTAAAGTACACATTTGATGTTATTTCACACATGCAGCATGGCACATTAGTGCCTAAGTTCATTAATTAAAAAATGAAAAATATGCTTTTGCATAGGCAAGTGCCACTCACGTCTTTTTATAAAGGGAAATATAAAGGAAGGTTGATTGACTTAATTACTAAGCTAATAAAATGTAAGAATGCAAGATTGAGTTGTGTGTGAGATTTGTACATATAAATGCATAAGAAACTTACTTCAAAAATATAAAATCTTACTGACCCCAAACTGTTTAACAGTATCTTATTTTAAAAACATTTACTTCAAATTCACCAAAATTATTTGAAAAAAAAAAGTGCGTATCGTCTGTATTCTATGGAAGGCAATTTCAATTTCACTAAATAAAAAAAGGTTATTGCAACCTTTTTATCTCACAATTTGACTTTTCTTGCAAATTCGAGTTTGTATCTCACAATTTTGACCTTTTTCTCAGAATTGTGTGGTATAAACTCGCAGTTACGAGAAATAAAGTCACAATTGCGATATAAACTCACAAATCTTGACTTTTTTCTCAGAATTGTCACAAATTCACAATTCTGATTTTTTTCACATTTTTTTTTTTCTCAAATCTGGCATTTTTTTCCCTCGCAAATTCAATTTTGTACCTCACATTTTGGACTTTTTTCCTCAGAATTGTGTGATATACAGTAAACTCACAATTGCGAGTTATAAAGTCCATCAATTGTGATTAAAAACTCATAATGCTGACTTTTTTTCTCAGAATTGCTTGATATAAACTCAAAATTGCAAGTTACAAAGTCAGAATTATGTGATATAAACTAACATTTCTGGCTTTTTTTCTCAGATTTGCTTGATATAAACTCACAATTGCATGTAATTAAGTCAGAATTGCGTGATATAAACTAACAATTCTGACATTTTTCTCAAAATTGCGTGAATTTTCTCAGAATTGCCAATTCTGACTTTTTCTCGAAAATTATAGTTTGTATTAGGGATGTGCGGGTTTGGTCAACTAAACGGTACAACTTCTACTAGTCGACACTGAAAACAATAGTCGACTACACGACAGAAGAAAAAGATGATTTTATCATTGAAATTTCCATAAGTTTAACGTTACATTTAAAACATTGTAAACATCAAGTTAAAATTAAACGTTTTTTTATCTCTACGTGCCTGCGACTTCATTTCCTGCCGAGCGCCTTTTCCCGTAGTTCACCAGATCACGTTGATAATTTACTGAACAAAAACGCATGGTCTTGAGTAGGTAAAATGGGCATTGTTTTGTTTTTAAACAACATAGCCTGCATTACGTAAGTTTTTAAAAGTTGTTTTAATGCTATTCCTTGATAACCATTTCTATTGTTTTTGTCTTGTTTTAATATGTTGTCTAACGTTATATGAAGATAAATAATTTTAGATTGTTCTGTATTACCCCAGCTGATTTGAGTAAATAAACTATGCATTGGCTGATGTTGAGTGTATGCTCTTCTTTTATTTCCTTTTTAACGACCGCCTAAAATTAAATGATGATAACGTGAGGCAAGCGTACGGCAAGCGAAATTCATTGAAGGATTTGACAGTGTGATTTATAGATAAGTATTTCAAATGTAGGCTATTATATACAGGCACATACATAGGTTTTTTTTTTTTTTTACCATCTTTTCTCAAGCAATTCTGACATTTTTGTGAGATATAAACTTGCAATTGTGAGTCATATAGTCCAGTTTTGAAGGGGAAAAACTTTTTATTTTATTTATTTTTTTTTTTTTTTATTCAGTAATGGAAACAGGTTTCCATAGTATTCTCAATTGACAGCTGTAGATGCATTTTGCGACAGACAGAAGTGAAGGCGGAGGTAAGACGGGCACAGTTGTTGACTGATGCCTTTTGAAATATCAGGCAGATATCAGCCAATAATCATCCTGGCCGGTGTATCAGTGTATCAGTAATGTGTGCACTATAATAATAGCGCACAAACAGAGACAGTGTTTAGACATAATCTCTGTCTGATCTGTTTGGGAGTGATCCAGAGTCATTTGGCTGATGCTGTCATTGTGATTTATGAAGGCAGATTGCAGGATCTGATGTGTGTGTGTGATGGAGATTCGTGTGCGTATGAAACAGGAAGTTGATTTCATTACACACGCAGCAAGCAGGTTCGGGCCTGGTGAATCCCCGTGTTTAATATAGAAATCCACTTCACTTTTTTCTGGTGTTTTATTAATGTTTTATGACAAACCCAATTCAGCGAGCAGCAAATAAATACATGGGATTTCAAATATTGATTTGAGTTGAAATTCTTTTATTATGTGTGAAGAAATATCTTGTATCTCTTGTATAATTCATATCTCTTGGATCTGTGATGAGACAAAAGAGATATGAAACTAGCACATCTATAAAGTAGACAGGAAATTGGTCACTGTCGACAAATGTCAGATTTGCGTCATTATAAAAAATATTTGACCACAGACTTACTCAGCTGACTGTTTACAGTCAAGGATTTCAAAGAGCAATGTGATAAGTATAGATACTTAGTAAGGCTTCACAATCACAAAATAGCTTATCACATCACAAATGCTGCCTTTTAATTGGATAAATATATGCACTGTGTGTTTCAGAGTGTTCATTTACACATGAGCAGCTCGTGATTAGTGGTCGACCAATATATCGCCAAGATATATATCGGCTGATATTTGGCATTTTTCAGATATCGGCATCAGACGATAAGTTTTTCTGTTTGGCTGATGTGTTCGAGGTGGGACTTTTATTTTGATGCACACAGTGCTCACATTCTCCCTCTTTGGCTCACACCATTGTTTGGTGTCGCTGTTTACTAGTTCTGTCTGATACAGATAATCAGGTAGAACTGTTACACAAAGGACTTAAACGGTATACAAAAAGTATTATAATGATTGCGTTTATATTATTAGTAATAGATATCAACATCAACTTTCAAAAAACCAATATCGGTCAAGCACCACTCATGATCCACCAGTGTTTTCAGCGGTTCATTTCACAGTAAATGCTGCTCCGCACAAACTCTGCACAAACTGCATCTGTATATACAATTAAAGTTTAATGGTTTAACATTTTAAAAAGAGTAAATTTAGACATTCGTAAATATCAATATTGTTATTTTAAAGTTGTAATAATAATATTTGAGTATTCCAAAAGTAATGTTTCTTATTTTGTTTATAGTTTTTATTTCATCATAACTATTATTATTGTTGATGGTGGTGGTGTTTAATGTTTAAACATTTGAAAATGAATTCAATATTAAATATTGTATTTAATTGAATAAATATTGTAGTATGGAATAAGTATTGTAATTTTACAGTTGCAATGTAAAATAAATTAATAATCATTATTTTGTTATTAAATTTAGGGGCCAAAGAATAATTACAAAAAAAACTGTTATTGGTGGTGCATTTGAAAATGGCACCTAATTGAATAAATATTGTAGTATGGAATAAGTATTGTAATTTTATTAAAATATTATTCCGCTTCTTCTTCTTCTTATTATTTCTTTCTTCTTCTTCTTCTTCTTCTTCCTCTTCCTTCTTCCTCTTCAAACTTTCAAAAGATTTATGCTAATAACGTTTGAACCGTAAGCCACACAACAAAAATTCTTTTTTCCTCTGATTCCTTGGCTTATGCCGAGTCGAATGGACACCAAAATTCAAAAATCGTATGGTTTAGTTTTTTTCGCTATTCTCAATTGTTCGTAAAACCTACTTTTTCGAACTCGTCCTAGGCCGTTGCACCGATTGTCACAAAAATTGATCCAGATCATCTTCAGACCACTCTGGCAAAAAGTTATGGAATTCAAGTCGATTCGTCCAGCCATTCACGAATAACACATGAAAGAATTCTACGAAAAGCTACCAAAAATCAATGTGACGCTATATCTCCGTAATAGTTTGTCATATTGACACCAAACTTGGTGTGTGTTATAACAAGCATGACCTGAGCCTACTTGCAGTGTTTCGGTGCAGTGCCCCCTAGTGGTCAGGAGATACGAAAAATGGCTATTTTTCTTTATAACGTCTGAATGATTTGTCCAAAATTCACAAAACTGGTCTCTTTAGATTCGGTGTGTCATACCGAGTCGAACCATATCCAATTTTCCCATGTCAGCCATTTTGGGTGTCGGCCATTTTGAATTTAGCTTTAAAATGCTGTATCTTGAGAACGGATTAGCGTATCGTTTCGACATTAATTACAAAAATGTTCGGCACCATGCCCGGAATGTACATAAAAATTTTGGGGCCAGCGCCACCTTGTGGTCAAAAGTTATAACGAAATTTCAAAAAATGCTAATAACTTTTGCGTACATTAGCCTATTGAAATGAAACTGATTTTGATAGATTCCTTCGGTCATGCTGAGAACACCGATACCAATTTTGCCAATTTTGGCTGAACTTCCTGTCCGCCATTTTGATTCATGTTGGAAACCTACTTTTTCGAACTCCTCCTAGACCGTTAGTCCAATTTTCACCAAATTTGACTCAGATCATCTTCAGACCATGCTGACAAAAAGTTATGGATTTCGTGTCGATACACGAAACCGTTTTCGTTTAGCGCATCAACGAATTTACTGGAAAGATGCCAAATTGCATCCGAGTCTGTATCTCTGCAAAGCTTTGACATATTGACACCAAATTTTATATGTGCTATTGTCACCACACTCTGACCAAGCCACATCAATTTGGTAACAGTGCCACCTATGGGTCAGAAGTAATACGCCATTCACTAAACATTAATAATGAAATTTACAAAAATGCTAATAACTTCTGTTTACATTAGCCTATTGGAATGAAACTGATGCCAATAGATTCCTTGGGTCAAGTCAAGAACATTGATACCCATTATGCCGAAATTGGCCAAACTTCCTGTCCGCCATTTTGATTAATGTACAAAACCTACTTTTTCAAACTCCTCCCAGACTGTTAGTCCGATCTTCACCAAATTTGACTCAGATCATCTTCAGACTATGCTGGCAAAAAGTTATGAATTTTGTGTCGATATACGAAACCGTTTTCGTTTAGCGCATCAACAAATTTGCTGGAAAGATGCCAAACTACATCTGAGGCTGTATCTCTGCAAAGCTTTGACATAATGACGGCAAACTTTGTGTGTGTCATTGTCATTTCACACAGAACACGTCACATCAATTTGAAAACAGCACCACCTGTTGGTCAAAAGTGATAAGCCATTAAATTTTATTACGATTGGTTGTATTTATGATTTTTCAGCCATTTCAGCTGATATTATCCTAAAATGGCTTAAGTTACTCACTGTTGTAGTCGGTCTGCTGCTCCTTGCCGTGCTTAACTCCTCATTCTGCCTCTGTTGTGCTTGGCCCCGCAATTGCTGCTTGCAGCTATATTTATTCTTCTTCTTCTTCCACTTCTTCTTCCGCTCTTGAGTCTATGGCAGCCCATAGAACCACTTCCGGGAAAGTTGTGAAATTTGGCACACTGATAGAGGACAGTCTCAACATCAACCATAGCAAGTTTCAAGTCTCTAACTCAAACTCTCTAGAGCCACCACTTGTCCAAAATTTCAATAATTTTATGCTAATAATTTTTGAACCGTAAGGCACAGAAACCTACTTTTTCGAAAAGTAGAAAACCTACTTTTTCGAACTCATCCTAGACGGTTTGTCTGATTTTCACCAAAATTGGCTCAGATCATCTTCAGACCATGCTGGCAAAAAGTTATGGAATTCAAGTTGATTAGTCAAACCTTTTTCGAATAACGCATGAACAATTTCTGTGAAAAGCACGCAAAAATGGTTGCGACGCTATATCTCCACAACGGTTTGGCGTATTCAGACCAAACTTGGTGTGTGTCATAACAAGCGTGACCTGAGGCTACCTGCAGTGTTTTGGTGCAGTGCCACCTAGTGGTCAGGAAATATGAAAAATGGTTCTTTTTGCTTATAACTTCTAAATGGTTTGGCCAAAAATCACAAAACTGGTCTCTTTAGATTCGGTGCATCATGCCGAATCCAGCCATACCCAATTTTCCCATGTCAACCATTTTGTGTGTCGGCCATATTGAATTTTGTACAAAAATGCTATATTTTACGAACGCATTGACGTATCGTTATGAAACTCAGTATGTGTCTTCGGCACCATGCCCTGACAGTACTCAAAAAGTTTGGGGGCAGCGCTACCTTGTGGCCAAAAGTTATAAAGAAATTTACAAAAATGCTAATAACTTCTGCATACAGTAGCCTATTGTAATGAAAGTGATTTCGATAGATTCCTTGGGTCAAGCCGAGAACATTGATACCTATTATGCCAAAATTGGCCAAACTTCCTGTCCGTCATTTTGATTAATGTTGAAAATCTACTTTTTCGAACTCCTCCTAGACCGTTAGTCCGATTTTCACCAAATTTGACTCAGATCATCTTGAGACCTTGCTGACAAAAAGTTATGGATTTCGTGTCGATATACAAAACTGTTTTCATTTAGCGCATCAACAAGTTTGCTGGAAAGATGCCGAACTACATCTGAGGCTGTATCTCTCTGCAAAGATTTGACATATTGACACCAAATTTGATATGTGCCATTGTCACCTCACCCTGACCACACCACATCAATTTGGTAATTGCGCCACCTATTGGTCAGCCTATTGTAATAAAACTGGTCTCAAAATATTCCTTGGGTCATGCCGACAACATACATACCAAATATACCACAGTTGGCCAAACTTCCTTTCCGACATTTTGATTAATGTACAAAACCTACTTGTTCGAACTCCTCCTAGACCATTATTCCGATTTACACCAAATTTGACTCAAATCATCTTCAGACTGTGCTGAATTAAAGTTATGGATTTTGTGTCGATAGACAAAATCGTTTTCGTATACCACCACTACACATTTGTGGCATGATGCAAAAATAACTCTGAGGCTGTATCTCTGTAAAGCTTTGGCATAACACCAAACTTTGTGTGTGTCATTGTCACCTCACACAGAACACACCACATCAATTTGAAAACAGCACCACCTGTTGGTCAAAAGTCATAAGCCATTAAATTGTATTACTACTGGTTGCATTTATGATTTTTCAGCCATTTCAACTGATATCATCCTAAAATGGCTTTAATTACTCATTGTTGTAGTCGGTCTGCTGCTCCTTGCCGTGCTTAACTCCTCATTCTGCCTCTTTTGTGCTTGGCCCCGCAATTGCTGCTTGCAGCTATATTTATTATTATTATTATTATTATTATTATATGTTTTATTAAATACTCTTTGTTGCATTTTTTTAAAATGGCAATATTTCCTATTTTGTCTTTAGTTTTTTGTAAGAAGAATAATTAAAATTTAAATAAAGCAATTATGCTATTGTTTGACATTTGAAAATTAGTCAAGACGTCTATAACTATTAGTATTGTAATTTTACAGTTGTATGTTATATTAATTAACTAAGTTTTTCTTTCATCATAACTATTATTGTTGGTGGTGTTTAACGTTTAATTATTTGAAAATGAATTAACTATTGTATTTAACTGAATAAATATAGTAGTATGGAATAAGTATTGTAATTTTACAATTGCAATGTAAAATAAAATTATTAATATTAATATTACTATATTTTTAAATACTCTGTTACAGTAAAATATTACAATTGAAATATTTCATATTTAGTCTTTATTTAGTAGTTCTTTAATATATGCATAATAATTAAAATTAAACTAATTAAAATAATTCTGCTATTGTTTGACATTTAAAAATTAATATCTCCATAATTATTAGTATTGTAATTTTTACAGTTGTAAATTATATTTTAATATATATATATAATTTTTTTTTCATTTTACAGTGAAATATTACAGTAGTAATATTTCTTATTTTATTTTTTAATTATTTATAATAAATCATTGTAACATTTTTCTTAAACATTCTTTAAAAAACTCAATTTTACAGTGATTATTGGCATTTTTATTGTATTTTATTTTATTTGATATATTTATAGCCATTGCATAATCGCAGCAATCATGGAATTTTTTTTTTCTTTCATCTTTTTTTATCCCAGATTGTGCAGTCCCCAAACCCAGTGTAGGATGTGTTTTCTGGTGGTTTTGTGTGGTGGCTTTGTGCTTTTATTAGAGAAATATGAGCTCAGAGCTGATCCATGACTCATTCACCTCTCATTACCGTCCCACTCCTTATCTCCCCCTACGCTCGTTCTTTCTCTCTCTCTCTCTCTCTCTCTCTCTCTCTCTCTCTCTCTCTCTCTCTCTCTCTCTCTCTCTCTCTTTCTCTCTCTCTTTCTCTCTCTCTCTCTGCCCACTCATGCGGTGGATTGGGGGATTGGTTGCTGTAGGGGCGGGGTGAGCTCTCTGATAGTCTCTGCTGGGATTGGCTGGTTTGAGCTGTGTAATTCAGTGTGACTCTGGTTGGGTCCTCCCCGCCTGCCCCCCTCGCTCTCTCTTTGAGGCAGCGTTCCAGAGAGGATATCTGCTGCTCGCAGGCAGGACGGGATTAACTCAACAACTCATCTCATCTGCATATAGATGCCCAGGGAGAAGCAGGCGCACACTGTCTCTCACACACTCAGGGCTTCATACACTCACTGAGGAAACTCTATTTGGACTAAGTGGACGTTCACACTGGTGGTTTGTTTTGGCATCTTCAGATCTCTGGCAAAAGATGTAGAGGAGTCTGTTAGATCTCGGAGTCTAAGTTTCTTTAGTCGGTGTCTTTGTGGAAAAAAGCGTGCGAGATGCCGTCCCGTGAGTCCTACGTTCTCCGTAAGGAGGAGAAGTCTCTGGTGCACAAGGCCAAGGCAGAGGGCAAGGAGCAGGGGATGGTGGCCGCTGCTTTGGGGATGAAGATGAGTCCTCAGAAACCTCCGGCCACTCTCTGGCAACCTCTCAAACTCTTTGCTTATTCGCAGCTCACGTCGCTGGTCCGTCGAGCCACGCTGAAGGAGAGCGAACGGGCGCCCAAGTACGAGAAAGTCCACAACTTCAAGGTAAGGACCCACGAAGGCTCACGGCCTGCTTTAATAGGATTATTTGACTAGAACTCGTTATGTTTGCATGAAGTCTTGAAATAGGGAATATGTCGAGTTTTTGCCAATGTTTTTCCCAAAAAGTTTTTGTTACTAAATTGGATTTTTTTTTTATTCTTGTTTCATGCATAAAGCTCATTGCAATGAGTTTTATTTGTTCTTAAAACAAGAACTATAAATAATTTATAAATAATTTTGGTAATACTATTATTTGTTGGGGTCTCAATTTTACCATGATTAATTAAAATGTTTTGTCAGTTTTATGTTTTTGTGATATTAATAGTCTTCGGGAAATGGGTTTTGTCCAATTAGCCAAAAAGAATAATTTAAAGTCTATTTTTGGTACTTGATTACTTTTTTTTTTTTTTTTTTTTTTTCCTTGTTTCATGTATAAATCTTCCTGAATTTCTTAAACAAGAGCAAAAATTGTTTGTTAATGAGATTAGAAAAATAAATTTTAGTATATTTTGTGGTACATTACCAATAAATAATTTTGGTAATGTACCAAACTATGATTTGAGGTTTATAAGTTGTTTTTTGCATAATGGTCTCACTTCCATCTCAATTTTACCATGATTCATTGAAATGTTTTGTCAGTTTTATGTTTTTGTGATATTAATAGTCTTCGGGAAATGGGTTTTGTCCAATTAGCCAAAGATAATAAGTCTATTTTTGGTACTTTATTACTTTTTTTCTTGTTTCATGTATAAAAATAAACAAGAACAAAAGCTGGAAATTTTAGTATATTTTTGGTATTTTACCAATAAATAATTTTGGTAATACCATGCTTTGAGATTTATCAATTATTATTTTATTTTATTTTATTTTATTTTATTTTATTTTATTTTATTTTATTTTATTTTATTTTATTTTATTTTATTTTATTTTTTTTTTATTTTAAATATTTATTCATTTATTTATTATAAAAAATACTGGACAGTTTTGTCAGATTAGCCAAAAATAATAATTTTAAGTCTATTTTTGGTACTTGATTACTGAATATTTTTTGGTGTATTACCAATAAATAATTTTGCTAATACTCTTTTTGTTTTGTCAACTTTTTTTTTTATTTTTGCATAGTGGTGTCACTTCCGTCTCAATTTTACTATGATTCATTAAAATGTTGACTTTGTTGTGTTGTTGTGACTCACTCTCAGTGTGACTATGTCATAGGATGTTATGCAAATTCTCCCCAAATGTGATTTAAATACATCCCAAGGGCTGTGTTGTTGCTGTGGCAGCGGGTGCAGGTTTCAGGAGACGTTAGGAGAGTTAAGATGCTGTAAGACACGAGTCTGTTTAAGACAGGGTTATTTCGAGGCAGTTTAGCCAGAGGTTCTGAAAAACATAGAATAAAAACATCTTGTGTTTGTATGAGAGAGGAAGGGAGCACGAGGGAGGTTGTTTGGGGCGACAGATGGAGAGATTAGGAGCTGATAGAGGATTGGTAAACATAACGGCGTTTCCTCATTTGGCTTCTGTCATCAGCAGGTACTGCCGTCCCAGACCCCCTGCCCCCCTGCCCCCCTGCCCCCCTCTCAGCTTCAGTTTGTCTGTAGAGTCCAGAGACAGAGGTGCGCAAAACCTCACAGACTGCTGACTCCACAAAGAGCGCTTTCTGCTGCTTGCTTTCTCTCAAGCTTGCGCTTTTTCCCTTGTTGTTGCATGGTAATTGATGCTCAGATACTGGATAGTGGCTGCTTTTGTCAGCAGTACAGTGAAAATGTCTAAAAATCATGTTATTATTGATAGAAACATAGAACCAGCAGTGTTTACACTGTGCATTCATATACTAGATATGGTATATTGGGATAAAATACAGTCAGCCAGTCATGTAGTGGGGGAAAAACAACTGCTTATGGAAAAAGAAAAATAATCTTGGTAATATTTCTTGGGATAATATAAATAATATTGGTAATATTATTATTTGTGGTCTGTCAATACCTTTTATATATATATTTTTTAAATTATATTATTTATTATTTTTATTAATAAATAATAATAACAAATGAATACAATTTATTTAAAAAAAAAATAATAATAATGCATACTTTTATTATATTTTACATTAATAAAAAAAATAATAATAACCAATTAACATGTTTTTATTATAAAAAACAATTTATTAATTAAAAATATATAGGTATCGTGTATATAGAGTTATTATGTCTTAAATAAATAAATAATAATAATAGTAATAATAATAATAATAATAATTAACATGAATGGGATTTTTATTTTATTTTGTTAAAATGTTTTTATTATTACAAAAATGTTTTATTATTAATTAAAAGACTATCAGGGAGTGTATATATTGTGTGTAAAATGTTATATCTTACATCAATAATAAGTAATTGAAATGAATGTTTTTTTTATTAAAATGTATTAATTTATTACAATTTTTATTAATAATTAAAAAGATGCACATATACATATATATATATATATATATATATATATATGTGTGTGTGTGTGTGTGTGTATAAAATATAAATTATAATATATAAATTGTTTTAGAACTAATTTATAAATTATATAAAATATTTAATTATATTATTTGTATTTTTGTTAATAATAATAATAATAATAATAATATTTTAAAATTACAATGCTTGATTATTGTACTTTATTTTTTTTATTTTTTTTAATTTTTTTTTTTTTTCTGGTTTAACTCTTTGTATTATTGTTTTGTCTAATAAGTGGGGAAAAAAATACTAAAAAATACTTCAATTTTCTACCAAAAAATTACAATGATTTTGATTGAAAAAAAAAAAAATTAAATTTCCATTTATTTATGTGTTAAAGAAAAATATATAAAAAAATATTTACAGAATAAACACATGTAAATTAAATATTGATTTGAGTTTAAAAAAACGTTTTGAGTACTCCAAGTAGAATAAAGTGTTCGTGAGAGCCATTGTAATGTAAATGATTTCATAAATATATATTTCATAAATAAGCAATGCTTTCTTTTGATAATCCAGTAAGCACCATGCTTTTCTTTGTCCTCTTTTCCATTAACTGCTAAAATCCCCACAGCTCTGTAAATATTCAATCATTTAAATTCCTCAGACCTCTTTTATATGTAAATAGGGCAGTTCTCATGTTGATGTCAGTGTAAAATACAGTGATTTCATCATCTACTGTAAGATGGTTCTGCTGTTAGGGTAGTAAAGCCTTCCAGTTCATGCTAGTAGACCTGATGGGCTGCTGGTGTGTCCTACAGGAGATTAGAGAGCCAACGGGCCCGTCCCGCAGGAGCGTTTATACACATCTGATTGGATGAGCTGTTACCTGGTGGAGAGGAGAGAGTGAGAGAGCAGGGCTTTCCTCCTGATTAATGACCTTTCTCTGCCTCTCTCGCTCTCCCTCTCTGGCTGCTGATTAATTGTGATTGGATTAAGCAGCAGTCAGATTTGACACTGCTCGTGTCTCTAATCACACATTCATCTTTATTAGCAGGTTTAAACGCCTCAGAGGAGCAGAAGTTGATTTGTATGTTTATTGTGTTTGCGTGTTGTCCTGCAGGTGCACACTTTCAGAGGGCCACACTGGTGCGAGTACTGTGCCAACTTCATGTGGGGACTCATCGCTCAGGGAGTCAAATGTGCAGGTAAATCAACACACACCCAATGCAAAATAACCATAGGAAACATGGTTTCCTCCAAATACCATACTCATTACGTAGTTATTACATAGTTATTATGTAGATGTTACCAGTGTTGGGCATGTTACTTTAAAAAAGTAATTAGTTATAGTTACTAATTACTTCTCACAGATAGTAACTGAGTTACATCATTATAAAAGTAAATAATTACCAGGGAAAGTAACTATTGTGTAAAAATGTTCCAAATATGTCAAATAACTTGGATGCCCCCAATATTAAATATGTTAAATGAATGAAATTTAAATTAAATGAAATTAATGAAATTTTAGTTTACTCACCAGATATGTAAAGCTTAATGGCAGTTTTTTAAATATCTGAAAGTACACTTAGCATCAGTCAGTCAAGCATTATAATATAATATTTAGTAATTAGAAAAACCATGCATGAATGCGTATTTGTCATATTGACTGAACTTAGGACTGGTGGTGGTACTTAAGATATTGTTTGTCATTTAGTGTTTCTGTAAAAAAAAAAAGGGAAAACTAAAAATAATACTGAAAAGATTACGAATTCTACTACTAATAACAATGAAAAACGCACTAGGGATTAATGAGCTGCTGGGTTCATGAATATTAATCACGTTGTCTGCGCTCGCTCAAACTGATTCGCTGAAATCAAAACAGGGGCGATAATAGGTGAGCTCCAGCCAATGAGATCGCTTACAACGAGAACCTGGCAGTTTTTAAAAGCTAAAGAATTCCGAAGGAACTCTCTTATTTTGAGAGGAAAATACAGCAAAGAATATCGTTTACATGTAGCACGTCAATTCTGCATGGCGTATAAGACTCTCTCGCTTTGTATCTTTCTTTGCGTGTGTGTGAGACAAAGCAACAGCTAATCGTGTGCCTTCACACTTCAGTTTACGGTTTGTCAGGTGCGCTGCACATCCATTCAGATGAACTGAAAAATAAAATTCTAAAAAAACTATAATAAATTATAGTAACGCTACATTTTATTGTCAGTAACGGTAACAGCTTTGTAATGGGGGAAACAGTAATTAATTTGATTACTCGCTATTGAGAAAATAACGGCGTTAGTAATGCCATTTATTCATAACGCCGTTAATCCCATCACTGGTTATTACGTAGTTGTAACTATAACTTTAACATTTATATATTTTTTTATTTTATATTTATATACATTATATACATTCATATAGAGACCCAATAGGATCCTGAAGGTGGTTTTCACAGTGATGCAATAGGAGAACCTTTTTTTTGGCCTTAAAGAACCCTTAAAGAACACTTCTTAAAAGAACCATCATTTTCTTAGTGTGAAAAACATTGTAACAATCTAAAGACCCTTTTCTACTATAAGGATGCTTTTGTGGAATGGAAAGTTTCCATTATTGTGAACGGTTTTTCATGGTTTATTATTATTATTATTACATTTATATTATTTTATATTTTGATAGGTTTGTAGTACACATTTTAACAAAGATTCCAAGCATTTTTCACAGCAATGCAATAAAAAAAAAAAACATTTTGCATTCTGCGGAGTTGGTTTAAATGATCCAGAGAACGTTTTCTCATATAAAGAACCTTTTGTGGAATAAAAAGATTCCGTAAAATGTTAAAGGTACTTCATGGAACCACAGATTCCAATAAAGAACCTTTACAGATGGTAGAAAACAATTCAAAAAGGGAGCAATTAAGAAAACAGTTTCTAAAATCAATTAAGATGCTGGCATGAAAAAAATGTAAAAGTGGGGGGTTCTTCATGATTATAATGGTATATAATGATACACCCTTGTGTTTATAAATGTAATGTAATTTGTGTGCCATTAAAGCTATTAACTTCCACCCCCTGAACCCCCTCTAAAGTGTTCACTAGCTTCTCCTGATGACATTAGGACAGATTTTTTTTTTTTTTAGGGGTGAATTGAGGATTCCTGCATATGTCTCGTGGTGTTTATTCACACACATGATCAGAGCTCATGTAGGTCAGTGTGTTAGCTCTGGCTGATGTGTATGTGAATGCTCATTAGCCTGTAGAGGCAACATAGACTGGCCTACATCTGTGAGAAATGGATTGAGTGCGGAAATGAAAAAATATTATAATGATAACAGACAGATGAAGATTTATATTTTATTCCTTATTGAGCGATATGTTATTTTAAAAGAACATCCTCCCCTTTCAACCATTTCAAGTCAGATTAAACCATTTTATTTTATTTATGCATACATTTTTTCATAAAAAGTGATTTAAGTGCTTTATTCATCTTATAATTCATCTTTGTATATATCTTTGTATATATTTGATATAAAATGTCCATCATGTATTTATTTTTTCTGTGCAAGACAGGATTTTTAAAATACATGTTAGTTCTAATCTGTTTATTTCATTTTTCTTGAGGAACGATCTTGTGGTTGGTTGTTTGTGTTTTAATGATTTATTTATAGAATAATGTGAGCGACACATATGTTTTCATGAACTGGCTTCATGAATAATGCATGAAACTGTTTTGAAAGCAGCTTGTGTTCAAAATCCCTTATTCTGAGAGCCTTTTTACGCTACTTGTATCCACCTCCTTTTCTCACCTCTTCCCATTTCCCATCTCTCTCTCTCTCTCTCTCTCTCTCTCTCTTTCTCTCTCATTCTGTGATGCCACCAGAATCTAGGGCAGTGAAATCTCATTTGATGTAGAGATTTGCATTCAGCGTTGTGATCTGACATGCTTTCTTCTTTCTTTTGCGTTTTGTCTGTGAGAGCGAGACTCCGAGGTATTATTTTGGTTGTGTGCCAGTGTGCCAGCCCCAGTGCCCGGGCATGTTGTGCCACATTGCCTCATGAGAGGATAAAGTGCTCCCCCCTCCCCCTCGGCCCAGTCCATCATGGCAGAGACTGAAAACAAAGCTGGCATGTCTTTATAATGAGAAGAGGGGCTGAGAGCTCGCAACCAGCTCCACTTCACACACACACACACACACACACACACATTAAAATTAAAATTCAGGGCTCGTCGCAGCACTGGGTCACACAGCGAGTGTGAAAGGGAATTTCAGGATACAGGAACAGCTCAAAATATTCTCACAATGGAAGAAGACGTCTGAATTTAGCCCAAGATAATTGCTTTTTTAATGCATTTGGGTTACACTTTAACTGAAGCCTGTATTTGTAATGCATTATAGATACTCCTAATTAATTAAAACATATTCATAGTGTTTTAGCCTTTGTAGTGAATTATATATATATATATATATATATATATATATAAATTTATTTATTTTTTACGTAAATCATGCATTAGCAAGTAACGGTGTAACTCTGGTTACATTGTTACTGGCCTATGCATGATAAAACCAGAATGTTGTAAATGTGGTTTAAGCAGAATAATTGAGTCTGGACCATTAAATTATTAAAAAGGAATGGGTGTGCTTTAATTTTCAATAATTCAATGGAATGCAGTCATTTACAGCCGATTATTATGTCTTCTCAGGAAATGTGAATGCATTTAACAGGGTTATTAACAATATTTTTATTCATAAAATAAATACTTATAACATTTCTAAATTAAATAAAGCATTTATAAAATAAATAAAATAAACATTAACTTATATAATAAAATAAATAAAATAATAATAATATCTTTATTTTAAATATAAAATACAATTTTATTTCAGCTGGCTGCCAAGGCAACATTTCTCATTTTCATTTAGTTTAAATTATAAGTAATAAAAAAACAAAAACTAAATAAACAAAAACTATATAAACAGACTAGACTATATAGGTAATAAAAATTATTAAAACGTCAACAAAAATTAAATCAGAAAATATAAAAATAAAATATAATCTACCAGTCAAATGTTTTTAAAGTAATATTTTTAATGTTTTTTTTTTTTTTTTTTTTAAATAAGCTTTTCTGCTCACTAAGCCTACATTTATTTGATCCAAAGTACAGCAAAAACAGTAAAATTCTGAAATATTTTTACTTTTAAAAAAAAAAAATGGTTTTCTCTTTAAATATATTTTAAAATCGAATTAATTCCTGTGATCAAAGCTGAATTTTTAGTATCATTATTCCAGTCACATGATCCTTCAGAAATCATTCTAATATTCTGATTGGCTGCTCAAAAAAGTATTATTATTATAATTATGTTGAAAACAGCTGAGTAGAATTTTTTTCAGGTTTCTTTGATGAATAGAAAGTTCAGAAGAACAGCAATTATCTGAAATATTTAAAAAACAGTTATTTTAAATAGTAAAATGTTTAAAACTTTACTGTTTTTGCTGTACTTTGGATCAAATAAATGCAGGCCTGGTGAGCAGAAGAGACTTCTTTAACAAACATAAAAAAATCTTACTGTCCAAAAACTTTTGACAGGTAGTGTAGTTCTAAATATTAATTAAAACTCTAATAGTATATCAGCAATACCTAAATAAAACTGTCATTTAATATCTTTATAATGCATTTTATATACTGGCTTCAAATAAAACCCCATTTTTCTTCTAATATCGCTTCTGAAGAAAACTGAATGGCTATTTTAGCTGTTCTAAAGGCTTAAACTACACATGCATGCACTCATTCTCAAACTAAAATGTGTTTGTATATATGCATGTCCCGATATGCATCCATTCCACATGTGGGCCAGGGGTCACCTCTACGCCACTTTGCTGAACAAGGACTCGACAGACCTGAGCTAACAGATTGAATGCATTAGAGATGTGCCCTCTATTAGCGCCTGTCTCCTCCGCTTATCATAAACCTCGCTCTTCTTTTTCAAAAATAATTACAGTTCTGCATGGCTGAAGTCTCAGAACGACAGAGGCGCTCAAGGGGCCGTTTTTTAATCACACGCCGACGAATCTTTACAATAAGTGTCAGCGAATAATTCAGTATTTGCATTAGATTAGACATAATTTATAATTTCAGGAGTCAAAAGGGGGGAAAGAAATCTATGGCTTCTTATTGTTTTGAGGTAAAGAAAAAGAAAATAAGCCGCCAGCTACAGATTAAAATTTGCGGTCAAAGATGTAGGAGGTTTTTGAACCTCATCTTAAGCTCTTATTTATTTATTTTTTATATATATTTAGATGAGTACAGCAAGTAAGAGTCATGAAGGAAGGTGTAACTTGCCATTTTTGGAGTCATTTCATCAAACTTATCAGACACTTATGGAGTATGATTATTGTATTTCTAAGAGTGTGGCACCTGTTTTAAGATTGTTGCTTTTCATTATCCTTAATTGTAATTGATCTTTAGTAGACCATCAAAGGCTGATGAAGTGATTCAGAATGACAGTCTTGTGGGTTTAAATCTTGCAAGCAGTCATAGAGTAGAGCAGAGCAGTGCGTTTGGCCCATTTATTGCAGGAAATGAGGTCTGGTGAAGCCCGCAGGACTGACAATCACTGCCCACTCCACCATTATGCTTGAGTACAGATCTGAAGAGCAGTAAAGCTCCATATCTCTCTCTCTCTCTCTCTCTCTCTCTCTCTCTCTCTCTCTCTCTCTCTCTCTCTTTCTCTCTCTCTCTCTCTCTCTCTCTCTCAGTCTCTCTCTCTCTTTCTCTCTCTCTGTCTCTCTCTCTCTCCCTCTCTCTCTCTCTCGTTCCTCCAGGTCACATTGTTTTCAGTGTGGCTCACTGAGTGTCCCACACATCTGCCCTGAGCTCGCAGCCTTTTATTCATCTGCTTCCAGTCTGTTTTTCTGTGTTCTTGGTCTTCCTCTTTTTTCCTGTTTTCTGTCTCTGGTACCTGCTTTGAAGCAGCTGGCCCATTTAGTAGGCCACATTATATATTAATCAGCTGATTTGCCTAAATTTGCATATGCCGTATGAGCTCTTGTGTGTGTCTGGCCTGGTTGCATGGGTGCCACTGGGTGTTGATTATTTTTTTTTATGTTTAAAAGAACTCATTTAACAGTTTTTATTTAAAGGTTATTTTATTTTATTTTATTTTGTTTTTGTTTTTGTTTTATTTTGCATTGATTTTTATTTAGTTTTATTTTGTTTATTTTTTACATTTATTTTGTATTTTATTTTTTGTTTTTATTTTGTATTTGTTTTTGTTTCATTTTGTGTTTGTTTTTGTTTTGATTTTATTTTTTGTTTTGTTTTGTTTATATTTTGTATTTTATTTAGTTTATTTTTATTTTATTATTTTATTTAGTTTATATTTTGTTGGGTTTTTTATTGTCTGCCATTAAAGCTATTATTGATTTCCTGGTAAAATGTAAAACACCTATCAAAATACTGCCGTTTTTTCCAGGCTCATTCATTAAATGGGAGCAAAACTCATTTTCATAAAAATTTATTCTTATACAGCTCTTATGTAAATGTCTCATTCTTACGTAAAATGTTCGTGCAATTATTCTTGCATAAATTGTCACATTTTATGTAAATTATAACAATTTAAAATATTCTGTCTGTTCGATGGATTCAACCTTTTAGTTTGCATTTACTTATTTTTACAGGAAAACAACCATGTTACTATGTTTCATAAAACATTATTTTATTTTATTTTATTTTATTTTATTTTATTTTATTTTATTTTATTTTATTTTATTTTATTTTATTTTATTTTATTTTATTTTATTTTGAGAAAATGTGTATTTGGTTACTTGTTTTGTACCTAAAGGTATAGTTTAACCAAAAATCTAAATTTTGTAATAATTTTCTCACTTTCAAGTCATTTCAAACCTGTTTAACTTACTTTCTTCTGCAAAACATGTTATTTTGAAGAATGTTGGTAACTAAACAGTTTAATTTCGCATTGACTTCAGTGTAAGTCACTGGTCACCAAAACTGTTTGGTCACCCAAATTCTTCTTAATATTTTCTTTTATGTTCCATTTACCAAAAAGGTAAATGCTAAAAGATGACAAAATTGGCTTACAGTAACCATTCCTTTTAATTAGCTATTGTTTATTTCTTCACAGCTTCTCAGAGATTTATTTTTGAGGGTTATGAGGCTGTTAGGTGCCCGAAATTGCTCATGCATATTTTATAAGGCACCATTTGTATTCCTGGCATGTTCTGTCATCGCCAAGGTGACACTATTGAAATCTCCATCAGCCAATCAGAAGCGTTGTCATCACTGATCAGAGGTCAAGAGAGGTCACTGATGAAGCAGAATGAAAGCTCAGCATGCTGGGGACTCTAATTCAACTAAAGCACATCAACCTCAGGATCGATAATATCTGTGTTGAGACTGCTGCGCTGTACACACAACATACTTATTCAGTGATTTCAGCGTATGACTGAACACAGTGACTGATTACTGATTGATTTGACCATTGTTTTGACAGGAATGATGAAATGAAGCCTAGAATGGAGTTGTTTGGTCAGCTGAAGTGTATTTGATTTAAAGCTGAGTGTTTTGTGTGTGTGTTTCTCAGATTGTGGGTTGAATGTCCATAAGCAGTGCTCAAAGATGGTGCCCAACGACTGCAAACCGGACCTGAAGCACGTGAAGAAGGTTTACAGCTGTGATCTGACCACACTCGTCAAGGCTCATAACGCTAAACGACCCATGGTGGTGGACATGTGCATACGAGAGATCGAATCACGAGGTGAGTAAATCACTGATTTTGATTTACACTAAACAGATATAACTGTGTTATGGCAAGTGGCTGTTTTTATATTATAAATGTTTTATGTTGTGTAAATGGTTTTGTTTGGTTGGTTTTGGTTTCTTTACTTTTGTTTATTTTTATTTATTTATTTTTATGGTCATATATAATGGTCATGGTGATATATTGGGCTTCTCTAATAAAAGCTGCTTGCTAATACCGATAGCATATGTTATGACCAGTGAATTTTTTTATTATGTTTTGTGTCAAGTTTTTTTTGTTTAGGTTTTGTTTTGTGTTTTGTTGTGTGTGTGTTTTGTTTGTGTTCATCACAGCAGGGTCAATGATATATAGTGTTATTCTTATAAACAAAAAACTACTTACTAATACTGAAAGCCAATGTTATGATCAATGGCTTGTTTTGATTTGATTTGTTTTTTGTTTTTCAGCCCTTTATTTATTTGTTTGTTTGTTTGTTTATATTGTTTTTGTGTGTGTTTTTGTTTGTTTTTCACAAGATCAATTTTGATTTTTAATAAAAAACTTTAATAAAAATAATAATAATAATAAATTTAATAAAAACTACTTGCTAATACTCTTATTTATTTGTTTTGTTTTTGTTGTGTGTGTATTTTTGATTATTGTTTTATTTATTTATTTATTGGAGGTTTGTTTTGGGTTTTTTGTTTAGTTTTATTTTAGCCTTTTATATTTTATTTATTTGTTTATTATTATTATTATTATTATTGTTATTATTATTAGTATAATTATTTTGTGTTTTTTGTGTATTTTTGTTTGTTTCATGTTTTAGTTTAATTAATTTATGTTTTCAGTATTTTTTGGAGGTTTGTTTTGGGTTTTTTCAGCCATTTATTTATTTATTTTTGTGTGTGTTTGTTTGTTTTGTTTTTCACAACAAGATCATTGGTGCTTTTCAGTAAAAAACTTGCTAATACTGATAGATAATGTAATGACCAGTGGCTTTTTTTGTTTTTCAGCCCATTTTTATTTATTCTTCATTTTTTATTTTGTTGTTGTTGTTTTAATCGTTTCATAGTTTAGTTTATTTTATTTTATTTATTTATTATTTATTTTATTAATATTTGAGGTTTGTTTTGGTTTTGTTTGCTTTTTCAGCTATTTTTTATTTTTATTTATTTATTTGTTTGTTTCTTTTGTCTTTTTTGTCTGTTTTTGTTTGTTTTGGGTTTTTTTTTTGTTTTTCACAACAAGATCAATGGTGCTTTTCAGTAAAAAAAAATAATAAAAACAAAACTGCTTGCTGTACTGAGACAATATTGTGACCAGTGTTTTGTCTTTTAGCCTTTTAGCCTTTGTCTTTTTGTTTATTTATTATTTATTTTTTATTTTGTTTTGTTTTTTGTGTTTTTTTGTTTTTTTTCTTTTGGAGGTTTGTTTTGTTTTCACAACATGATCAAGGATATCTTGTGCTTTTCTAATACCTTAGAATCTTTTAGGTTAACAGGCAAAATGTTCAGAGCTCTTGACAATGCTACACATTATTACTTTTAGCCTTTATTACATTTATTGCATTGTGTGTGCTATATAACATTCTTGAACCGTCTTGTCTCTCAGGTTTGAAGTCAGAGGGTCTCTATCGAATCTCTGGATTCAGTGACTTAATTGAAGATGTGAAGCTATCGTTTGACAGAGGTGAGTGGCGTTTTGTCTGATTGTGTACTGTAGTGATCCATCACAACCCCCACATTCCTATACACAAGCACACACATACACACGCCTACACTCGCATCTGTGTGTGTAATCTCGATGATTCGCATACACATGCTCACCGCTGCTTTTTTAGGTCACTCTTTGTCTTGCATATAGAGCTGTGGGTTTATGTAATGTGAAATAGTCTGAGCTGCTTAAATGTTAAAGTGGCACATTTGTAGGAGGATTTTCGCCCATCTGTTGGCATTCAGATGCATTGCTCTTTCATAATGACTCTCAGATGACATGAGAACAGTATAAGAGAAAGCGAGAGAGGATACCAACAAACTAGAGAGAAAAAAAAAAAAGATATCTACAGGTTTCTACTGATAAATGCAAATAAATGCATCATAAAAGATATCTTGCAAAGAAATTTTAAAGACTTCAAACGTTTGACCGGTACTATATGAATAACAATGATATAACACTGGAACCTATGGGATAATAACACTAAAATCCTGGCACCATGGCAGCATCACAATGCACAAGTATTCCCACAAGCTCAGAATAAGATAAAGCTTAAGATAAAGCTAAATTTCTCCATGCTCAGTCCCTGGAGCCAAACAAGAGCGCTGTCTGTGCGGATAAGTGCACTTTCCATTGCATTGCTTCCAGTAGCAGTGGACTGACTCTCCCTGGAGCTGAGGGTAAAACGTGACTTTGATCTCAGTGTTTGTGTGTGAATGTGTTCAGATGGAGAGAAAGCAGACATCTCCGTGAATGTCTACGAAGACATCAACGTCATCACAGGTGCTCTTAAACTCTACTTCAGGGACCTGCCGATCCCCGTCATCACGTATGATGCATATCCACGCTTCATCGAGGCTGCCAGTGAGTCACACACTCCACGTTTCTCTATTAGTCAATGTACCTGACACTCAGTTCCAACTCTTTCTTTTATATTTTCATATTTTGCATGCTATTATCTAATAAAACAGCTGAATTCATCAACAATAAGAGATATTTGCAAAGCTGTGCACACAGAGCAGCATGAATCCTCTAGATTTGTATCTGTGAGATGTCATTTCTGCCTGTACAAAGGCTAGTGAGTTATTTAGACCGTAACTATTTGTATCATATTCATACTGACATTGCAAAACTGTGATGCTTTAAAACATGGCTTGTTTTAATAAACAACTAAGGCAACATCATAGTAGTATCCGTTTTTGTATGAGCCGATGCCAGAAATGCTAGAAGTGTTATCATTGTGCATACAATTTTCATGTTTATTTAATGTGTATACTTTGAAAATAATCACATACATCAGGGTTTTAAACTTTAAAACTGTCCCAAGTTCTAGAAACAGGATAAACACTGTAAATCTCCAATGTAATAAATATAAAATAAAGCAGCTCATATAATATTCAATTTGATATCCAAAAGTCTTGCTGCCTGCTGTGTTTTGAAACCAAGCCTACAAATCAGTTTGACAATCATACTACAGATGTGTTGAGACAGATGAGAGTTTTTGACGTGTTTGTTTGTTAATTTGTTTGTTTGTGTCAGAGCTGACAGACCCAGATGAGCGTTTGGAAGCTCTACATGAAGCTCTGAAGCAGCTGCCGCCAGCTCATTGTGAAACACTGCGATATCTCATGGCACATTTAAAGAGGTGAGAAACCTATGGATATCCGACCTGGTAATAACATCAAATGAAAAAAAAATTAAATAAATAATAATAATGTAAAAATATATATTAAATATAAAATATATATATTATTTTAATATTTTTTTATATAAATAAATGATATTAAATGTATTAAATTATATATTTTTTAAAAATATATAACGTTAAATTTTATGGTATAAAACCAACAGAAATTTATGGTTAATTAAAATATTTTAATAAAAAAAAAAAATTTTGAACCAAGTCTGAACCAAATTTATTGTAAAAACTGCATATATAATTAATCTGTTAATATTCCATCTGAAGTAACAAAATTTGTTTTTTACCTGTATATACACTGCTAACCACTGTAGTAATAATAATAATAATAATAATAAACAGATGGTAAAGGAGGAGTGAAATGATGAATTCAAACAAGTAGCTTTTTTCAGGTAAATATTAATAAATAGAAGTTGCACAGTGTCATATGCATAATACAAAACAGCATCAAGGTAACACGACACTAAACAATTAAAAAACATTAATTTAAAATAAGATGTAACATAAAACCATAATGTACATAACTTATAACAAAAACAAACAAGAAATAATATTTCAAAGAAAAATCCATCAAATGTACTGCAACGCAGGAAATTGTGGGAATGTCAGTTTTTACGTTTTTTCACTGTAATGACTTTGTTTTACTCTCAAAACTTTACATTTTTACATTTAACAGTATTTTAGTGTAAAATTACATAAAATATCCCATTAGATATATTACTGTTTTAATTTGTAAAATATTCACAAACGTCTTGTTGGAATTGGTGAGTTTTCCTCTTGTCAGTATCTCCTGGCTGGCTCGCCAAATTTTTAGATTTTGCCGTATTTGACTGAGCAGTGGTTTGGATGGCTTGCCAATGTATTAGACTTCTCTAATACATCAAATAAGTAAGGTTAACCAGACTTTTGGTGGGGAAAAGGATTTATTAAAGGTAGCAGTGTCTGTCTTCAAGAATCTTAATGCTTGTAAGACTCCTAGCTTCTCCCAGAGTTCTGTCTGTGAGACAGAACTTTATACCTAAATAACAAAAGGGCTACAACAATAGATGCTGTTAGGACCTCCCGTTGGAGATCCTGCAATCTACAAGAAGGTCCTGAGATATTCTAACTGTATGGACCATTTGGTTCATCTGAGGCACAGTCACAATGTAAATGCATCTGGTAAAAAATACATATAATCTTTCATTTCACAAACATGATGTTAACCAGTGAATAGGTTTTTAGCTTAGCACTTTTAGTTTTGTGCCATCAAAAGTACAGTTAAAGTTTATTTTTCTTAACGTGTGTATGTTTGTTCAGGGTAACTCAGAATGAGAAGGATAACCTGATGAACGCTGAGAATCTCGGGATCGTATTCGGCCCGACTTTGATGCGGGCGCCCGATCTGGACGCCATGACGGCTCTGAACGACATCCGCTACCAGAGGCAGGTGGTGGAGTTACTCATCAAGAATGAAGACATCCTCTTCTAGCACCACTGTCATTCACCGCTGACGTGAATGAACCCCGATACTGTTTACCGCAGCTCTGAGCTGCGCTCTTCTTCTTTGACTCAGTCTGGACTTGAATATGAAGGACTCTTGTATTATAGTAAATTTTTTGGACCAGTACTTACTAACACTTTTCCCTGTCTGATGGGTTCTGTTCCTGTATCTTGCATGTCTTCCTCCCCATTTTTGTCGGGGGTCGCTGAAGCTGAAGGGTGTGACGTACTTCAGCATTATTACGGGATGGCATCGCTCTGCCTGGCAGAGTCCGGCAGATCGTGTTTCTGTTCCAAACGGGCGTTTTTGTTTTGTTTTTGTAAAACATTGTGAATTTGATATTGTCAGTTTTGGAGACACTTTGTCTGAAGAGCCGTAAATAATGATGGTGACATTGTGCTGGCATAATAATCTCTTCATATGATCTTGTTTTAGACAATCTTCAGTCATTATTCACACTGCTCATTCAGCTGCAATATGCGAGGTTTGTTATTCATGTATGTATATGCTATGAATGTTTATCTTTGACCTATTTATGGCTCGGCAGGTAAAGTGTCGCCAGGGATTTTTCAAAATCTGTGATTTGTTTTTATTTTTTGGTTGTTTTTTATTCCTTCCGTCAGGTTGATCTGACTCTGTTCTGCCTTCACATGCCGAAAGAATTACTTCTGCTGTAGACAGGAAGATTATTTACAGTTCATGTACATTTCAGGATCCTTGATCTTAGACTCGCCTTTAGAAAACACTTTTACAATCACATGACTGCTTGATGTTTTTGGTTCTGTGTTTTGTATTTGATTTAAGCATGAATACGTTAATTTATTAAAATTTACTTTTAGTACAGTGTTCCGGGTCAGTTCATTCATTCATTCAAAAAAATATCCATTAAAATTATATATTTTTAAGTTAAATTAACTAATATTTGAAATGTATTGCAATAGTGGGGTTCCGGAAGTAAAAATCCCATTTATTTCCTCTATTTAACAACGTTCCAGACCAGGTTGGAAGAGGGAACATCCGTGTTGTCACGTTAACATATTTCTGTCAATTAACGGCAATAACAGAAAAAAATTAAATGAAATAAATGCCATCTTTCGTTTTGAAAACAGCTGAAGAAAAGCTGATGTCTAAAATAGCTTGACATAAGGTAACTCCACACTATGCTTTTTGGAAGCAGTGACGTCAAATGATGTGCCCTGCAGAGGTCGGGGTAGATTGATCTGCCCTGAGTTCACAGGTTAGATATCCAACTTTAAGCAGTGTTCCAGACATTATTTCCAAGTAGGAGGTGGGGAAAAATCCTAATTTCGACTTGTCTAGAACGTAGCATTCTTTAACCTGGAAGTAAGCCTATGGGTGAGACCAGTTCTTTAGCCATTGTAGGGAAATAAATAACGAGAAGAATAACAACGTGCAGTAAACGGTAAAACAGTTTGCACTACAAACCAGTTTGTTCATAATCAAGATAATACATAAAAATAATATGGTTAGACACAAAAATTAGCAATATTAAGCAGCTGTTTTGTACAGCTAAAAATAGCTGGACACGAATAACATCTATACTGACATCTGTTATGACATCCACTTTAAATGCTACAATGCACATGAAAACTTTAGTAAATCCACTTCACCAGCTAATTACTCTTCAAGAGTGATGCTATAGAGTTACCACAAAACTGGAAGTTCAAAGAAAGACAGAATTTGAAAGATTGATTCGCGCTTATTTTTTTATAATTTGATTTGTAGCGATAGCATCTTATTTTTGCCATAAGAGTGGGCACAGCCATTTATAAACGTTATGGGTTTTGGTTCCAGTCTTATTTGCATCCAGCTATTTTTAGCTGTACAAAACTGCTTAAACTGTGTTTTGCTGCTTGATTTTGCAAATGTGTTATTCTTCTAATTATTTTAGACTTGCTTCTGCACTGAAAAATAAGGTGGATAGGGGATTTGATATTTAACAATAGCTTATTAACCTTTAAAGACAGACCTTCTGTGAGCTATGAGGGTGTTAATCAATGCTATACCTGTTTGTTAAAGCCATTATTAAAGCCCACATTATTTCAACTTTTTCTAAAAAATCATGTTTAACAGAATTCCTGTTAAAAAACTGCATTACCCATGATTCTGCAAAGATATTTCAACCAGAGAATGAAACAAGGAAACTGTATCAAGTGAACACTTTAGTGCCACATTATTTTGCAGTAAACAACTATGTTGTTTCTATATGTGCATTTAATATGTATCTGTCATTTTTCACAGTGCTTCATGGGATTGTAGTTCTTTCCCTTGTTAAAGCCGCTATGTACGCAGACTTGTACCTTTGTCTTTCTTGCCAATTTAATAATATTTTTTGGTTCAGTTTTGCAATTTTGTGATTTACTGCGTAGTTGGTTGGTTTGGTTCATGGCTTAGAACTATTCAACAAAGTTTTTTTTTTTCTGTTTTGTTTTTTTAAATTCCTATGAGAAAAATTCCACCTAATACTTCAATGTGGAAATGAAAGCCAGTGGACGAGACTTCCCGTTTATTATCCGCTATAGGGAAATAACGTGAAGAATAACAACATGCAGTAAATGGTAAAACTGTTTGCACTACAAACCAGTGTGTGTTCATAATTAAGATAATACATTAAAATAATATGGTAAGACAACTATTTGCAATATCAAGCAGCAAAACAAGCTGCTAAGTACAGCTAAAAATAGCTGCACCCATAAAATTTACCAACGGTCTCACTTGCTCTTACAGGAAAAATACTTCTGGATCCAACGACACTGAAAAAGGGGTCGGATACTGTTGCACTCCATTGTGACACCCAGGAAGTGACATCATCATAGACCCTTTCTGCACCATGGTGGGAAGATAATTGGTTCACGTTGTCAACTTTTACACACTTGACTGCATTTGTTGGGATAAATCATTCAACCCTGTTACCCGAATTATAGTTTCCAAAAATAATTTATAGAAAATAAATGTTTTGTAAAATAAATGTATATTTGGTCACAGACAAGTTGGTTGCTGCTGGACGCTTAATTTAGGATAAATCTGCAACACTGTTACTTGCAATTATGTTTTTGACTTGATTATTATTTTGTATTCCTGCAGTTTTTAAGTTTATGTAATGTTTATTCTTAGAAATTAATCAGACGCAGATTTGCCACTGTTGGTAACCAAAAAAAATTGCAGTCCTCCTTTATAAGAAATTGAAAATAAAACATCTGATATAATATTTGTTTGATGTCCTGAACAAACCACCTCCTTTTACTGACCCTGTGTTGAAAACAAATAAAACATGCCTTTTTTAAAGACTCTCGAGCCCTATTGTGTGTCCTGTTCATTGCATTGCAGCATATTTCAAGAAAAAATATAACTAATTGTATGTTTGTTTGTTTTTTATCTTGCTGCAGCAGGGTTTGTGTGTATGATATCTGGAGTGACAGTAGAGTTGAGAGCCCTGAGCCCTGAAGGTCTGTCTCAATCATGCTGATTTGTTTAGAGATGAACACAGACATCAGTGGTCCTGCGGCGGACCCTCTTCACATTTACAGCCCTGTTTTAATTACTAGATGTACATGCAAATCGCTTCAGAGGAAATTTTCATGGCTTCGCCCTGCAGTAACAAAAATGCTGTCAGGCTTTATATCACATTATCTCAGAGCAGGTTGTGTGTTGTGTCCGTGTCCCAGAGGTTTCTTCTCCAGAGCTCAAGGCTTTAGATGACAGCGTGTGTTTCAGGTCAGACGGCTCTCCTTCATTCGTGACCCTTCTGTCAGCTGCAGAGCATTCATTTTCCATGAAATCCCATTAAATTATCTCCCATTCTTTTCGCTGCTAAGCACGAATGGCCTTCAGAGCTGCACTCATAAAAATACATGAAGCTTGACGAGCTTTGATGGCTACCCGTGTTTTTGGATTTTGTGACCTTTCATTGTTTTTGAATATTATCACTCATTGCTGTGGTGTTAAACTAAGGGTTTAAATTATAAGTATATCAAATCTGCAGGTAGCATTCGAAAATTCTATCACAATTTTCCCAAAAATATTAAGCTGCACAACTGTTTTCATTATTGATAATACTGATAATAAAAAATATTTCATATGAGCAGCATATGGGAATGATTTCTGAAGGATCGTGTGACATTGAAGAATGGAGTAATAATGCTGAAAATTCAGCTTTGATCAGGAATAAATTAAATTTTAACATAATACTCAAATGCAAAACTACAACATTAGGTTAAGGTTAAGGTTAGGGCTAGTGCCACGTTAAAAAAAAAATCTAAGATGATGAGAATAAGGTCTAAATATTTTAAAAATAAAGTTGAAATTACAAGAATGAAGTTGAAATGTTTTGAGAATAAGGTCAAAATTACGAGAATTAAATCATAGCAATTAAAGTTATAATATTTTGAGAGTATAGCCTGAGTATGTAAATGGCCCAGACTGGGAGCACCGGGAAAAGCTGCCAGGTCACCGGAATTGATTTAAATATATATGTGGGATTATTAGCAGAAATCATACCATGTGTTATACTCGCAGGGACAGTGTGCTTGGAAATAATTTTTCACATCTTCCACATTGCATTCATTAGGTCTATTTGTAGTGCACCAGTCACCTAATAGCAATAAGCTTTGTGCTTTTGGTTTTAATATAAAGTCTCCGCTTTCAAAATCTGTCAGTTTTATAGCGAAATACAATGTGTCTTGCAATAATGTGTTTTTCATGCTCTTTAATGTGGCGGGACAGATCGTTGTATTCATGTGAATCGATCCTTTCGATTCTTTAAATTATACAGTTTTCTTTGTGAAAATTCCACCACCTACTGCAAAAAATCCAGTGCAATCTTTCACACCTCACATGTATTTAATTAAAAACAACAATAAAACATTCTAAAGGTTGGACTCCAACTTGTTAACGTAAGTTATATTGTCATCTTTTCTGATAAGTGACTATTCACAAGCTGTTTTATTCATGGTATAATACAGTAAATGATTGGAAACAATATTTAACGCCATTATTTGCAGCGCACCACCCAGTAATCGCAATCATTTTGAGCTCTGTTACTTTTTATATAACACAGCTCAGCTTTCAAATTCTGTCAGTTTAGTCTTGAAATACAAATTATAGATGTGTTTTTTCTTTATTTTAAATGTATAGCACAATATAAATGTGAAGGAATATCAGAAGGAATGAAAAAACAGTATAGCCTTATTTAATTAAACAAATGTCTTACTGTAGTCAGAAAGATGACTGATGCTGCTTAAACTGAGGTGAATACAGTGATCCGTCACGTCAATAAAGAGCGTGAAAAACACATTATTGTAAGACATATTGTTTAGATTTCCCTATAAATCTGGTGCTCTCAATCCAGGCCATTTGTATGCACAATAGGCTATATATACTCTCAAAATATTATAACTTTAATTTCATAATTGCTGTGAATTAATTCTCATAATTTTGACTTTATTGTCTAAATATTTAGACTTTAATCTCAAAATATTAGGACTTTATTATATATATATATATAATATATATATATATATATATATAGATAGATATAGATATATTTTACTTGGCACTAAAACGCCGTCATAGCAAGGCCTTTCGTAGCACTAAGAACTAACTCGCTGGCGCAGATGACGTGCTTATACAAATCAACTTCAACTACGACATTCACATAAAAAAATTACAACTGTATTTTCAGAATTTTGACTATTCTCAAAATATTACGAATTGATTGTTGTATTACTACGAGTTTATTCTCGTAATTTCAGTTTCATTCTAGAAATATTTCAACTTTATTCTCTAAACATTTCGACTTTATTCTCCAAACATTTAGACTATTCTTGTAATATTTCAACTTTATTTTCATAATTTCGATTTATTCTCTAAATATTATGACTTTATTCTTGTAATTTCTACTTTATTCTCACAATTTTTACTTTTTTCTTGAAACATTTTGAATTTATTTTCGTAATTTCGACTTTATTCTCAAAATATTTCTAAATTATTCTTGAAACATTTCTTAGACTTAATTTTAATAATGTTTTGACTTTATTCTCGAATTTTGACTTTATTCTCAAAATATTACGACTTTATTCTCCTAATTTTCAACTTTACTCTCATAATTACTCTCAACTTTATTTTTTTAAATATATCGAATTTATTCTGGAAATATTTCAACCTTATTCTCTTAACTTTATTCTCGAAGTACTTCGACTTTATTCTCGTAATCTTATATTTTATATTTTATTTCTTAACATGGCACTAAAACACAGTTGTGGAAACACAGTTATTTCAAACTGTAATAATATTTCACAGCATTACTATTCTTACTGTATTTTTTTATATATTCAAAAACATTACAAAATCTTACCAGCCCCCATGTTTTAAACAGTATTGTAGTAAAACAAATATATATTATCCAAAATCACTCCAGAATCAGCTGACAAAAATTGATTTAATAACATTTCAGTATTTATCAGAGATAAAGCCAAACCCAGAGGCATTTATGAAGCTGAGAGCGATCAGACTCCTATTTTGAAATATCCTGCAATCAGATTCACAAGACCATCCAGCTTTACAACAGACTGACTGCATCATTTTCTGTCTGCAGTTTGAATATTCACAGTTCTGATTCACACCACTGACTCCATATAAAATGGACCAAAACAGTGTAATTTATGGGGGGTATTATAGTCTAAATTAGTAATCTATCTCCATTAGTAAAGAGTCAGTCTGCTAAATAAGAAGGTGATTTCCGGCTGGCTGCTGTGGAGGTAATGCTACAGTGCTTGAATTACTCTCCACATGCATCAAATGACATGTGCCATGGCTGTGGCACAATCATGAATTACAGTCTGATGGAATATGTATTTGTGTTTGTGTGTGATCCATGAAATAAGTGACCTTTCTCTGTGTGCTGATTGACGTTAATTCCAACTTTCCACACATGGTGTGCTCGCTCAAACAGGCAAATGCTAACAATGAATACTGAAATAACCTGAGGTGTTTCAGTGACCTTAAATGCTTTGACACCTTTGACTCTTGGACAACCAGAGCTATTCTTAAGAAATAGTGCCATTTTTATGTAATGTTTATTTATTTGTTTGTTTGTTTTTCCATTACCACCCCACAATGAAATTAGTGGTCAACAATAAATTTAACTACATTTTAAATGTAATTATAAATTTTCATTTTATTTCTGAGAATTACCCATTATATGCATTGTAATGCACACACAGGTATATGATATATTGCTTTTAAGCCCGCATATCCTAATGTACACTGTTAAATACTTTGGTTTTATCCATTAACATGCGTATATATAATGTTCCTAGTGCTTGGTGTTGACAGGCGGACTGTCTAATGCACGTCTTTTGTTGACAGAAGAGTAAACAATAATGAAAAATATCCAATTACACTCCAAAGCCAGAGAGAAAACTCTAATCCAGACTGAGGACATGAGAGGACACGGGGCTGAGTACAGGCTCTCCCAGCATGCCTAACAGATGTTCAGCATGGTCCCCATGTTTAGAGTGAGCTTTTACAAGCCTGGTAATCAAATGTAAAAAGCACATTAAGAAAAGGGCAGGCTGTCTGCCCCTGCTGGGACGCAGGGCTCTGCCGGCGCGCTTCAGAAAGCTCTGCGTTTGACTCCTCTGAATGGGCTTCTCCTCGCGGTCAAGGTCGAATGGCTTTAATATTTGCGGGGGACACGTGTGGGGGCTGGAATCCATGCGGCCCGGGGTGTTGAAGGGCGGGTGGAGTACTGATCTCTCTTAATTCAGAGGTTGCCAAATGTGACAGTCTGGGTCTAAGTAAGATGAATGAAGCATGGTGTTGAGTGTGTCCTGTGAAGGGGAGGAACGGGGAACGCTCACCCCATCAGCAGCTCAGCAGGATGGGGGAGGATTTCAGACGGCGCAGAGGTGGGGGTGGTTCTTTCCTTGTGGAGATTTGGGGCTTGGCAGGTAAAAAGCAATAGATTTAAGTCAGTAGTGGTAGGCTGTGTATTTATTGGGATCATCAGCTAGTGATATTGTGGTTTTGGAAGGCATATGTGCAAGGGCAGTGGGTCTGCGGGTGGGGGCAGGCTGTGTTGAATCTGTTAGAGGCGGGAGGCGGTGAAATGGATGTCAGACGCCGCTATCTGGAAAACGAAAATCTAAATCAATCCAGTCAATCACCTTTGTGAGGTAATGGAATAGGGCACACAATTTCCATCCCAGTGTGTGTGTGTGTATGTATTTTGCATGCCAAACACGCCTGTTCAAATAAATATATTCACACACAAAGGACCTTTTCAATGGCAAAGACAAAAGCCTTACAAAATGTGCTGTGGTGGGGTGTATATTGTATGATTATCATATTCATATGGCATAGTATTTTTATGGTATCCCTGTTGATGTTTTCGGTCTAATCCAAATTGGTTTATTAAGATTAGAATGGTGTTGGTCTAGGTAGTTAACCAGAAGTAGTCTTGCTGGTAAAACTGCTGCAATAGCTTTGTGCTGAGAACATCACACCAGCATCCAAAAAAACAAAAAACTAAATGTTATATATATATATATATATATATATATATATATATATAGCAGGTAACACAGTAGTGATGAAATGAGTCACTTGAACAGATTGATTGAGTAAATCAGACTCAGTCACAAAGATAGTCACTTGTTTCGTTCCTAAATGTAGCGATTTTGAATTAATTTGTTTGAGTGAATAATTCAATGACTCACTCACAAAGATAGTCACTTGTGTCATTTGTAAATGGATCAGTGTATTTTAACTAATTGGTTGAGTAAATATTTCAATGACTCACTCACTAGGTACTGGCGTCATTTCTAAATAGATCAGTGTTTTTGAATGAATTGGTTGAGTGAAAAATGCTTATCCATTTAGGAATGAAACAAATTAATATCTTTGTGAGTAAGTCATTGAATTATTCACTCAACCAATTCATTCAAAAACACTGATCCGTTTGGTTAAGACACAAGTGACTATCTTTGTGAGTCAATGAATTATTTACTGAACTAATCTGTTCAAATTGCTTAATCATTTAGGAACGAAACAAGTTACTACCTTTGTGAGTGAGTCACTGAATTATTCACTCAACCAGGTTCGTTTAAAAACAATGATCCATTTAGGAATGGCACAAGTGATAATCTTTGTTCGTAAGTCGTTGAAATATTCAACGACTCATTTTTTTGTTAATTTTTGTTTTGTTTTTTTGTTCATTTTTGTTCATTTTTTTTTGTTTAAAAATCAGTGTTTTTGAACAAATCAGTGAATAATTCAATGACTCACTCACAAAGGTAGTCACTTGTGTCATGCCTAAATGGATCAGCATTTTTGAACAAACTGGTTGAGTGAATAATTCAACGACTCACAAAGATAGTGACTTGTTTCATTCAGAAATGGATAAGTGTTTTTGAACAAATTGGTTGAGTGATTAATTCAATGACTCACTCACGAAATCACTTGTGTCATTTCTAAATGAATCAGTGATTTTGAACAAATGGTTGAGTGAATATTTCAACGACTCACAAACAAAGTTTGTCACTTGTTTCATTCCTAAATGGACTACTGTTTTTGAACGAATTGGTTGAGTGAATAATTCAATGACTCACTCACTAAGATAGTCACTTGTTTCATTCCTAAATAATAAAGCAATTTGAACAAATTAGTTCAGTAAATAATTCATTGACTCACAAAGGTAGTCACTAAATAGTTCCTAAATGGATCAGTGTTTCTGAATGAATTGGTTGAGTGAATAATTCAATGACTTACTCACAAATGTATTAATTTGTTTCATTCCTAAATGGATAAGCATTTTTAAACAAACTGGTTGAGTGAGTAATTCAGTGACTCATTTACTAAGACAGTGCCTGCATCCGAAATCTAACACTTTACTATATATTAGGCCAAAAACTGTATGTGAAACAGTCAACTTCACAGTATTAATGAAAAAGAAGGCGAAGAGTACCCAGATAACTTACTACTTTATTTTGAAATCCTAAAGTGTGCATCCAATGGAGATTTTACTATCCCATTTTGCCACAGAAGAGGATTCAACACAACTGACAGGTAGGTAGGTCCCATAACAAAAATTACATGAATACTACATACAATCAATCTACATATTTTTAATGGTTGTGACCTAATAACTTATTCAGAATTATTTCCTATTTAGGGAATATGCAATTTTATTTACAGCCATAGTCACTTGTTTCATCCCTAAATGGATCAGCAGTCTTGAACAAATCAGTTGATTCAATGACTTAAACACAAAAACAGTCGTGGCCACCTACTGGTATATTGATGTAACCTGCAGAAAGTCATTCAAAGATTTTCAATTATTAATCCATAAACTGCCAGTCTGCCTAAAATGCGCAAACACAAGTATCATCATGAAGTAAAAGGCTCTCTTGGATCACTGCTCAGTCATTCAAATGTGCGGACTGATATTCTGACACTGTAGTGGGCTTTAGGGACAGGGACTAATCAGGCTGCAAGAAACAGGAATCTGGCATGGTCTTAAGAATTCAACACAATACAGTTGTATAATATAAGAATATTGAATATTCTACAGCAGACAGAAGCAGACAGAATTTACAGAGCTATGACCATGGTGTCTGACCGTTTCATCTGCAGTGACTGCTGGCAGCTGGCATGTGCGCCAAAGCGGCTGGCATCAAACAGAGGTGCAGACTGTGTCCACAGAGGACTGCTCTCAGATCAGCCACTAATGATAAAGAATGAGTAAGAGAAATGAATCTTTCTGCCTTCTCTTTCTCCTGAGGATGAAAGAGTAAATATAAAACATCTCTTCGCCATCTGATGTTTGCCATACAAAGCATACACTCTTAAAAATAAAGGTGCTTTACGATGCCATAGAAGAATCCTTTTTGTTTAAATGGTTCCATAAAGAATCTTTAACATCTGAAGAACCTTTCTGTTTCACAAAAGGTTCTTTGTGGCAAAAGAAGGTTCTTCAGATTATAAGAAAGAGATGGAACCTTTGACTGAATGGTTCTTTGTGGAACCAAAAACCCTTCTTCTATGGCATTGCTGTGAAGAACCTTTTAAAGCACCATGTACAGTAAAAATCTATTTTTGCTTTCATTTATATCAGCCCGGTTAGAAAGACTTGTCATAGCACCTCCCCACCACCAGAGGTCACCTTCCCCAGACAGTGCACTGGTCTGCGCTTCAATTGTCCAGATGTTTTTTGACAAAGGAAAGAAAAAGAGTGCATTTATGAGACACGCATAAAAAAAATATATTTGACCACAGAATGGCACATTTGACTAGTGACACCATCAGACCATCAGAATAAAGAGTATAAAATCTTGCATTACATTTCTGGTCGTGTCATGTCTCTAAGCCAAGTTTTATGCCAGTATGTTGTTCAAACACCCTCAAAGATGTGTAAACCCTGTTGAAAAGACCAGCATATGCTGGTTAGGTAGGTTTTGATGCTGGTTTTAGCTGGTTTAAGCTGGTCCTGGACCAGCATAAACCAGCAAAGGACCAGCATAAACCAGCTAAAACCAGCATCCCAGCATCAAAACCTACCTAACCAGCATATGCCGTTTTTTTTAACAGGGAAGAACTTCTAGTGGATTTTCAGCCGTAAATAACGGAACAACTTCTAAAAAGATCAAAAAAGAATCTTCTAAGAATCTGCAAAGATCTTTCTGGATAAACTAAAATTCGGGGGAAAATAATCTGAAAATAATTCCATGATCCTTTAGGACAGAAATTCCATTAGCAATCCTGTAAACATCTTAAGGGATTTTTGTATTTAAGCTAAATTTAAATATTTAAATCTTAAACCATGTTTATTCCTTTCTGTCATTAAAGGAAAGCCCCCTTCATAAAAAGACGAGAAGATGCAAATCCCCGCAGCGGAACGCATACGATGTAAACACATTCTGAAAGATCAGAGTTCAGTGCAGGAGTGTTTGGTGACTTGATTTGGTGACAAGATCAGATTAGATCCCAAATAAGCCTGATCGCTGTTTCATAAACAGACACTGCTGTGTATGGTTGAGCTCTTTTCGGTGTGTATGGTACTAGAGGACTCCATCAGGATAATTGAGGTCTCTCCATCAGTATGCGCACACACAAGCACACACTCAGGGCTTTTCTTCCTGACAACGGCTCTTGTGCATGTGAGTCCTCAGCCCTGTGCTGGTGGCTCTCTGGTTGGCTGGCACTGCTTGCATTGAGGGTGGTGTTAAGCCAGGCTCCTGGCAGACTGTCTCTGTGTGTTTACATCCTCCTTATTTTGTCTCCATTCTCCTTTTCATCCTGTCTCTTCTCATATATATACACTTCCTTTTTCTATTTTTATCCAAAAGGCTAGGTTCAGAATGCAATACTTGCCTAAGTACTATACATACTGCTACTGCTTTTTTTTTTTTTTTTTTGTAATTTGACAAAGTATGTTAAATAGTATGCAGTATACAATATTACAATATAAACCTATTATAAAAAATAGTATTAATAATTATACATTTTTAAATAATTATAAAACATTAAAAATGATAATACTAAAGCATGGTGAGATGTTAGTGATAATGCATTTTGAATTCAATTTTGTCTCGTTTTTCTCCTTTTTTAAAATAATGAGTCAGGAAAACATTTCACGTTATGTTTGATATTACTTAGTTGATGACTCTTGAAATGGAAGGTAAAATTGAATGCACTGCATAGTTGGATACTGTTTTACATGAAGAGAAAATTTGCATGCTGCACGGTAAATTTAAACCATTTGTAGATACATGCTTTGTTGCAATACACAACTCAGTCAAGCCAGAGGTAATATCTCACTCAGTGCTGCCACCTGCAGTTCACACACTGAACAGTGAGTTGTTGTTGGCGTAGCGGCTAAAGTGGAAGGATTTATAACTAGAAAGGATGAGCAATATGAATAATATTGTGCCGCAGATTACTCCGGAGGATTGTGAGGTGACGCTTATTTGATAGTTCACTTTAGACATTGTGCTGATCTTTGCAACCACATGCCAACTAGCAGTTTTTAGAATATCAGCAGATGTTTTGCTTAATATCTGCTAACACTTTTTTTTTTTTTTTGATGGTTTTGCATAAGACATTCTACTGACTAAGAGTAACTTTGCAAGTACATGTCTGCTAATACCATAATAAGAGTTAGTTGCAAAGTTATTGGGTTGTTGATGTGACATGACATTTTCACTGTCCCACACGAAGAAAGAGACTGTATTTTGTTGAAAATTACTTGATATTGTTTGTATCAAAATTAAACTTACTTTCTCCTTTGACATGTTTTAAAATTAAATATAAATACTTTAATAACTACCATTGCTGTCCTTTTTTTATTATTAAAGAAAAATGATTGAACATTACAAAAATATTAAGTATATCCTTAAAAAATATTAAGTAACCTTAAGTAAATGCAGATACACAAAATATAAGAGCAATCTTATACTGTACAACAGTGTTTAAAAGGAGAGAAACAAATAAAAAATAAACAAATAACCAGATAGAAAAACAAAATATAAAAATAAAATAAAATAAAAAACAAAACATAGAAACAACTAAACAACTAAAAATAGTTAAAAATTTCTTCCTTTTTCCTTAGGACATATTTATAGGTTGCAGTGGGGGAGCTATACCAGAAAAAAAATTCTCCATGAAATCTAACAATATGTCATTCTTTTTTGTTATTAATTTGCATTAGAGACTTTTTCAAAATTTCCACTTCTGATAAAAATAGATTACACTTTGGTGTGCATTTCGCAAATTTCTGTTTATGAATATATTTACCATTTCTATCCTTTAGTGTGTAATTTCCTATAGTATGACGTAATGTCCTGTGGTGTGATACATAAAACAACCACAGATTTGCTTTTATCTCAAAACATCTTAAAAAAAAAAAAAAAACGGTTGAGTATTGTAATAGGGGAGACTGAAATATTACTCATCTTAAAATGGTATACTTTTCAGCAGTTTTGTATAGATGACAGCAAAGGAGGTTTACCAGGTTAAAACCCGTCCAATTGCCACTTAAAACTAGCCCAAAATGTTGGGCGTTTCAAGGGGGGTCCCCTGTTAAAAATTGACCCTTAATGACCCTTTATATTTTCTTATATTTTCTCAAAGATCAGACTTCACACTACATAAATATGTGCATTTCTTCTTCAAAAATGGTCTTTTACAAAAAAAAAAAACAAACAAACAAAAAAATTCTCCATGAAATCTAACAATATGTCATTCTTTTTTGTTATTAATTTGCATTAGAGACTTTTTCCAAATTTCCACTTCTGATAAAAATAGATTACACTTTGGTGTGCATTTTGCAAATTTCTGTTTATAAATATATTTACCATCTCTATCCTTTAGTGTGTAATTTCCTATAGTATGACGTAATGTCCTGTGGTGTGATACATAAAACAACCACAGATTTGCTTTTATCTCAAAACATCTTAAAAAAAAAAAAAAAACAGTTCAGTATTGTAATAGGGGAGACTGAAATATTACTCATCTTAAAATAGTATACTTTTCAGCAGTTTTGTATAGATGACAGCAAAGCAGGTTTACCAGGTTAAAACCCGTCCAATTGCCAAAAAAAAAAAAACAATGGAAAAATTGACCCTTAATGACCCTTTATATTTTCTTATAATTTCTTAAAGATCAGACTTCACACTACATAAATATGTGCATTTCTTCTTCAAAAATGGTCTTTTACAAAAAAAAACAAAAACAAAATTTTTTACTGGCTATTTGTCAACTATCCACTTATAGAGTGTTTTCATGACGAGTCATTAATCTGACATATTGGCGGCACTGAACGTAAATAATGCCACTGAACCGAAGGACACTTGCATATTTTGCGGATTATTGCTGCTGAAAATGGTCATTTATTGTCATGTTTTGGGCTGTACTAGTCGGTCAGACTGGGAAACACATTTGGAGTACTACAGACTGCCAAAAGTTATAACAAATCAAGGAGAAGATTGCAAAAAACTGTCTGAGGAACAAAAGGTGTTTGTGGTTGGCCAAACTGAAGCAGGATTTCCAGGGCACGAATCTTGACAACATTCGAGTTTGTTCTTATCATTTCCAGTCAGGTCGGTGAAATATTAGGCTAATATCTTAATTAACACTGCTCGTACATATCTTTACCACCTATTAATTTTTGTTTGTCAAAATATTGCGGCCTTTCCTACTTACTAAGTAGGAATGATTTAGTAGTTTCCACACATTTTTTTTCCCATGATTTAGACAGCATAAATTAGCAGAAAAATGTATTTAGTAGTACATTAACCATGCTGTTGGTTTACATCCGAGTATTTCCCATATGTCTGCACCAGTGTTAGGGAGTAACTAGTTACATGTAACGGAATTACGTAATTTAATTACAAAATAAATTAGTTACAGTTACTGACAAAAAATGTGTAATTAAATTACAGTTACTTTTGAAAAATGCCAGTGATTACAAAGGGGATTACATCTGAATTTTTTCACACACCCACCCCCACTTACAGATTCAATTGACTTCTTTCATAAATTGCACTGACTGCTCTAAAATGAGACACCAATGTTTCAGGAGTTCAGGACACAGAATAGGACACATGCTTATTCCATGACTGTTTTATTTCCTATTTGGGTTTATGCATAAACTTTATTTTTTAAGATAGTTTTTTCCAAGGCATTGTTAGATGCTGGTGTTTTCTGTCATAACTATGCAAACATTTGATTTCAAACCCAGTATCATAGCTATTAAACTATTTCTTGTTATGATGTTATTTATGTTATGATCTTGTTATGACATATAGCGCAACTGCGCTCACGGTGACCCGAGTTCGATTCGTACCCTCTCCTCCCAGCTCTTTCCTGTCATCTCTCTACTGTCCTATCACAATAAAAGGCATAAAAAGTAAAAAAAAAAAAAAAAAAAAAATAGTCAGAATTTGTGGTGGCTGTGCTTTAAATTTAATTATTACACGGTTCTGTGGAATGCTTGATTCTGATTGGTCAGTCATGACATTCCAGGTTATTGCCCAATAACAACTGGTAGAAGCTAATAACTCAGACTCATTCGGGGCGGCTTAAGTCAGTGGTATATGCTTGATAGTTTTTCTTGGTGGAAGATTTGTGTTTGCTTAGCTAATAAAATATTAAAGCGTAATTCAATATTGTGTGGACAGTTTCTTAATTCTGTCATCCTGGTATCGTGGACTCGCTCTATTGTTTCATTTGTACACTGTAATGGATTATAAGATAACTAACAAACTAGTAGTACTTCCTTAATTATTTATGTGGTGAAATGTTGTGTAAGAAAAGTGGTATGACTGCACTGTATCCCTAAAATGTCTACTTTGAATTTGCCATTTGCTAGCAACTGATTTCTTCATGGAAGCTTTCCGTTGAAATATTTCATCTCAGATCACTGTTTCGTGTCTAATTATTTTGACAATCTATCAAGCAGTTGTGTAATAAGTGGTATAATGTTGTTGATATTGTAGCCAGTTGTTATCGCAAAATAAAGATGTATGTTATCCCTTACTTATTATAATCTTAATTCAAGTCATAAAGGATTTTTAAAGTCTGACAGTAATCAGTGTTGAGTGCTACTGCAAGGTTAACTCTGCAGTTGAAAATATCAGAAATTTAGAAAAGTAATTAAAAGTAATTAGTTACATTACTTTTATAAAATAATTGAAAAGTTACACTACTGATTACATTTTAAATCAAGTAACTTGTAATCTGTAACCTATTACATTTCCAAAGTAACCTTCTCAACACTGGTCTGCACATACAGGTAACTGAAACCATAATGTACATGCAAACCCTCTATAGTTAGTAGCATGACTAAAATGGACTATGAAAATAAGTGGAACTGATTGTAACTGTAGGAGTGACTCTGTCAATTTGGTAATGACTGCTTACTGTAAGCAATCCTGTTTCCTTTTTTAATAGGTGCAATTACTGTGTACATACACGTTTGTACATTGTTGTTATATTTAAAAAATACCTGCATGTAATTACATCCGTGATTATATGTATAATAACACTGTTTACCCCTTCCACTACTCTTTAACCCACCCTTACACCCAACCTTGAAAGCTGTGACTAACCCTACCCCTATACCCACCTCAATAGCACAGCAAAAGTAAGTACAGTAATACAACAAAATAAGTACACTGCACCTAACTTTTGTAAAATTGTTATTTATTATGATGTATGTAAGTGCATAGTAGTTAAATATGCATACTATAAAATGTATTTGACACTGATACATCAGACTTTTATGGCTCACAAGAAATGATGGAGAATGTAACGTGGAGCTCATACTTAAGGAGGAAAAACACCTCCCATATGCAATAAAATCCCTTAATTCACTAATTATGTTACTTATTTACTTTACGGAAAGTAATGAGTTACGTTACTTTTTGTGTTATTTCTGCAATACTTTTTAAATCTGGCCAGGGCTTACTTGTTGGTTTTTAGTATTAAAAGTTCTACTTTTTGGCAAAAAACCCTTTCACACCAACAAGTGAAATGAATACGCCTCAGGCTGCAGGAAAAGTAAATTCATGTCTGTATAGTAGAACAAAGGAGAAGAAGATTCAACACTCTTCAGCAATAAAAAAATAGATAAATGTTTGTTAATGTAAAGCAGGGGTGCCCAAACTCAGATCTGGAGGGCTGGTGTCCTGCAGAGTTTAGCTCCAGCCCTAATTAGACGCACATGAAGCAGCTAATCAAGGCTTTACTAGGCATACTAGAAACTTCCCAGCAGGTGTGTTGAGGCAAGTTGGAGCTAAACTCTGTAGGACACAGGCCCTCCATGACTGAGATTGGGCACCCCTGATCTAAAATAATGTTTGCTCATTAATATGGTTGAATTGGGTCATCGAAGGTCAGCAGCAAAGACACTGGGTAATAAAATTGGATATGTAAAGGATAATCAAGGATAAAGGACAAAGGATATTAGTGTTATTTAACATTTATGTTATGTCATATTCTGAGTTTGCATTTCTCTGCTTTTATCCATTTTGAGGAATACTGAATCTGTTTTTTTTGCAAGTGAGATGAATTAATGTATGTTTACATTTAGTCTCGACCTACAGTAACATCATGTTTACACAGTGCACACAATGCCTTTGTACTTTGTACCGATTTCTCTCAACATGGGGACAGAAGACTTGTCAGTCAATAAATGGAAAAACAAAGTAGCGTTACTTATTTGAAAACGTAACTCAGATATTTTCTTGTAAATTAAAAAGTAATCTGATTAGTGATTACATAACTGTACTCATGTTACTTGTAATTTTTTTACCCACAACACTGCTTATAAGACTATTTACATAAAATCCATGTAAATATCAGGTCACTCGATATCTTCTAAAAATGAAAGTCTTATTAAGATAAAATGTAAATGCTTATTTTATGATTAAAGCTCTGTAGTTTTTATTGTGGGGGTCAAAACATATAGTGAACAAATAAATGTTCTGCAAAAACCTGATGTATCATATTTGATAATTGCTTCAGTTCAGGAAATGTTCATCTTGAAATATAACTAACAATATCAGAAACACTTTACAATAAAGCTCGCTCATTAGTTAACATTAGTTAACTACTGTTGTTAACATGAATTAAGAATTAATAATACTTTTACAGAATGTATTTATCCCAATGTTATTTTTTAGCATTTCCTAATGCATTATTAAAATCAAAAGTTGTGTTTGTTAACATTAGTTAAAGGAGAAGTTCACTTCCTGAACAAAAATGAGATAACTCATGACTTACTCACCCCCTTTACTCACCCCCTCAAGATCTTTCTTTCTTCAGTCACAAAGAAATTATGTTTTCTGAGGAAAACATGTCAGGATTTCTCTCCATACAGTGGACTTCAATGATGCCCCCAAGTTTGAACTTCCAAAATGTAGTTTAAATGCAGCTTCAAAGGGCTCTAAATGATCCCAGCTGAAGAAGAAGGGTCTTATCTAGCGAAACAAATGGTTATTTTCTAAAAAAAAAAAAAAAAAAAAAAAAAAATTATATAATTTTAACCTCAAATGCTCATCTTGTCTAGCTCTGCGTGAACGCTGTGTAATCCGGGTCAATACAGTTAGGGTATGTCAAAAAACTCCCATCTCATTTTCTCCTCCAACTTTAAATTAATCCTACATCGCTGCAGAAGTACCGACCCAGTGTTTACAAAGTGAACATGCAAAGAAGACAAAACGCCCTTTACAGGTAAAACAGTGATGTAGGATGATTTTGAAGTTGGAGAAGAAAATGAGATGGGAGTTTTTTAACATACCCTAACTGTATTGACCCAGATTACACAGAGTTCACGCAGAGCTAGACAAGACAAGCATTTGAGGTTAAAAAGTATATAAATTGTCAATTTTTTTGGAAAATCAATCGTTACACTATAAATAAGACCATTCTTCCTCAACTGGGATCATTTAGAGCCCTTTGAAGCTGCGTTTAAACTACATTTTGGAAGTTCAAACTCACGGGCACCATAGAAGTCCACTGTATGGAGAAAAATGCTGAAATGTTTTCCACAAAAAAAATAATTTCTTTATGAACATCTTGGATGACAAGGGTGTGAGTAATTTATTTGTAAATGTTTGTTCTGGAAGTGGACTTCTCTATTTTCATTATTAATAAATATTTGATTAATAAATACTGTAATAAACTGTTATTTTATTATTATTTGTTCATGCTAGTTAATATATTAACTAATGGAACCTTCTTGTAAATATCTAATTTATATGTTTACTTTATAAAAATCAGGAAAGATTTCAAAAGTTGTATCAAGTTGGAAACTTTTATAAAAATAAGGCCTACATGCTACAAAAGTGTAAACTTCTGTAACTAGATGACAGGATATTTGCGACAAAGTTTTTCAGCAAAATTTAGATCATGATGATCATTGAAAGACATTAGAAATGTATAATTATAATACATCATGCTTTATAGAGTTAAACAGAAGTATCTTTGGATTACAGGCAGGTACGTTGTATTTGTATAATGGTTAACCGCGCCATGGATGTTTAGGGCTTATAATTACATGACTATAATATTAAATAGTGTGTTATGACATGGACCCACAAGCATTTAGACGCTGAAACCACACTTAAATATTTATAAATGACAGTAAATTTGGTATTGTCAATCATGTGACATTGAAGACGATGCAGAAAATTAAGCATGATGCATCACAGGAATATATGACATTTAGTAATGTATTAAAATTGAAAACTAATAATAATATTTCACAGTATTACTGATTTTATTGTATTTTTGGTCAAATAAATGTAGCCATGTTTAGCATAAGAGACAAAAGTATTAAAAAATCTCACAGACCCAAACTGTTGAATGGCAGTGTATGTTAACGTGATTACTTACGTAAGTGGTTTTACTGTGTGAACTTTGCTAACTGAAATAGCATTATACAGATAGTGTGCTTTCCAAATTCAGCAAACTTGACACCAGCTGATTACAAGTCACTGAGCAAAAATGACTCAGAAAGGTGAAGTTAGTTTTGAGAAAACCTCCTGCACTGTTTGAGCACAAAGACATTTTGCATCTAACGCAGTGACATTCAGATATTTTAAGTGTCAAAATACTTTCTGGATCTTGTGCACAACATCTCTTTTTCAGTCATAAACTTATTTCACAGAAATGTGCTTTTCAGTCACATTTTAACCAAACCGAATGGACCACACTGAGAATATCTAAATTAATGATGACTCCAGTGATACCAAACACATACATTCAGAGTATATGTGCACTAAAATGTTCACAGAGGGCTGATTTTAAGAACAAGCTCAGTGTGAGCAGCAGGCGAGACCAGGCGTCAGATCTATTTGCTCCAAATTAGTCATTTAGTTCCTGTTTCTGTTAATGTTCTCAGTAGTGGAGCTCATAAGAGCCCTCGCCTGGCTAATCTCACTCTTTCACAGACACTGTGTGAGGAAACGCATGTGGTCACAATCGTTTGCATGCTGCCATCATCAGCTCCTTCTCTTGCATTAAAACTCATCGCAGCACCATTGCAGACTCTGATTGGTCTGTGCAGTCGCAGACAGGAAGTGAAGCGCAACTTTGTACAAAACCTTGGATCTGGTGGCTCCAAATGCTCCGACACAGGTGAGTGTTTCTTTAATTGTAAAAATGAAGGAGTGAAGCTTGTGAGGGAGTGACACGGTGTCCTGTAAAGGCTAGTGAGCATCCATTGATGGATGGATGAATGTTGGTGTTTCATTTTAAGCTGCTGGTTTTCTAACAGTGCTCAACCACAGAGGAAACTCAACAGAGGAAATGTAGCTCACTCTCTTGGTTTTCTCACAGCTTCTGAACAAAACTAAAAGAACTACATTGTAAAAGCTGCATTTTCAATGCAAATTATGTGCATCTTTGAATTTAATGTATGTAATAACTGATCTTCTTCGACAAATGGAGAACAGGATACACATGAATTTGAATGTAAATTTTTAAAAGAAATGTAAAATAATGTCTCAAGAAAATAAGCAAAAAATGTAATTATATTGTAGCACATTTTTCCTTATAGAGCAATGTTGAATATACACTAACTTTCAATATTCTGGAGGTCAATCAGAAGTATTTATTCATTTATTTATTTATTTATTTTATCAAGCAAGGCTGCGCTAAATATGGTTCAAAGTGGCAGTAAAAACTGTTAAATGTGTAAAAAGTAACTATTTCAATTAATTGTTGTTCTTTTGAAGTTTCTATTCATTAAAGCATCCTGAAAAAAAAAGCACAGTTTCCACAAAAATATTAAATTTCCAATGAAAATATATATAAAATATGCCATTTCTCAACTTTTAAAATAATAAAACATTTATTTATTAAAAATGGCTATTTAAAACATTTGACTGTTTATTAAAAAATAAATATTATTAATCTACTTAAATTAATGTGTTAATTTATAAACATTCGTGTTCACAAGATTATGATACATTTTTTAAATAATTAGAAATTAGAAAAACCTTTAAATTTAGAATCTTTAAAAGTTTTAGAATTGTCTTCACTGAGTGGCAGAATGATTTACTGATGTTTGGACATTTTCTCTCATCCCTGATTCATATTTTCATTTAAACTGGTCAGAAAAATGAGCATTTTGTTCTCAAAAAATACTTTTTGGTCCCATTTTATATTAAGTGGCTTTATAAGTATTACTTACATTTAAATTAATAATTTGATACAATGCACTTTTTGTATATATACATATGCACTTATATAAAAAAAAAAAAAATAATTACATCTGTAATTATTTTCTGCAATTATATTTATAAAGACACTGTTGACACCTTAACCTACCCTTAAACTACCCATACCACCAAACCTGTTTCTAACCTTTCCTGTATCCCACCTCAGTAGCAGCAAAAGTGTTTTGCAATACGATATGAACACAATAAGTACATTGTACTTATTTCCTGATGTAAGTACATAGTAGTTAAAGCCACTTAATATAAAGTGAGACCTACTTTTCTATATTTGTGCACCAGTTCGAAGAATGTGTACTTGTGTTCTGCACGTAGGCCACTTTGACTTTGCAGGGGGTTTAAGTGACCATCTACTGGATTGTACATGGACCATCTGAAGGTCATTGCATAATCTTCAATGAAGTTGCAAATTAAGCAGTTTGTGTGTGTTTGGACCATGTTTCTAGGTGAAGAGCGAGATGTGGAGTGTGTTTTTTTGCATTTCTGCTAGTGTCAGGAAGTCATTGGCTGCAGTGTGATTACTTTAGAAGGAGATAAGAGCGTTTGACAGTTTAGCAACTCCTTTAACCATTTTTAAGTGCGAAACAGGTCAAGTTTTTTTTTTTTTTTTTTTTGGTCTTTTTTTTGGGGGGGGGGTAACAAAGCACACAGATAGACAGTAAGCTTTTACTTTGCTGAAGATGAAATACAAACCTATTGCTCACATGCTGACATTTTCCGTTAAGTTGTACTGACTAGTTGCCTGAGTGTTGTGAGTGGATTGACACTTTCAGTTTGACAGGGTGTTCTGGGAGGATGCTGGGGTGTTGGTAGGTAGTGTTAAATACCAGGGGTGGTTTTGGTTTGTTGTGTGGTTCTTGTGTATTTCGGTAGCAGTTCTGCTATTAAAAGGAATTGAGTGCCAGCATATGTTTAAAGGCCCTTAAAATTGAAGAGACACGAGCAGCATGTCATGATTTTACTGCCCGTGTAAAATATCCACAGTGATGCACTTGAGTAATCGGGTCACAGCTGTCGCCTGTGCAGTTATGAATAGCCCTCATTATGAAAGTCCTTTTGCTGTTGGTGGTTTATATAACATCAACCAAAAGTTGTGTTTTATCTTTCCTAAAAATGCATACGGGGTAAAAACTGAGCATGGACTGAGCAAAATATATTCCACATGTGAATTATTTGTAGCAGATAAAGTGTTATTTATTTATTTGCTTATGTGTCACCCTAAGATAGTGAACACCTGCTGTTTTGCTGCTTTCATATTGTTTGAAGTATGTGTGTACATATGACTCTATATGTGATACCATGTCTGTTACTTTGCAACTTGGAAATTGCAACAAAAGCTTAGGATTGAAGATGAGGTATGTGTCTTCAGAGGACGTGCTAGTGTGACACTTCCTCCATTTATCAACTTGCTTGTTGTCAGTGTTGGGCAGTAACTAGTTACATGTAATGGAATTACCTAATTTAATTACAAAATAAATGTAACTGTAATCTGTTACAGTTACTGACAATAAATGTGTAATTAAATTATTTAAAAAAAAAATGTTACATTTTAAATAGGGCGATCTGTAACCTATTACATTTCCCAAGTAATCTTCCCAACGCTGCTTGCTGATTGCTTGATTGGTTGTTACTGACGTGTGTGTGTGTTTTTTTTTTTTTTTTTCATTTGTGTGCTCTCAGTCGTTTAGGTTAGAAAGAAAGCAGAGGAAATATGCCTGGACCACCACCGCCGCCCCCTCCTGGTCCTCCTCCAACATTTGCATTGGTATGGGACCATACATATGTTGATGAATAGCTTAATTTAGAACTTAAATATCAAATATTTATACTGGAGCATATAGACCATTTCGCTAGATGTAAACATACTGGTCCCGGTACACTTCCTGTTTCTTTTTTTTTTTACTTTACACAAACATCACAAAAAAATACAACCAACATAACATTTGACTGGATGAAAATGTTACATTAGCACCATTAAGATGTATTTGTATATGTGAAATAAAAAAAAAAAAAACACAGGAAGCGCTTCTGGACCAGTGTTGTTTACATCTAGCGAAATGGTCTATAGTTCACTTGTACAAACTAGTATCTGTTTGCACATACATGTGAGTCTACAGGTTGTGCATTTGTTTTCATGAAACATTTCCAGTTGGTTTTTTAATAATTTATATGATTTATATAATTTCATTTCACAAGGTTACTGCTGAAGACACCGTATTTTACCACTTTAAATTACTAGTAATGAATTGTCAGATTAACCAAAGGAGGAAAGGTTCTTAAACCGTTACCTTCAGTCTCAGACATGTAGAAATACAGCATTGCAATGATGACGTTTCTGTAGGCCAACCCTAAGTTTGCATCAACCTGGTTTCCTCAACAAAATCCCAATAACATGATATTTGGTAAATGCAGAAATAAGCTCTGTGACCAACACAAGATTATGATTCTCACGTTACATGTTGTTCGTCATACAACTTTACATGACTTTAACATCACTACCATTAAAGGAGAAGTCCACTTCCAGAACAACAATTTACAAATAATTTACTCACCCCCTTGTCATCCAAGATGTTCATGTCTTTCAACATTTCAGCATTTTTCAGCATTTCATATAATGGACTGATATGGTGCCCCGATTTTGAACTTCGATTTTGAATGCGGTTGTAAACGATCCCAGTCTTATCTAGCGTAACGATCAGTTATTTTAATAAAAATAATACAATTTATATACTTTTTAATGCCAGATGCTTGTTTTGTCTTACTCTGCTTGGACTGTTTTTGTTCAGGTTCAGGACAGTTAGGGTATGTCGAAAAACTCCCATCTGATGTTCTCCCTCAACTTCAAAATCGTCCTATATTGCTGTTTTACCTTTTTTGTTAAGGGTGTTTGATCTTCTTTGCATGTTTACTTTACAAAGACTGTGTCTGTACTTCTGCAGCGATGTAGGATGATTTTAAAATGATTTTTGAAGTTGAGGGAGAAAATACGATTGGAGTTTTTCGACATACCCTAACTGTCTTGAGCCAGAATACACAGAGAAAGAGAGTTCAGGGAGAGAAAGACAAGACAAGGTAAAAAAGTATTTAAATTGTATTTATTAATGAAAATAACCGATCGTTATGCTAGATAAGACCCTTCTTCCTCGGCTGGTATCGTTTACAACTGCATTTGTGATCGTTTGAAGCCGCATTCAAACTGAATTTTGGACGTTCAAAATCTGGGCACCATATCAGTCCATTATATGGAGAAAAATGCTGAAATGTTTCCCTCAAAAAACAATTTTTTTATGACTGAGGAAAGAAAGACATGAACATCTTGGATTACAAGGAGGTGAGTACATTATATGTGAATCTTTGTTTTGGAAGTCTTTATTGATGTTGTCAAAATAACTGATAACTAGAAAATAGCATTGGGCACACTTTTTATGTCAAGAAACCATGTAACCAAAATCCAATACCAACTTTTTTACTTCTATTTGAACCGTGTGGTCACAAATGCACACCTGTAGCATGTGTAATTCTGTAGCATACTCTGTAATTCTATTCAAAGTTCTCTATGGGGTCTGTCTGATTGAAATTAACTTTCACTAGGCAAACACAGAGAAGCCAAATCTGAGCAGATCAGAGCAGCAAGGGAGAAATGCTCTACTATCAGATATCGGCAAAGGAGCTCGACTGAAGAAAACCGTCACCAATGATCGCAGCGCCCCAGTGCTGGACAGTGAGTTTACCCTTCTTGTCTGCAATATACTTTGTATCCTATTTTGTGTGTGTGTGTGTGTGTATACAGTAGTCAACATTTGAAGTGGATCGAAAATGTTCATCAAAGTTGCCCTAAGACAAGAACGGGTATTGTTTTGGTTTTAGGATGACTTTGATGAAAGGTTTCGATCCACTTCAAATGTTGACAGCTATACATATCTTTTATTTTTAAGAGTGTAGAGCCAAAGACTTTCTGAAGAATGAATTCTTATGATCATAATATATCTATTAATAATGTTTTTAATTTACGCAGAACCCAAAGGAGGTGGAGGAGGAGGGGGAGGAGGAGGTGGAGGGTTTGGGGGCGGAGCTCCAGGTGGAATGGGTGGACTGTTTCAGGGTGGAATGCCAAGACTGAAATCATCAGGAAACACTGGTAATCATCCAAAATTAATCATATTTATGAACATTTAATATTGCACAAGCCTTATATAAAGGGGGTAACAATAAAACAACAACAAAAAGGAAATGAAATAAAAATTACAAAAATTACATAAGATAAAGATTTCTACTACTAATTATACTTATGCTGTTTATAATTTAATCCTATTATTTTTGCATTGTAATACTTGCTATACTATACTCTACTGTACTAAATTATACACTGTAATAATAATAATTCTATTTGTATTTATAATTTAATCCTATCTGCGATGAAAATTGAAATCAAGATGTTTATTTAATGCACACTATGCACATTCACTATACTGTACTGTAGTGTACTATACTAATAAAATAACAGTTTATAAAAATAAATTTCTTAAATTTCCTAATTATGATTTTTTTTGCATTGTGACAAAAATTGAAATCAAAATGTTTATACTATATAATACTATACTATGCTATACTATACTTATATAATGTAATAACAATTGTAATTGAATAATAATTGAATCCTTATATTTGAATTTGTGACAAAACTGAAATGTGCTATACTTGAAACTTTTCTTCATGTTCTTTGTTTTATGATGCCACTAAAGCAGTAAGACCACCGATGCCTTCTACAGCAGGGAGATTCCCAGCACCCAGCACCCCAGCAGGAAGCAGACCCCCACTCCCATCCACAGGACGACCTTCTCCTGGGAGGGCCGGACCCCCACCTGTACCGTCCTCATCACGCTCACCCCAGCACAGTTCTCCTAGTGGCCCACCACCTCTACCTGGAGGTCGACCGCCAAGCTCCTCAGTTTCTGCACCTCCTCCTAGCCAGCCGGGCAGACGTCCAAGCCTTCCTCCTCAACCAAGGGAGTCCCAGTCTTCCTTCCCTCCACCCCCAATGCCCGCAAGTGCCCGGCCGCCATTACCCACAATCCCAAGCAGGCCCTCAGATGACTTCCCTCCCCCTCCTCCACCCACCGGAGGAGGCAGAGCGTCATTTTCTCGAGATGGAGCACTACCACCACCGCCACCATCAACTGAGTGTAAACCAGCGAGTTCTCAGAGGCCTATGGGTAATGCGCCTCCATCCTTACCTCCAGCAAGAGGAGGGGCCCCACCCATCCCACCATCCCCAAGGGACGAGCCCAACACTAGAGGCTCTCCGAGAAACAACTTTCCTCCTCCACCACCGCCTGGACGCTCCAGCCCACTGCCACCACCACCCAATGAGAGGCCGCCTCCATCAGGAAGGAGCTCATCCATACGGTCAGGTATGAGGAAGTTCAGATGACAGTTGTGAGGTTTGCGAATGAGAAATTGTTTTGTTGTTCTGCGGACGTATCATTTTGTGACTGGACCTTCCCCCAGGTCCCCTACCACCTCCACCCGCTGGAGGAGGAGGCAGAGGAATGTCTCCCCCCGTACCTCCTCCTAATCGTGCCGGTGGATCAGGCAGACCCCCTCTACCCCCAGACCCTCCCAGAGGGTCAAGTTTTCCTCCACCACCCCCTGACACCATCAATGGCTTCCAGTGCCCTCCTCCACCTGCCGCAGGTATGACTGCCACAAGAACCTTCTATCTGCTCATGAGAAAGTGGGAACCTGTAGGTCAACAATACAAAGGTTTTCTGGAATAGGAGAAAGAGTTTTAACAGAAAAAGAAAACATCTTGTTGGTCAGTTTAACAAGATTTCTTTTAAAGGAATAATTTACCCAAAAATGACAATTCTGTCATTATTTACTCACCTTCATGTTGTTCCAAACGTGTATGACTTTCTTTCTTCTGTGAAATGTAAACAAACAAACAAACAAAAAAAGATGATATTTTTGAAGAATGTTGCTAATTAAAGAGTTTTGGTTCCCACTGACATTCACTGTATTGACAAAAAATACAATAACAATAATTTTGATTACCTACATTCTTCATTGCTTTTTTATGCGGAAGAGTGAAGTCAGGGAAGACAGGGAACAACATGAGGATAATTTTGAATAATTTTGGGTGAACTGTCCCTTTAACATCTATGGATAGCAGACACGGCATGATGTTGATAGAAATACTGACTCAGTATGTTTATGCTATTGAAAATCTGAGTGCTAATACAATTATTATTGCCTGACTCTCTTTGGCTTTGCATATTCTATTGTATTCTTTTCCTTTAGATGAGTGGGGGATGAGGTTTCCCTTCCATCCTCTGTCTGAATTACCCCCACCAGAGCCGTACGTCTCCTTCTCTAAGTCTTACCCCAGCAAAGCTGGTGGCAAAGGTGAGCACTGTAATATGTTGTGCAGAACTGTAATAAGTAATTGTTTTAAATGTTATTGTTCAGTGTGTGTTGTTTTAGTATTATGCTGTCCAAACTTGTCTTGATTTGCATATTTTTCATGCAATATTTCAGTGTTTTAATGTGAGAATAATCCATTTGATCAGTTTGTATCTATATGCATTTGTATTTCAGGAGTGAGAGACAGAGGGGCGCCACCCTTGCCACCAATTCCCAGATAAAATGCTTTGACAATATACAGTGTGAGCTGGTTGTTCATCTGCTGAATGAGACTCAGGAACTTGTGAAAACATGAATGTTTTTAACTTTTATTTGCATTTTTTTTAAATCACTGTTTTATGCAATTTAATCATTTGGGGTGAAATATGTCCATATATGGAAATTAAAGTGCATTCTGTCATTATCTAAGAAAGTTTGTTTTAATCAATTTCATCTGCAATTTGAAATGAAGACATTTTGTGTGTGTCCAGGCATAACATACATTGTGGGGTCTGAATGTCCACACAGAGATGATAATTATGGTGTTAC